>NC_060272.1:16426724-16742568 GCF_021613505.1 Equus quagga | reverse complement strand
GCGAGCCTCATGCAGCCCCCGCGCTCGCGGCCGCAGCTGCCCGGGGCAGGTCCAGCACCCGAGCCGCGCTCCGCTGCGCCTGAGCGCCCGAGCGCCGGCGGCGGGATGCCCCGCGTCGCCTGAGAGCGCGCGCCGCGCCCGGGCGGGAGCAGGGATCCGGCCGAGCCGGGCGCCCCGGGAGCGCAGGGCTCCCCACGCCGCAGCCGCGCGCCGGCGCCCGCCTCCCCGCTCGGCTCCCAGGCCCCGGCCCCGCCAGCCCCCGGGTGCCGCGGGGCCGCCAGCTAGCCGCACGCCTCGGCGTTAGGGGCATGGAGGAGCGGCGGGCTCGGAGCCGCGCCCCGGAGTCCCCGAAACTTCCGAGCGGGCGCCCGTCCGCGCCGCTGACGCCGCCGCTTCGTCTGCCGGCCTGAGAGCAGGACCATGGATGAAAGGTTCAACAAGTGGCTCCTGACGCCGGTGCTCACTCTCCTCTTCGTGGTCATCATGTACCAGTACGTGTCCCCCTCCTGCAGCAGCTCCTGTGCCAACTTCGGGGAGCAGCCCCGCGCGGGGGAGGCCGGCCAGCTTGCAGCTGCGGGACCCGCTCGCCGGGCACAGGCGCCCCTCGAGGAGTGGGAGCGGCGGCCCCAGCTGCCCCCACCGCCCCGGGGGCCTCCCGAGGGGCCGCCGGGGGTCGCGGCGTCGGAGGACGAAGACGAGGACCCGGGGGACCCCGAGGAGGAAGGGGAGGAGGAGGAAGAGGAGCCGGAACCCGAGGCCCCCGAGAACGGCTCCTTGCCCCGGTTCGTGCCTCGCTTTAACTTCACCCTGAAGGACCTGACCCGCTTCGTGGATTTCAACATCAAAGGGCGCGACGTGATCGTGTTCTTGCACATCCAGAAGACCGGGGGCACCACGTTCGGCCGGCACCTGGTGAAGAACATCCGGCTGGAGCAGCCGTGTAGCTGCAAAGCGGGCCAGAAGAAGTGCACCTGCCACCGGCCCGGCAAGAAGGAGACGTGGCTCTTCTCCCGCTTCTCCACCGGCTGGAGCTGCGGGCTGCACGCCGACTGGACGGAGCTCACCAACTGTGTGCCGGCCATCATGGAGAAGAAAGACTGTCCCCGCAACCACAGCCACACCAGGTACTGTCCCGTGCCCCGTCCCGCTTCCTGCCACTTCCCTGCCCATCTCCCCCATTCCCCGACCTCGGGCGGCCCTGCGCTCTCTAGGCGTGCTGGTGCTTCCCCGGCATCTTCTGGGGATTGGGGCACTGGTTTTGGGAGAGGGATAAGAAGCCTCTGGATAGTGCCCTGGTCTTGAACTCGCTCCTCCCCTCGCCCCATCGCTTCCTGCCACTTCCCTTTCACCTTCAAAGGTGTCCGGAGCCGTTGTGTGTGTCCTTCCTTGTGCCCAGCATGGTGTGACCGCCCTCAGAGCAGACGCTGGGAAAACCGTAGAATGGCAAGGAGCCTGGGTTAGACCAACAAGGTCGGATCTTGTACTTAAGTTATGTGAGTGGAAACCCAAACCTGGTAAAAGGCAGGGGAGCTTGACATAGAGAGGCAAGGTGGGAGGTTTCCAGGCATGCTGAAGCCAGAGACGAGACTAATCCCTCCATAAGTGGTTCTTGGGTGGCTGCTTGCCAGCTCAGGAAACAATCCTCTTGATGCCGCTTTGAAGATATGCGTTCAAAATTCCTGCTCTACCTCGATAACCCTAATTCTGGAGATGGTCTTTGTTGCTGAGCAATGCCAGGATTTGGACTCATGCTGTTCTCAGCAAGATTTCCACTTCCCCCCAGGACAATCCACCAACTCATTCCAAAAGTATTTGTTAAATGCCTACTGTGTGCCTGGCAGTGTGCTAAATGCTGAGTGAATATAAGAATGTAATAAGTAAAATCCCTTCCTTTCAGGATAGAATGGCTTTCTCTGCCACCCACCCCCCACTTTTAAATAGTAATACTGCTGAGAATTAGGAAAGTTTGAAATCTGAATAGCCAATGAAACTGCTTACATTATTAACATCTTTTGAGAGAGGCATAGGCTTAAGAATTTGGTTGAATGTTCTTTCTGCCCAGTGCAGTTTGAAGATTAATCTGACATGCTTGCTCAAGGGACTAAAATATTAAAAGCTTGAAACACTAGTTTATTGAAGTTTTTATCTTAAAGGTTTCAAACAATTTGGTGTAAGGAAGTAGAAATTTAAAAACTCAAGCTCAATATGTTGATATCAGTTAGCTTTTGCATTTGACATTATGGAAAAGCTTCACTTACTGGAAGCTACCCAGATTCTGGAATTCACCACCACTGAAGCATCTAATTCTACTTCATTTCTCCAAGAATGAGCAAAATTTCATTATGGGATTTTTTTCCTCTGGCAGTTTTTCAAATACTTTCTCTCCTCCTTGCTCCTTTCACTGTTTAATGGAAATTGGTTAGAATAAGAGGCTGGTTGGGCTGGGAATGAAGGCATGAGACTCCTCCCTTAGTATATTTTAAAGACCTTTTTACTTTTAAAGATTTCTAATTGTGTAGTATTTTAGATCCTGCCACTCTATTTTAGCTTAAAACAGTTTTCCAATTAAGTTTTACTTCAAACTTTCCAACATACAATACTAATATTTCAGTGAGAGACAATCTCTGCTACATTTCACCCCAAATTGCACTTTTTGTTTTTAGGCGCCTATGTATTAATTCCTGAACGATCCGAAAGAGTTTGCTGGTCTGATGTCCAGCTTCTATTTCACTAAAACTAGAGACTTTGATTATCAATAGAAGCATCTAATGACTCTTCAGTAAAGATCAGCATTATTTTCGACCAATGTATATAAAAGTCTTAGTAGACAGGTGAAGATTTTGAAGGAATTAGAAATTATAGAATCTAAAACTAATTGGACTTTTGCTTAGTGATGAAGTGATGCTGCTGCCACAGACCATGCATAGATTACAGCAGTAAGGTCTCACTTTTATAGGAGAAACTCAGTGTCTGTCTGCTCTGTAACATGGGAAAATTCCACCTCGGCTATTTGAACATATGGTTTCTATTGCACAGTCAAATGCTTTTCTTTGTTTAGCGATGGACCATGAACACTCGTGTCTCCCTGAATCACAAGTTATCAGATAATCACCCTGCACTGTTTTGTTTTAATTTTTGTGATAGTGTGTTTTTTGGTACCACTTTTATGATCCTTCTTCCTTTTCCTCCTCCTCCACTCTCCCCTTCTTAGTTACTTTTCTTCTCTAGATGCTGCAGCATCTAGATGGAGTAGTTGTGGTTTATGTGAGGTGTCCTGCATCAAAAGCTATAGGGAAAAAGTTGAAGAGATGTTCAGTAGCATCTTCCTCACAGAGAAGATTGAATTAGTTGTCTGTCATTGGAATGTCTGGGTATAACATTCTACAGTCAACTAGATTAGCCTGGATAATGGAGGGTACATTTCCACAATGCAAAATGGCAGATAATCTATTGCTACATAATGGGAACAAGTTTCTTTTTCAAATAGGGCTGACTCTAAGCAAAATCAAGAATAGGTCATGTTGATTTTAACTTCCTAGTCTCTTTGCTTTTGGTTCTCCCCAAGCTTTCCCTCCCTGTTTCTCACAAGGATCAGTGCCCCTGTGGGTCAGGTAATGGTAAGAGCAAAGATTCTGGAGTCAGATGGATATGGCTCTTGTGCTTACTAGCTGTGTAACCAGGAGTTACACAGTACTCTTTCTAAGCCTCAACTTCTTCATCTTTAAAGCATAGGTAATAATTAGTGCTTCTCTCGTAGATGTGTTATGAGAACTGAGTGGCAAAATGCATGCAAAGTGCTTAGCATAGTGTCTATGCATAGTATAATATGCCAGTATATGATACTTAGTACTTAATATGCAGGTATACAGTAATACTTAGACATTAGTTGTCAATTGTAACAATATTTTCCATCATCAAGACCTTCTTTCACAAAAGGATCAAGGTCAGTTCCTTAGAGCAGCTCAGTGTAAATGGGTCACTTTAATTTCTAGAGATGCCATTGTATGATTTTTTGTATTAAGACAGAACCCAAAGTTCCAAACTTTAGAAATAAATTGAAAGTTGTAGACATTTGGGCATCAGTTATTGCAGGGAACAAGATAGGAAACAGGGATGGAGGACACATGATATAATTGGGTATATATTCTGTTGGTGACAAGAAAAACTGGAATAGTGAGAGAGGAGGTAGGAACATCCAGGACCAAAGGTAGAAGTGGGAAGCCAACTCTGAAAGGAGATGCATGGTGAGGTTGAAGGAGCCATCCTGTGGATTACATGGGCCCAGGAAGGGGCAAGGCTCAGAGGCTGGCAGTTTAGATCCAGCGCAGAGGGCATTTCTGATCACAGAAATTGGTTAGAATAAGATAGGAAGCTAATAGGAAAATGGCACATCTGAATGACCTCTTTTATCATATCACTGATGATTTCTTCCCATTATTATTCCTTTGCTTTTTCCCCCCAATTATTTCTTTGGTAGGTTATTCTTTCTTATTATCTTTATGCTTCCTTCTTTATTACTGTGCATTTTCTCTTTATCTGCATGCCCAGGTCTTTAGAAGACTCTTCTTTACCATTGTTGAGTATGCATAGAATCACAGCATTTTTTTTTATGGCTAAAAAAGACTGAAGAGATATTATAGTCCCATGATTTATACTGTTAGTGGGTAATTTAATTCTAAGGCGATGAAATGATATGTCTAAGGTTTCCCCAGGGAACTCGTGTCTTCATTTTGGTAATTTATATTCAATGTTTTGCCAATTGTTCCTTCTGTTTACTATGGAAAATATAGCGGAGGGTGTTGTAAGCACTTCCTGTGTGCCAGGCACCTTGATAGTTCTAGGAATATGATTTTGAACAGATATTGTCAGCCCTATGGAGCTTAGGCTGTTAGGGAAGATAGACTTTGATCTTCTTTGGTGAGTATTGTTCTCATAAGAGTATCTCTTAAATAACGCTGGAAAGAGATTCCATCCATACCTTTTGTAGGGTGGGATGGCAATTTTTCTCTTTTATGACCCACGTTTTATTGGTCCTATTAGAGTAGTTGGAACCCTATGAATATTGTAATAGATTGTAATAGATAGGTGTTGCAAATGAAAACCTAAATTTAACTGAATTCAGCCAGAGAAGAATTATTGGCTTAAATAACCAGACCACAGGAAAGGTAGGGGTAAAGTTGGTTTCAGGAATGACTGCAACTGGAGATTTTGGGTCTTTCTCCCTACACTCCTCTGCATATTGACTTCATTCTACCAAATTGGCTTATCTCATTAAATGGGTAAGTAGCTGTCATCTCCAATAGCTCCACAAGCCAAGAGGAAAGTAGGCCTTCTCTGAGTTCCAGTTTGAAATCTTGAGGAATGACTCTGATTAGCCTAGCTTGGAACTTGTGAGTATTCTTTCAACCAATCAATGTGGCCAGGGAGATGAGGTTCTCTGACCCACTTTTCATCGTAGAACCATCCCCATGCCTGGTATGTGTGTGTGTGTGTGTGTGTGTGTGTATGTATATATGTATGTGTGTTATCACAAGAAGGAGAGCTAGCATAGATATGGCTCCTGGGTAGACCATTGGGTTCTGGACAGTCCTTCCAATTGTGTCAGATATAGGTGTAAATAAGTGAGAAATAAATGACACTTCAGATCTCTTCTTTGCATTCCATTTAGGAACGTTTTTAAGTCAGACTACAACTCCAGTTTATTTGCAGCATCTGGGAACCATGTCATATGAGGAATAATTGAAAGAATTGATATTTAATACAGAGATGGGAAAAATAAAGAAAGAAATAAAGGTTGTTTCCAATGCTCCAAGAAGGAGGATGTGGGAAGATGGAGGAGACGTGTTCTGTATTTCTCCAGAGGACGCAACTAGAATAAGTAGAATAAGGACAGCAATTCAGAGTAAGAAAGAACTTCATAAAATTGGTAACTGTCTAAAATGAGAGTGAACTCTTTTGTGAAGTGTTCCCCAGTGGTGAAAACTTTAGCCATGGCTGATTAGCCATTGATGTTGTAAGAGGAATTCCTTCCTGGGGAAGGGCTTAGCCTGTATGGCCTTTTATTTTAAGATTTTGTATTCTAATCTATGCTGAGTTCAGAGCATCTTCTTTCTTCTCCCCTTTTCTGCTCTATGCAGAGAAAATAAAATCAACTTCCAAAAAAAAAAAAAGGGATAATAAGTGAACTAGTCAGTTCTCAAACATTTTTAAATATTATACCAAGGGAACTTTTGATAAAGCACAGTCTGATGGCGTGAACTGTCTTACACATTCAGGGCCAAGAGCAATAAATAGATGCTGTGTACTAGAATGTCTGCTTCTTAATAATAAGTATAAAAAGATAAGATGAGAAAATATAACACAACTTGCCACAAAAAGCCGTAACCACTTTGAAACATCATCTGGTTATTGCTTTTCCTTTAGACAGCAGGCTAAAATATACAGTGAGGCTGCAGAGCTCTGTTTCAAAGACTATCTAGAATATTACGGCCCCTAGTGCCTTCTAAAGCATCATCTTTTTGATGTCTCTTCTAATTAGAAATGTTGAACTGCAAAGAAGGTTAATTTTCACCATCAGGTTTGTGTGTAGCGTAAGACTAAGGAGATAAGAGATTGTTCTGTCTATATGCCATAGCCACTTACACGCTCATTACAGAGTCTCTTAAAGTACTGCTTCTGGTTCAAACCACCAATATTTGCTATAAATCAGAAGGAGGTTGAATTAAACCCATTCAGTTTTTTGGGTTGTGAAGATAAAACTGGAAGCTGTAAATGGTAATAATTTATTTTTCTGCCTTTTTCCAGATGGTTTCCTTGGGATTTTTGAAGAGGTTGATTTTAGAGACATATAAACGTTCATTTAATAATTGGAAGCTAGGTAAATTTAGTCACTAACAGTGTGGATTTGCTTAATCTTAGGCTTGTTTTATTATTCTCAAAAGCTAATTATTATCATCTCATTTTGGCTAAGGACAATCAGAATCTTATGGCATTTCACAGTTGTTTATACTTGATAATGCATTACACAGGTTTAATTGAGACTGGAAAATCTTAATGTGATTTTAAAAGTCATGAAATAAATTATTGGGCCAAGAAATAGATTTAGTATGAAAATAATTAAATGGGGAACCCAAATTAATATTTTGTTGTAATCAATTATCTGGTTTGTGATGTTTATCATGTATGAATTCTCCGTTGATTTTAATTGGCTAATATAACTTTGTTTTAATTGTAGCTCAGCATTTAACTATGTGTTGGAAAGTGTACTAAACATTTATCTTAGATGATATCGTTTGTTTATATCTTCCTCTAGCAAATTCAGTTGCTCAGTAAAGCACCTGTAAAGTTCCCAGCACAGAGACTGACCTGTAGAACATGCTCAATCAATGTCAGCTAAAAATATATGGCATGTTCTAGAATACCCTGTAAAAATATCAGCATAACTTAACAAGATTGTGATTCTTTAAAAGATGGAATTATCAAACATTTTGTAGCGTGACTCTTATTTTGGGTGCAAGTTCTAATTCTTAGTAGTTGCCTTCCATAATTAGCAAGATGTCAGCTCCCCTGATTCTCTAGAAGATGAGTGAAAGTAAGTACAGAGGCCAAAGCTTATTGGACCATTGGAGGACATTTCTCCCCTTAGATAGTATGCCACAAATCAAAAATTCATTTGGGTACAAACAGATGTACTCACCTTTTGGGAGGGTTAATCTCATCATTCATTCTCACTTTAGGAAAAAATCAGCCTTAACGGAGAGCGTGGAAACTTTGATGTAGGATGGGAGGATGAGAAAAGTGCAAATAATGTAGACTCTGGATTACTACTGGTGAAAGCCAGGTGGTGGTGGTGGTTGTAGTTAGAGACTGTGAGACTGGAGATTAGTGGGAGAAGACCCTAAGTTAGGAAAAAAGTCCTCAAGGGATAAAATCAATGACGAATTTATCATCCTCTGAAAATCACTGAAAATTGTGCTGATGCCCAGTTGGTGAATGTAATTAGGATAATGTTTAAGAGCATGAAAAATGAAGTCAAACTAGCAGGGTTTTGATCTGGGTCACTCACTTACTGTCACATAACCCTGCATAAGTCAGCTACCTGCTCTGTACTTCAATTTCCTTCTCTGGAAGATGGGAGGAATAATAGGACTATCTCATGGTGAGCACTGATAATACACATGACATCTTCAGACAGAGCCTGACGCATATAAGAGTTAGCTATTATTATTTTATCGTGGAACTCATCTTATACATCCGTGCTGTTTTGTGTAAAAATAAAATGATAGGTCAACCTGTACTATCCTTTTTGAATCTGGAACTTTTCATCTTGAATGATGCAAAAATGAACTTTCAAGCTGTGATGCGAAAGAAAAGTCATAAATGATAAAAGTAAATGTTAATTCTTAGTATGCCATGGACATTCGAGCACTTAATGAATGCTGTTGAATGGAAACTTATGATCTTTCTTTTCTTCAGTGTATCATGTTATTTTTTTATGGGAAATTAATGAAACAGCAACAAAAATGTTTAAACACATACAATTAAATTCATAAATGAACCTATCTTTCAGTGAAATTGAATGAGTTGCCTGTGGGCATATATTTGTAGTTCATTGTGATTATTAACATCTTCCCATGCTTTTATTGGTAAATACTGTGTCATTTGTTGTCAGAACCTTGCACTTTACACCATATGTTCACGGTGGTCCCTGCATTCTAGTTGATAAACATAGAGGGTAGAAATGCTTACCACCTTGATGTCTTCCATATTTGTATCTTCCAAAGAATTCAAGGTTATGGATGTCTGACTGCAAGCCTGGATGATAGCTTCTATATTTTGTGGAGTCTAATTAGGAACTTTTAGAATTTTATAGGTTTACTTCAAAAGTGAAAACATAGACCTAGAAAGAAAAGTCAACAAGACTTTAAAGATAGATATGTGGTAATTTGCTGCATGTGTGGGAATCTGAAGGTGAGATCCTTATAATGCAGTAGAGAACAAGGTGACATGCCAAGGGAGAGAGAACAGACAGTGATAATGTAGAGTGTAAATTAGAAGGATGCTACGGAGGAGGGAGAGAGGAAGGATGGAAGTAGTCAAGGTGAAGAATGAAGTCCTAAAAGAACTGAATCAGAAGGTAATGTTGAAAGTAGAAGTCAGAAATTTATCTTGTATGCGATGTTTGTCTCATTAGTACATTTATGGGAAGCAATCAACTATCCAGGAGGCTATCTGACTTGGAGCGCTGGTATATTTAAATGCTGCTGATTTTTTTTTAATTTACTTATACGTTCTTTTTCAGCATAAGGTTACTGTTTTAAAACATTGGAGCTGTATTAGTTAGAATCCTGGAAGCAAGCAGGGGCACACTCTGGGGTTGCAGAGGGACTAGTTACAGAGGTATGGATGGGGTAGAGGCACCAACATTGGACCTCAGGTACCTTGCAACTAATAACAAGGTGAAACTGTTAACCCCCATGGGCCTGAAGTAGCAGAGGGAGAGAACCATGTGGTCAGCATCCACTGTCTGCTGGAGCCTGACAAGAGCAACAGTCTCAGTGGGAGGAAGGGCTTCCTTATAGGAGCTGTTTGTAAAAGCAGCTACTGCCAGAAGTATGGAGCTGAGGCAAAGAGGAAGGGGTGGGGGAGGAACTGCCTTGACCACTTTCTCCTCCCATCTCCTTCCATTGTTTTCTATTGGCTGAGTCCAGCTAGAAGCTAAAGAACAAGAGAGCTAGTTGATATGCTCCATGTGTTTCAGCAAGGCAGAGAAAGATGGAGAATGGATTTGGGGTTGCGGGGGTGGGAGGGATGAAAATGGAGAATAAGTAGCATAGTACCTTAAAATATTTCTTCTAATTCGTTTTATGAATACCCCGTTCAGTTCTACAAATGAGACCGAGAATAAATACCCTTTCTTTTAGTACCTGTACTGCACGTTTTCTGTATAGACCATTAGTCTCCAACTACAGAATGGTGTATGCAGCAAAGGGTGCTCAGGAAAGGAGCAGTCACCATAGGCAAGTGACTTTTTGCTGCGTAATAAAAATAGTGCTAAATTCGAGTGTTTTGTCACCTTAGTACCCCAGAATCAGCTGGTAATAGTGACAGATTTAGGCAGTTAGGTCTGTAGTTTGATGCATAGTGTACAACATGCATTTTATATCTGTGTGTGGTATTTTATGAATTTGAAGTCATATAACAATATTAGTTAAGGCATGACAAAACAGTTTGTAAAACTGGATGTAATTTGCAAAAGCATATGCGTGAGATGCAGTTCTTTCTGTTGCTTAGATTTTTCTTCCACGACTGTTAAGAACATTAAAACTAATATTTATATGGCTTAAAGTCTCTGAAGGTAAAAGGTGAGGGAAGAAAGAAAATTGTATTACATTTGAAACTGGTATAATCTTTCTAGTTTTAATTTGAAAGGATTTTTGAAACACTGTTTCCATATTTATTTTGGGGGAGATATTGTTATGCTTGAAAGTGT
Organism: Equus quagga; assembly: GCF_021613505.1. Lineage (NCBI taxonomy): Eukaryota > Metazoa > Chordata > Mammalia > Perissodactyla > Equidae > Equus > Equus quagga. The sequence goes on along the minus strand of NC_060272.1, from coordinate 16,732,076 downwards.
ACATACGTGCACCTCTCTGTGCATAACATTACTAGCATGGGATCTCCTAACATTAGATACTGAAGAATTGTCCAATAAAGTTAGTATCTGAGCAAACTTGACAGAAGAACTATCACTTCACTGCTTTAATTCCAAGAGTCAAAATGCCATGAGCAAAACACTTTTCAACATGTTTTTGTAAACAACAAAAACAATATTCAGTGCAATATCTGCTCCCAATACATGTATTGAGATTGGTGCATATGTGTTAAGTTCATTTCTCCCATCCATAGGAGGGCATTTTGAGTTCCTGGCAATAACATCCATGAAGAACATACCAAAATCCATCATCTTTTTCCCAACCCCCCTTTGCACACTTTTGTTCTCTGGAATACCATTTTGCGAGGTGGCTAGAGTCAGCAATGGTCTGTAAACACAAGGATCATCTTCAGTCCCTAGCCTCTATATGAAACTTACTTGCCATGATAAAATTGCCTCAGGAATTGTTTTCTGCTGGCTGTGAAAGTTATCAGCTCTAAGGAGCCCGCGCTCCGTCCCACTGGATTTAAGTCCAGGTGCCTTATAGAATCTGGGAGTGGTGTCTCGAAGGTTTTCTTTCCCACATAGCTCCATTGAGTTTGTCCTTGTGCCTTCCATATATGCAATGAAAGAGGTGGATCAAGAGATATTTCTGTTTCTAATATTTATATTAATAAACATTTCTGTCAATACTTCTATTCATAAATAAGTATCAAAAATATTATGTATAAAAGCATCTGACAACATGAAGGAACTTAGGTACATTGGAAGTGTCAAATTTATTATCTGATGCATTTTTAATCTAAAAATATTCGTCAACTCTCTTGGCCCAATCTTTGCCTTTTAAATTCAAGCTTAAGCCTACAACACCGCCGTAGATAAATTTCTTTGCTTTGAAAGGTTTATTCTCCAAGTTCCTTGTGTGTGCTGTAAAGAATAATTAATGTAATGAAAAAATCAATATTGTGTATAAATTATTTAGGCTTTACTATCATTGTAATTTTCTCTTCAACGCCTATTGATCAGCAACAATTCATTTGTTAATTTCTTCCTAATAAGATATTCATTGTATGGGGTCTGTAGTAGTGCTGTCCCTGCAGTTTCACAAATAAGTCATGAATTACTAATGATACATGGAACAAGTTAACTGACTAGCGAGTGCCGTGAGATGGAAAACAGGCAAAGGGGAGTCATTCGAAATGCTGGCCTATGAAACACTGTGTGGCTAGACAACTGCTTACAAAAATGAATAGATTTTTTGCAGGATATTAATTTGTACTGTAAAATTTTATGTGAATGTATTTTTCCAGGTCTGTATATGTTTCTTTTTTAGAGTTAATTTTTAAGTCCATGATTCTCTTGTTTTGAGAGGATAGGAGACGGTTTTCCCTAACTGTCTGTAATAGTGCTCTGAGTGTGGTACTTATTAAATGCTGTTTTGACAGTTGGCCACTGAACTACTTCAGAGGAGTGGGAAAAAATCTGAGACCTGTAGGAAACCCAAAGAGATTTGAGTCCAAGAAATCAAACTGCCAAAATGATGGCAAAGAGAACTTTTGCATTAGTAATTTGGACCAGGGAGGCAGAGTGGTATCCTGAAGAGAGCTCTATATTTGTAATCAAGCAACCAGAGTTTCAATCCAGGCTTCCTCATTTACTCGTTTCTTTATTTAGTGACTATTTTGTGCCCTTCAGCATCCTCAGTGCCTAGGATAGTGCCTGGTACATAATGGCTATCAAATAAATGCTGACTGAATAAATGAAAGAATGAAAGAAAGCAAGCATACATAAATTTACTAATTTATTGGACAATTTGGATAAGAATATGCATCCTCTCTCTTTTTTTAGAGTTGTTGTGGGTTAAGGAAATGACTCTGAAGGCACTTTATACAGTATAAAGTACTATATAAATTTAAATTTACATTGATGGTGAGAAGCCTTTTGATATAGAATGGAAAAGGAAGGAAAGTTGGATTTTGGAAATGCAATGAATATATAATTCAGCTTTTATGGAGAGTTTCAAAAATCGAGAATGACAAAGATGCAGTTGAAAAATATGCAAACTACACATTCAGCTCAACAACTTGTTAGAGTAATGAGCAGTTTCTTTTAAAACAGGACATAATATATAACAAAATTCTTATTGAAATGTGTGAGTCTTTTCCTTAGACCACCAGGAAACCTTTTTTCCCGAGATTTGGCACAGATCATGATGCACAAGGTTTTTTTCCATTGCTTTACCCTTTTGAGGAAGTTATCCTAAAATTGATTATTTTAAATTTTTTACTTGTGACTTTATCATTATTTTCATCTGACAGCTATAAATTATACCTATCCGTTAATTTGTCCTGAAAGGGAACTGAGAATGTAACTCTTCTTCATTTAACCTGATTCAGGATGTGATAATCCACTGAGCTGTTTACTACGTACTTGGTTTTGCAGCTAATTACAAAGAAAGCATGAAGTTACTTTAGAAAATAAAATCTTCTAGAATCTAGAGTTTGCTTTCCAATAAAGGTCTATTAGCAGAATGATTTTGCTTAGCAACGATTGGTTTTCATATGTGGGACATGCCTGGTCACTTCAGGAGGGTGCACACATCTGCATGGGTGGAGACCTAGAAGCTCCCGGATTGGAGTGGAGTCTTGGAAGAGGTTCAGTAAGCTGTTGGAAAACCATGAGTGTTGTGATGCCTGGCAGTAGGAGATGATCCAGAAGAAGAGAGAGGCATTATCATTTGTTGAACTCTTAACAGCAACCCTATGAGGCATATAGACGTCTCCTCATTTTACAGGTGATGAATTTGAGTATATTTATTAGGATGCCATCAGCTGCATTTGACAAAGACTGAAATTCAAATTGGCTTAATAATAAGACGTTTTAAATCTCTTAACAAGCGCATAGAGCATTGGTTGATTCTGTGTCAGTAGCAGTTTCCAGATCCAGTAACGCAATGAGGCAAAGACCCTAAGTTTTGAAGCCCAACTTGGGTTTAAATCCTGACTCTACCACTTAATACTATGTGAGCTTGCACAATTTGCATAAATTCTTCAGGCCTCAGTTTCTCGATCTGTAAAACAGTGATAAAACCATTCCTACCTGGTGTTAGTGGTTAGGATCATATGAGTTAATGCACACAAACCTTTAGAGGAATGCCTGAAGCAAGGTAAGCACTTATTACATGTTAGCTATTGTTATTTACAGAGGCCCCAAGTGCTTTTTTCACATCTTTACTCTGCTACCCTGACCTTGCTGACTTGGACCATACGGTGCCTCCCTCATGGTTGCAAGAAGGCTGCAGTTCTTCGGGCAGAATTTCCTGGCCAAATGGAAAAGACTAGATCAGAAAGGGTCACATTCCCGTCTGTAAACCAATCACTGGCAATGGGAATGGGACCTCCAGCATTTGTCCCTGAAGATGGGGGTAGGATTGCCCTTCCCTAAATCACTGCTGGACAGAAGAATAAAATCAGGCTTCTCTCAGCAAGGGAATGGGGGGATGGATGTTGGACAGGCTACCGGTAGTCTCTCCATCCTGTTTTAGAGAGGCACGTGGGATTCAATTGTAAAGCTAGGCTTCAAATCCGGGCCTCATTTCTAAGGTCTAGCCTGTCAATTATTCTAACCTACATCTACTAAAAGTGTTGCATTTCTATGATTGGTCAAAGTACTGAGCTTTTTCATTGATTTTTTTCATTGATTCCTTTGTTAGTTGAGTCAACTTCAACATACATTTATTGAGTATCTACTATGTATCAATCACATACAATACAGTTTCAGGGAAATCAGAGGCAGAGGAAATAGTAATTATTGCTGACAGGTTTTGATGGCTTACTCTGCTTTAGGCAAAGTGCTTTATTTACGTAAGTACCTGCATTGAGTGGGCATTATTATCATCTCCGTTATACAGATGAGAAAATGAATTCCAGGGATATTAAGTGACTTGCCCATGGTTGCAGAACTAATTGGTGGAGCAGTTAGGTATTTTAACCCAAGTGTATCTGATTTCAGAACCATATCTCTTAATCTCTAGGCTGTGCTGATGTTGTGTGTATTTGATAGTTGTTTGGGTAGGTTGTATGTGTACTGGCAGGAGCAAGGCAGGACGAAGGTAGACCTAGGTGGGTTACTGTAACAACCAGGTTTTATAGTTTTTGTATTTCATACTTTGACATCTGAGGTCTTGCTGACCCTGGAGGTACTGCCGTTCCCAGGGTTAGCTAATTCCTAGAGATAGTAAATGAGCATGACTTCCATACGAAAACTAACAAATCCAGAGCCCAAACCTGCAACCACTTCCCTTATTAAACCCTTATACTCCAGGCCACTATCCTCCCTGCCTTAATCACCCCCGAGCCAGGTACCAGACAACTCAGGACAGTCCCTGTACTCTAGAGCCTGCTGAAATTATTCAAACTAGCAGTCCTAAACCTGCTTACGCTGCCTCACTCGTTCCTTTCCCCAGAAACCACAATAAAGGCCCAGGTTTTCCCCTTGTTTCCTCTGCCTCCTGACCAAACTTGGTGCTTCCCCATGTGGTATACTGTGCCTCCTGTCCCTAAGGGTCTGTGAGTATAAAAAACTTCTTCCTTTGTGTCAGTCATTTCCTTGTCTGCATTTCTTACCACAACTGATTAAAATAAATCCCTGAGTATCCTTAAAACAGTTATCAAGAATGGAACTCAAACATAAGACAAAGAGTCTAGTTAATCAAAAGCATAAAAGCGATACAAAGTGGGTTCTGAAGCAGTGTAGAAACCAGTGATTAGAGTAAGGTGCAAGGCTAAATTGAGACTAATCAGTGGATTAGATTAGTGGATGAGACTAATCACCGGATTAGACTAATCAGTGCTCTCACATCCGTGGTCAGGACTGTGGATTGGTTCCAGAGATTGGAGTGGGACCAACTCTTCAAGTCAGATAGTTCTAAGCTACAGGAGGACAAGGATGTAGGAGGAGGAAAAGAGAATGGGGAAGGTTGTAGAGCTGTGATACCCAGCAAAACCTGAGACAGCCAATCCTTATAATTTAAACAATATTGAAAAACATTGACTAGTTGACAAGAGAGATATAATAATATCTAATTTTATTTTGAAGTCATTTTCTTTCTATAGCTAGCTAGCCAGCTAGTTTGATTCATTCAATCATGACTGTGCATAGCCCACTACCTGGCACTATGGGGATGCAGATTGAGGACAAGACTTGGTTCTGGCTCTCAAGGACTGAAATCATGATTATGTAAGTCACAGGCAAAATGACTTGGAAATATTTACATCACAACATTTAAGTCAATTCATGATATTCAGAACTATATACAAAAGTTCTGAAGAAGATATACTAAAAGAAAGAATCTGAATGTTTTCAGGCATTAACAAGGCACATGGTAAAGTGTTGAATTGGCTGAAGAGATAGGGCGATATTGGGATGGCTATGGGGCAGTTTATAGGGGACCCTGAACATATGCTGGACTGAGGAAACTATTTTTTATTCAGTACCACATTTACACTTACTTTAAATTCTTAAACAGTGATGCTTTTACAAATGTTTATAAATTCCCTGCTACTCTGTTCTTCAAAAGGTAAAGCTTAATTCCTCTCTTCACCCCCAATATCGACTTTAGTGACTTAATTCTTATGAATAGAATACAACCGAAGGGATGAGATGCCGTCTCTGAGGTTAGGTTATAAAAGGATTGTGGCTTCTGTTTTGGTGTGCATGCTCTCTCTCCTCTCATCACTTGCTCTGGGTAAAGCTATGTTCTCAGCAGCATTGTAGAAAGGCCCATATGGCAAGGAACTGAAACCTCCTGCCAACAGCGGTGTGAGTGAGCTTGGCAGGGATCCTTCAGCCCTGGTCTAGTCTTCAGAGACTACAGCCTTGGCCAACAGCTTGACTGCAACCTTGTGAGAGACCCTCAGCCTTGTTTGAATGCTCACAGGAATGATAAAGCAAAGAGGGGTGATTGTAGGAGTGATGTTTTTAAGAAGATGAGGGATGATACGATCACAGAACACAGGATCTCATCTATCTTCTTCCCTTTTTAACAGAAATGAAGGCAGAGTCTTTGACTACAGATACAGGAAGGTTGGTGAATTGATAGTTGAAAGATGAGGTTGTCCTAATCTGATTGCATCTCTTTTCTCTGTGAAGTACAAAGCAAGGTCATTAGCTGAGAGTGGGGAGGAGAGGAAGGAATGTTGAAATTTGAGGAGAGCAGAGAAAGTGTGAATAATTATCTCAGAAGTTGGGAAAACAATTTCCTAGAGAAGTAAGCTGTCTGGCAGGATTGAGTTCTGTTTTGAGACCTGTGATTATAAATTTGAAACCAGTCCAGTTAGCATGATTCTGTGATTTTTCTTCAGCAACATTAAGCTGCTCTGGTGGAGGCATGGACGAGGTGCACAGTTGGGTTTACGAGGACTAGGGTTTTACCAAGGGAAGAACAGGGTAGTTACGGCTGTGTGCAAGGGAGCATTTATAGTGCCAGATCCTGTATTTTAGGCTGGTTAGGAGACAAGTGAGGATACAAGGGTGGGTGAGAGATAATAAGAAAAATGGTAGGGTCAATAGTATGTGTTAGGGTTGATGGTAGAGGTCTTGCTGTGGAATTGTAGTAGGTGTTGGTGTAAGAGTGCTGGACTATGGGAGATGACGGTCAGACCACAGGGTGTTTGAAGTGGATGAGCTGGAGTGGGTGATGTTACTTGTATGATCTATGTGAATGGGTGCCTGAGATGGAGCAAGAAGTGATCACTGGAGCTAAGAAGGTAGAAGAATGGTGTGAATGAGATGTTGGATGGAGTATCCACACAAATGTTGAATTCAAGAATAATGATAAAAGTAGAGTTGGAGAGGAAAGTAGGGAGCCTGGTGCTGGAGGGAAGGAGGCCCACAGTGGTAGAACTATGAGCAGAGGGTGATGAAGAACGATGTGCTCCAGAAGACTATGGACATATAATTCCTCAACAGACTTCAAAGCTGTTGAATTTTTCAGGACTGTGGTGAGCCAAGAAGGAAAGGAACAAATGGGAGAGAAGAGAGCAGAAAATAGAAATAAGATAGAAAAGAAGTGGTGATAGGAAATTAAAGAAAGAGATGGAAGAAGCTGAATATTGCTCTGTGGAAAAGGGCATAAGCTCCACACCCTTCATTATTCCATTAGGGGCATAGGAACTCTGGGACGGTAAGGAGGTCAGAGGGCAGCCTTCCATGAAAGGTTACATCCTGTGACTTCCACTCCATTTATATATATCACTCAGTTATAGTTATCAAGCAACATTCAGCATTCTCTCTTTATGAAAGCAGAAATGTGAATAATATTTGTAAGGTTTTCTATCTAAAATCATTTTTTATTTTAAGTATTGGTGCCAAAGGGACTGAGATTCTGTTTTCTGACAACTTCCCTGGTGAGGGACAGCTGTGTCCCTATGTTTCCAGATACATGAGATTGTCTAGTGGACAGATGACCCAATAGGAAATAAAGTCTGACCATTGAATGTGAGCTGGGCCCTAGAATCCAGAAACTAACTGTGACTCAGCAGGTCGTATGTCAGTATGTGAGTAGATAGGTTTCTGAGAAATAAAGGTTTCTCGAGGAGACAACCCCCATTCATAAAGGAGGGTTCACCTATTTCAGACCACTTGTGGTTTTGATGAAATGGGCAAGGAGAAGGATGCATTATGGGATAATTATTATGGTTTCCAAAAGGTTATGCATTACTTATATGTGGGAGCGGCCTCATTTGTAGATAGATTGGCCTGTCTTTTGTCTAAAGCTTCTTTCCACATTAGGAGAGCTACTTGCTTTTATTTAGACTTTGATATCCTCTTGTTCTGTTCTGGAGGAGGGTTGGAAGCAGTAAATAAGTTACACTGGTGTTGGTGACTTTGAGGTGTGAGAAAGGTTGAGAGGGACTGAGGAAGAGCCTGGGAGTGAAGATCCAAAAGTGGCCCAAGAAAGCTAGAACAGGAAGGTACAGATGGTGGATGTGCACCACAACCAGTGTTTATTAAGTCCTTACACTTAGTGTTCAGTAAGAGGACAAATGTGGGCATGCAGAGGTGGCTAAGGCCCTGCTGATAAACAAAAAGCTCTCTTTCTTGATGGGAGACAACAATCTGAACAACTAAGATACAGTGTGAGTAGGTTGGAAGTGCAGGATACTGTGCTAGACACTGGAGATAAAAAGGTGAGTCAGACATTGTCGCTGGTCTCAAGGAACTTACAGTGGACAGATTGAAAAATGGACAAGTGTCATGTAGTGGAGGATGTGCCTTAATGTAGGCACCGTGGGAGCACAGTAAAGAGATTAGGCATAGCCTGTGGGGGCAGGAAAGTCTTCCTTGGAGGAAATGGAGTCATTTTAAAGAGTGGTCAGAACTCAGAATAAAGAGTAGCTAATTTTGCCTAAAGGGTACGGTCAAGACATCAGAAGTTATGATTCAAGAAATGCACGTGACTTACTTAACCTTGTCAAGGAACGTCTCCAAAATCCTTTCCCCATTCCTCACCCATTTGTGTTCTGATAGCATGCTGTTTGCTGCACATTGTCCAATTATTAAGTTGTACCCTAAGTGATTTATTACTAAAAATATTGTAAGTACCGAAGTTTATGAAAAATGATTATATTTTTCTTTTAAATTAAAGAGGACTCAAGGTGACCGGGGGATCTCTCTCACGTTCTGTAAATGCTTTCTTGAGTGAGATACAAAGGAGTGGATTTACAGTGTGTCCTGAAGGAAAAAGGTTGATTACTCCGTTTTTAGCATATATAATTAGGAACAGATGAACAATACTATTCAATTATCATGTAGCTTAATTACTTGTGAATGTGCATATTAAGGTACATAACCTTCCTCAGCTAACTGCCTACCTCCAAAGACAATTTGAGGTGGATTACAGAATTAAAATAGGACAATTAAAAATATGAATAAAACCAAAACCAATTACAAGGAACAGAAAAATGTGTGTGCCAGGCACCTAAATTTAGTTCATTTGTGCAGTTGAACATGAACTTAAGCTTTTAATATCTCAGCTGCTAAGACAAAAAATAAAATGCTAAGACGGGCTTTGTCATTGGGTTAAGTTTGTCTCAGGAAAAAGAATCCTCCTTTTTCTGACCTCTGGCAGGAATTTATTGCTTAAAGGGACATGAGACAACATCACGAACATTGTTTTCACAATACTTTTGCAGGAGATATAGAAACATTCTTCAGAAGGCTGTTATTTACATGGCCCCTAAAACAGAGATTTTGGCATATCAGCTATAAATGACTAAAGAATATAATGAAAAAATTCATTTAGTATATGACAGAGATATAAAACACTTAGGAATTAGCTTCATTAGGGATTACTGTGACCTGTATAAAGAAAACTACAGCGTTTCATTAGAGATATAATTAAAGCTTGAATGAATAAAGAAATGTTTCCTGAATGGAAGAATGAATGTTATAAAGACTGAAAATTGTTATCAAGTTAATTTGTAAACTTAAGAGTAAAAAATCTACTAGGCCTTTTCTTGATAAAATCATTTTGAAGCATTCTGAAAAAAACCGCACAGGATACCAGAAATATTACTGAAGAAGAAAGTGATGAGGTGGAGTTAGTCCCAGATATAAACCATGTTAGAAACAGTAATTAAAACTGTATCTATTGATGCATAGCTAGAAATATATATAAATTGGAAAAGCTCCAGAAATTGATACAATTATATCTATGAAATGATTATGTGATAGTAGTTATCACAAAACAATAAGGAGAGAAATACTCATTTGATAACCAGTTCCCCAACAACGTTTTAAAATATGGCAAACTCTTGTAGATCTGTATCTCATATTATATAGCAAACTTTATTCCAGATGAATTCAGTGGTTAAATATAAAAAATAATATAAGCTTTGGGATAATATAAAATTGGGCATATTTGAGTACCTTGGAAAGAGTGATCCTTTCCAAAATATGAAGGGATAAAAGAAAGCACAAGGGAAAGCCTGAAAGATTTATCTATGTTAAAAATGTGAAACACGTACAGTGAAAACAACATAACTGAAATAAAATGAGAAAGAAATGGGTAGAGATTCCATGGGTCAGGGTTGGCAGAAATACTGTAGACACACACGTTCCACTGTAAGAGGAGATTATGCTTCTGATTTATTTAGCTGAGGATGCAGGGTTTTATTGGGATGAGGAGGTGACACCAAGGAGGAGCAGAGGCAGTGGTTCCAACAGCTCTCTTCTGTCTGTAGAGCTTCTAATGAGGAGTGGGTGTTGGGGCTGCTGCTGGTGGCATTGGTGAACCCTGTGGGGTCCCTCCAGATCTGAGAAGCTCCAGTCTTGCTGCCCCTTAGCTCTTTTATACTCAGGGCTTATATCACCAACCAGGGATAAATTACACAAAAGTTGATTCCCGTAAATTTAAGGAGGCGTATCCAAAGGTCAAGCTTTCCTGATTCTTGAGCCAAACTGAACCTCCTCAAGGTCACAGCTTCATCTATGGGGAGAAGGCTGACTCAGAGCCCAGTTATCATGGAGCAGCGTCTCAGTGCCTGGCTTTCCAGGACCTTGGAAAGCTCACTCTCCAGTAAACAGATTGAGGAAAAACATACAAAGTATGACAGGAAAGGATTAATGACTTTCTTAAAGGCATTCAAATGGGTAGAAAAACTAGTACATTCTCAATAGATAATTGGGCAAAACTTACGTACAATTTTCTCATTAAGAACTTCAGTTAGTAAGTAAACAACTAGGAAAATATTAACCTCACCAGCAATGCAACTACAATAAAAATTTTAAAAATGACACACAACTTACACCTACTAAATTAGCAAACATTTAAAAATATAGACATAATATCCAGTCCTCATGAAATTGTGGTGAAATGGATCCCTTTGGAAGTTTGCAACCTTTCACTGCTCATTTTTGAGAAGTAGTCTGACTATATATCAGGAATCAAAAAACTGCCCATCAACATTTGTACCAGGAATCTCAACCTTGGGAATATATCCTAAGGAAATAATTCAAGAGAAGGAAAAAAATGTATGCAAAAACATATTCATTCCACCATTATTAATAATGGCAAAGAAATGGAAAACCATGGAACACCTAACAATTTGGATGGGAGGGGAATGGTTAAACTATGGTACAACAAATTGATGGCTTATTATGTCCCCATTAAAATGATAATAGGAAAATCAGCAGATTAGGAAGTTTTGGGGTGTTGTTAAATTAAAGAAGATACAGGGGCCGGTCGCATGGCCGAGTGGTTAAGTTCATGCACGCCACTTCGGCGGCCCAGGGTTTTGCCGGTTCGGATCCTGGGCACAGACATGGCACTGCTCATCAGGCCATGCTGAGGTGGCGTCCCATATAGCACAACCAGAAGGACCTACAACTGGAATATACAACTATGTACTGGGGGGCTTTGGGAAGAAGAAGAAGGAGAAGAAAAAGAAGGAGGAGGAGGAGGCGGCGGAGGGGGAGGGGAGGAGGAGAAAAGAAGAAGACACAAAGTAGTATCTAGTCAGTGATCAGCTTTGTATCCTTATTATGACTTCTACAAGAGAAAATGATAAAATGAAAAAAAAATTGTGAAAGTGTGGGTAATTTTGATTTCATTCCTATTCGCTTCATTATTATTAAGAACAGTATGGAATATTGGTTAAAAATGTGGATTCTCAGATTGCTGGGTACGTATCCCAGTTCTTCTACTTACTAGTTGTGGGGAAAGTTACTTACCATTTTTGTGCCTCAGTTTGCTCATCTGTAAATGGGGATAATAATAGTACCGACATTATTGTTGTGAGGATTACATGAGTTAATATTCGTAAAGTGATTAGAAAAGTGCTGGGCATATATAAAGTGCTATGTCAGTATTAGGTGTTAGTATAATGTTGATTCTAATAAGATATAAAAGGGTGTAAAAATCCCCAGATAAACAAAACACTGTTCTCTCACAAAACACCATCAGCCAAGGCCTAATAAACAGACATTGACTTCTCAGAAGTCTTTGTGTAGGGAGCAAAGCCATTGGCACTGGACCGTGGCTTCCTTTAGTACAAGAACTCTAATTTTACCTATTTTTATAACATTCTGGTTCATGGTAGACAATCAGTAAATGTTTTTTACTGAATTGCCCAGATATGTGGCTTTTTGATAGTCTGGCTTAATAGTTAAGTAACCATAAGAATTGTTCCTCCTTGACCTTGCACCTACCTTGGGCCTCATCTGCCTCCCTCAACCTCTGTGCCTTTGTGCAGCCTATGAGTTTTCCAGGACTCAGTTCAGGTGTCATCTCTTGAGGCTGGGTCAGGAGCTCTTTCTTGGCACAGACATGGAACCCTGTTGATATGTCTGTTATGACATCTATCACATTATAGTTACATTTTTGTATTAGTTGGGGCTCACCTACTTTCAAGTGACAGAAATCCATCTAGCCAGCTCATACTTAACGTGGTGTTTATTTAAGATGCTGGCAGCCACAGCAATGTCTTTGGAGAGCAGACAATAGAACAATGGGCGTCAGGAAGAGACTTAAGAGTCTGGTCAAATTTGGGAACTGGGCAGTAGGAATGCATGAAGCCTAGTTCTCCTTCACTGACACAACTTCATTTATGTTCTCTTCATTTATTGGCTGCTTTTACACTGCTACTACCTGACTTGCTTCTTACAGGCCTGATTATAAATTTTCAGCTGAGAAATCTGACTGGCACACCTCACCTGACCCAACTGGGGTGTGGGGGTGGTGGGAGGGAGTATCCTGGTGATGAGGTGCACATGGCTGTCTCCTAATTACTACAGATGTAGCCTGGGGCAGGTTCTTTGAGAAGGGAACAACAGTATGGCAAACTCCCCAAAACAGGTTTAATATGTGGCAGTCTCCACTCCCTACTTGATTCCCAAACCATAAATTTTCCAATGGTACATGGGTGACTTATTCATCTATGTATTCTAAGCAACTGGCATGGCGTGTGGCATGCAGAAAGTGCTCAACACATGCTTGCTGAACTGAATTTTCAAATATCTGCTGGTGCACTCCTCATAGCAAGTGCTAAATTGCAGTAAACTTTCCAATGAATTCCTGCACACCACTATTTTAGACTGTTGATTAAAGAGGAAGCCTGAAGAGTGCAGGTGGGAGAACCACCATCCTATTGTAGTTTTGTTGGGAACTGAATTGTCTTCTCATCTTTCTACTTATACAGAGAGGCTCAGGGCAACTTGGCAGGAGGTAAAAATGTATTTAAGGATCGATGGGAGTTTGTGTGAAGTCATGGGAAAAACATAGAATTTGGAGTATACAAGTTAATTTTGACTCTGAGCTTTATCGTTTACTACATATACAAATTTGAGAAAGTCACTATGTTCCCTGAGTCTCAACTTACTCATCTGTGAAAGGAGATAGATAATTTAATCCAATTTTTAGGATTGAATGTTAAATGAGATTGTGAAATGAAGTTTCTAGGCTGTAGTAGGTATTAGTAATTTAATTCCCTTCCCTTTCTCTCTCCTTGCTTCTTACCTCCTTAAGTGCTCTGAGAGCTATTCTGAATGGAGTCCTAAGGGTCCTGATTTCTGTAGCATGAAAGAGACTATTTTGGCTTGAATATTTCATAAGACAAGGACTTCCAGGAAAATGCGAAAAGGATTAACATTGTAAGATGCCTCCTGTGGTCTAAACATACCAAAGTAATAGCATAAGAATTACAAAAATCATAATAAGTATCACAAGGGGAAAATAACCTTGGAAAACAGTAAATGAAAATTTAAAATAAAAGAACCAGATCTCGCTGTGAAAGTATTTTAACACCAAAGAGGAAGAACACGTTTGCAGGACCAGGGCTTTGCACTGGTAGAGGTGTAAAACAAACATCAAGAAGCACAAAGAGAGAAGACTGGGTGATGATATCCACCTGAGAATACAGAAAAGAAGACATAATGTCTATAAAAATATGCAGTGATGGTGAATGACTACAGCACATGGAAATGCGGCAGAAATACCAAAAAAGAGGACAGGCTCCAAAGGATGGGCTTAGAGCAGTGAAGTAAAGATTTACATTCGTTGTAAACTGTTACACTAAGTCACTGAATTAAAAACACGTAACAGACTGCATGAATCTAGAAAATAGATTGAGATAAATCTGTGAAGAATAGGGAGTGTGTTATGGGCTGAATTGTGTTCCCCTAAAGTTCAAATGTTTAAGTCCTAACCCTGGTACCTCAGAGTCTGACTGTATTTGGAGAAATGGCCTTTAAAGAAGTAATTAAGGTTAAATGAAGTCATTAGGAGGGGCTCTAATCCAATGACTGGTGTCCTTATCAGAAGAGGAGATTAGGACACAGACATACTCAGAGGCAAGACCACGTGAGGACACAGGGGGAAGATGCCATCTATACGCCAGGAGAGAGGTCTTGAGGAAACCAATCCTGCTGAGGCCTTGACCTCAGACTTCCAGCCTCCAGAACTGTGAGGAAATAAACTTCTGTTGTTTAATTCACCTTGTCTGTGGGACTTTGTTCTGGCAGCTCTAGCAAACTAATACAGACACCAAAAGAAAAAATGATGATGAAAACCAGGAGAAGGAAGTACAGACTTATTCTAACCTGGAAAAGGAGAAATTATGAAAAGAGAACTGGGGAAAATGTTGAAATATCTTCTATCAATACTCTCAATTAACAGTTTTAGAGATGCTTGCCTCAGGACTATGAGTGGAAAAAATAGGAAGCACTAGATGAATAACTTATGTTACTAAATGTGTACATGATTAGGTATATAGAAAACCTTGAGAAATCAACCAGAAACTATCATAGTAATAAGAGTTCAGCACAATTATAACGTAGAATAAATCTATAGTCTCCAGTGCTTCATATACCTATAAAGTGTAATAAAAATTAATCTTTAGAAATAGTAAAATAGCATTAAATAACTCAATTACTTTAATGTAGCATATGAAAGCTATTTAAAGGAATTTAAAATAATGGGAGACATTAGAAGAAAGCTGGGAAAAAGAGACTAATAATTTACTCCAGAATAACCTTATTAAGAATGCTCATGATTATAATATCTCTTCATTAAATAGAATTAAATATAATAGATATTAATGCACTTTATAAATTATAAAGATTTGGATGCCAGATATTGTGGTATTACTAGAGTTTAGGATAGCAAAATTGAGATTCAAAAAAATATTAGAGGAAAGTAAGTTTTAACATAGGCTAAAATACTTCAGGATTGAGATAAAGAATGCCTGATCGCTTCAATCATTTTGACCCCTTGGTTAAATGAAATTTGCATTGGGTCTATCTCATTCCCTGTTAGAATATGGTTAATCTCAAAGACTATGGAACCAAGAGGCTGGCGGCTCTTCTGTCTGTTGTCTGAGTGCCCGTGGGCAGTTATTTAATATTTCTGTTCAATTTTCACTCTGTAAAATGGGGATGAGGCTGTTGTGAGGATTGATGAGTCCTGAAATATTACATCATGATTAAAATTACTTTCACAGACAACTTGCAGCATTAAATATAATAACAAAGAAATAAAAAGAAAAGGAAACTGTGTTCTACCATAGGAGACTTTTAAAGATGAATTGTGTCCTCTCTCCCAGAAGATATATTGAAATACTAACTCCTAGTACCTCGGAATGGCACTTTATTTGGAACTAGGGTGCTTGCAGATGTAATTAGTTAAGATGAGGTCATACTGGAGTAGGGTGCATTTGTATTTGGTCTCAGAAGCCCAGACACTTACCCGTCTGCATTTGCTTCTTCCCAATTATGTCTTTGACTGTTATCTTCAGTTATCACAAGACAACATTCGAAGAAATGTTCTTCTAAATCTGTTATTATACTATATTTCAATTAACATAATCCTATGATTATACTTTTACAAACCCTCTAACAAGATATGTTGTATATATTCTGCTTAACCTAATATATTTCCCCACTCACATTGTTGTATGGGAAATTACAGCGATACAATGGTAGCCTCCCAATAGACTACCAGAGACCACTGGACAGAAAGACAAAATTAAGATGCTGCGATTATGTGGTTTATTAAATCAATTTAAAACATATAATGAGAATAAAGAGAAAAAAGATGGGGTGAGTTAATACACTTAGGAGAGTATGCAAGTGGGGTGAAAGGAAACCCACAACCTGAATTCAGGGTTATATAATGTTCATATATCTTGTCTCTTTCTTTGCTGCGTCAGCCTCCAAACTGGTGCTGTGGCTATGAGGATAATACTGCGATTTGAGGAAGGAGCCCCAAAAGACAGATAGAAGGTGTCTGGGGAGACACCCTTGCTCTGTCAGAAAGATGCAAGGGCAAGTACACCTGCCAATAGCCTTACCTTGCCCGTTAGCCTACTGAGCATCTTTGGGTTTTATCTGCATTCTTTTGGAGAGAGCACTGGTGAGGCCAGAATTGAACCATATTAGGCCGCTGATTTAAGGATAACATAGTTGTCAGCCCAGAATGGTGTGATTTTACCTTAAGACTTGGTCTTTCTGAACCGTCCAATCAAAAAGTAGTACCTTTGACTAATTTCACTCTACATAAATACCGTATGATCTCACTCATAAGTAGAAGATAAAACAATGACAAACAAACACATAGCAATGGAGATTGGATTGGTGGTTACCATAGGGGAAGGGAGAAGGGGGGAGGGCAAAAGGGATGATTAGGCTCGCATGTGGGAGGTTGGACTATAACTAGTTTTTGGGTGGTGAACATGATGTAATCCAAACAGAATTTGAAATATATCACGATGTACATCTGAAAGATATATAATGTTATACTGCAATTAAAAAAAAAGTAATACCTTTGCTTGTTCCATCATACATTTCATTTATTCTATCTTTAACGTGTCTAACAAGTTACTAACCTACTATCTATATTTAACACATCATATGCCTGTGTCTCACAAGCTACTCATCTGTACTTAATGCATCCTATGAATTTTGTCTCTTCTCTTAAGCTATTAGCTTACTTATTATCTGTGCATAACGCTTCTTGAGTTCCATACACTCTATTTGTTTTGCTTGTCTGTTTTAGAAGAATTGAGTATTCTTAAATAGTAGAGCAACCACATATTGTTCACTTGCAATAGAGTTCCTCGCCTACTATCAACTGGTGAGTAAAAAGTATTCAAATTGAATGGAGTTTTTCTTCAGTACTCAAGAGAGCATTGGATAAATGGTCTTGTGAATGAGTGATATTTTTTTTTGGTGGCAGTATCAGAAAAAGTTTTGGAAGAGGAAAATTGGAGCCAATGCTCAGGCTTTGCTACTGGTTAGTTTGTTTTAAACTGCTTCATGTCAACTCATGAGAACTTTCTTAACTAGTTTCCATTATTGAGGAAAACCATTCCTGGAAATCTGGCATTGAATATGACTAGAGTATATATAACTTCTCTTCCCTTGGAGGGGTCTGGAATTATCAAACAGGGTTTATTGCCCAAGGAGTTTGGAGTGATATCTTTTGTGAAAGGGGCAAAGCTGTTATAGCTCTGATTGACTTTATACCAGCTATCCCTTAATTTTCATGAGTGAAGGACGCAGATAAAAGATTTATATGATGGAAAAATCCCTTTGAAGCTTGTTCCAGAAAAGCTAGTTTGCTGAGAGTTCAAAATAGTGTAGATAAGCGTCCTCTATTGTGCCTCCCTCTTGGAAACATTATAGAAAAAGACCACCTGGTTGTTTTAGAAAATTAAAAATGCAGAGCTGATTGAACCATGAGTTGTTGCATGCATGGGCTGATTAGGAGGTTTGCCTGATAGCATAAAGTAAAGCCTGTTGAAGATCATGGATTTAAGCTCTCATATTTGTCATATAGGGACTGAATCATCCCAGATATTAAAAAGAAAAGAAGTAAAACGTTCAGGAGCTTTCCTTAATAGTTTTTAGAAGTGGGGCTTATTGCTCTCTTGGTGGCAATTTCTAGCCCATTGTTCCACTGTATTGCCAGGAACAGCGATTTTAGCTGTGAAGTTATTAACCATCTCAAGAGGGCCATCCTTTAGGACAAGGAGACCACTGGGGACTTGACGGGAGAACTGATTCCAGGCATTAAAGGTCCCTGTGGACAAAATCATTTAGCCGAGCTTCGCAGGCCCCACCAGTCTGCTTCCTTATTTTGGCCTGTCCCATTCCTTGTTTAATTGAATAGATGTGAAATATGTAAGTAAAATAAGGTAAATAAAGAGAAAAAATAGAGTAGATGTTGCTTTATTCTTTTTCAGTAATGGAATGTATAAAAAACTTTTAAAAAATTAAAAAAAATTTTATTGCAATAATGTTGGTTTATAACGTTGTATAAATTTCAGGAGTACATCATTATATTTCGATTTCTGTGTAGACTACTTCATGTTCACAACCCAATCCATCACCACACACAGGTGCCTCATCACCTCTTTCGCCCTCCTCCCTCCCTCCTTCCCCTCTGGTA
Organism: Equus quagga; assembly: GCF_021613505.1. Taxonomy (NCBI): domain Eukaryota; kingdom Metazoa; phylum Chordata; class Mammalia; order Perissodactyla; family Equidae; genus Equus; species Equus quagga. The sequence continues at coordinate 16,713,613 of NC_060272.1, read as the reverse complement.
ACCACCATCCAATCTCTGTATCTATGTGTTTGATTGTTGTTGTTTTTATCTTCTACTTATGGGTGAGATCATATGGTATTTGACTTTCTCCTTCAGACTTATTTCACTCAGCATAATACCCTCAAGGGCCATCCCTGTTGTCACAAATGGTCAAATTTCATCGTTTTTTTAATGGCTGAGTGGTATTCTATTGTGTGTACATACCACATCTTCTTTATCCATTCATCCCTTGATGGGCACACGGGTTGCTTCCAAGTCTTGACTGTTGTGAATAATGCTGCAATGAACATAAGGGTGCATGTATCTTTATGCATTTGTGTTTTCATGTTCTTTGGATAAATGCCCAGCAGTGGAATAGCTGGATCATCTGGTAGCTCCATTCTTAATTTTTCAAGGAGTCTCCATACTGTTTTCCATAGTGGCTGCACCAGTTTGCACTTCCACCAGCAGTGTATGAAGGTTCCCTTTTCTCCACATCCTCTCCAACACTTGTTATTTCCTTTTTTGTTAATTATAGCAATTCTGATGTGTGTGATGTAGTTTTGATTTGCATTTTCCTGATAGTGATGTTGAACATCTTTTCATGTGCCTGTTGGCCATCTTTATATCTTCTTTGGGGAAAAGTCTGTTCAGATCTTTTGCCCATTTTTTTTTTTAAAGATTGGCACCTGAACTAACAACTGTTGCCAATCTTTTTTTTTTTTTTTTTTTTGCTTTATCTCCCCAAATTCCCCCTGGTACGTAGTTGTATATCTTAGTTGCAGGTCCTTCTAGTTGTGGCATGTGGGACGCCACCTCAACGTGGCCTGAGGAGCAGTGCCATGTCTGTGCCCAGTATCGGAACCAGCAAAACCCTGGGCCTCCGCAGCGGAGCGCGTGAACTTAACCATTCGGCCAAGGGGCCAGCCCCTGCCTATTCTTGAATTGTGTTTTTTGTTGTTGTTGTTGATGTGTATGAGTTATTTATATATTTTGGATATTAACCGCTTATCAAATATATGGTTTGAAATATCTTCTCCCAATTGTTAGGTTGTCTTTTTGTTTTGTTGATGGTTTCCTTTTCTGTGTGAAACCTTTTTAGTTTGATGTAGTCCCACTTGTATATTTTTTCTATTGTTTCCCTTGCCCCATCAGACATGGTACTTGAAAATATGCTGCTGAGACCAATGTCAAAGAATGTACTGCCTATTTTTTTTCTAGAAGTTTCATGGTTTCAGGTCTCACATTCAAGTCTGTAATCCATTTTGAGTTAATTTTTCTGTATGGTGTAAGATAGTGGTCTACTTTCATTCTTTTGCATGTGCCTGTCCAGTTTTCCCAGCACCATTTATTGAGGAGACTTTCCTTTCTCCATTGTATGTTCTTGGCTGCCTTGTTTAAAATCAGCTGTCCACGGATGTGTGGGTTTATTTCTGGGCTCTTGAATCTGTTCCATTGATCTGTGTGTCTGTTTTTGTGCCAGTACCATGCTGTTTTGATTACTATAACTTTGTGGTATATTTTGAAATCAGGGAGTGTGATGCCTCCAGCTTTGTTCTTTTTTCTCAGGATTTCTTTGGCTATTTGGAATCTTTTGTTGTTCCATATAAATTTTAGGATTCTTTCTTCTGTTTCTGTGAAAAATGTTGGGACTTTGATAGAGATTGCACTGAATCTGCAGATTGCTTTAAGAAATATGGACATTTAAGCTATGTTAATTCTTCCAATCCAAGAGCACGGAATATCTTTCCTTTCTTTGTGTCTTCTTCAATTTCTTTCAAGAATTTTTTATAGTTTTCAGTGTATAGATCTTTCACCTCTTTGGTTAAGTTTATCCTGAGGTATTTTATACTTTTTGTTGCAATTGTACATGAGATTGTATTCTTAATTTCTCTCTCTGCTGCTTTGTTGTTAGTGTATAGAAACACAAGTGATTTTTGTATGTTGATTTTGTATCCAGCAATTTGACTGTATTCATTTATTATTTTTAATAGTTTTTTTTGTGGCTTCTTTAGGGTTTTCTGTATATGAAATCATGTCATCTATAAAAAGTGACAGTTTCACTTCTTCCTTTCCAATTTGGATCCCTTCTATTTCTTTTTCTTGCCTCATTGCTCTGGCTAGGACTTCAACTATTATGTTAAACAAGAGTGGTGATAGTGGGCATCCTTGTCTGTTTCCTGTTCTTAGAGGGATAGCTTTCAGTTTTTTTCTATTGAGAATGATATTAGCTGTGGATTTGTCATATATGGCCTTTATTTGTGTTGAGGTACTTTCCTTCTATACCCATTTTATTCAGAGTTTTTATCATAAATGGATGCTCTATCTTGTCAAATGCTTTCTCTGAATCTATTGAGATGATCTTGTGATTTTTATCCTCCATTTTTTTAATGTGGTGTATTACGTTGATTGATTTGTGGACGTTGAACCATCCCTGCATCCTTGGAATAATTCCCGCTTGATCATGGTGTATGATCTTTTTAATGTATTATTGTGTTTGATTTGCTAGTATTTTGTTGAGGATTTTTGCATCGATGTTCATCAGTGATGTTGGCCTATAGCTTCCCTTTTTTGTGTTGTCCTTTTCTGGTTTTGGTATCAGGATAATGTTGGCTTCATAGAATGAGTTAGGAAGCTTCCCCTCCTCTCCAATTTTTTGGAAGAGTTTTAGAAGGATATGTATTAAGTCTTCTTTGAATGTTTGGTAAAATTCACCAGTGAAGCCATCTGCTCTTGGACTTTTATTTTTTGGGAGGCTTTTGATTACTGTTTTGATCTCCTTCCTGATGATTGTTCTATTCAAATTCTCTATTTCTTCTTGATTCAATTTTGGAAGGTTGTATGATTCTAAGAATTTATCCATTTCTTTTAGATTATCCAATTTATTGGCGTATAGCTTTTCATAGTATTCTCTTATAGTCTTTTGTATTTCTGAGTCATTCATTGTAATTTCTCCTCTTTCATTTCTGATTTATTTATTTGAGTCTTCTCTCTTTTTTTCTTGGTGAGTCTAGCTAAAGGTTTGTCAATTTGTTTATCTTTTCAATGAACCAGTTCTTGGTTTCATTAATTTTTTCTATTTTTTTTACTCTATTTCATTTATTTCTGCTCTGATTTTTATTATTTCCTTCCTTCTCCTGATTTTGGGCTTTGTGTGTTCTTCTTTTTCCAGTTCCTTAGGTACACTGTTAGATTGTTTATTTGAGATTTTTCTTATTTGTTGAGGTAGGCCTGTATTGCTATAAACTTCTCTCTTAGAACTACTATGGCTGTAGCCCATAAGTTTTGGCATGTCGTATTTTCAATTTCATTTGTCTCCAGGTATTTTTTGATTTCTCCTTTGATTTCTTCATTGGCCCTATTGTTGTTCAGTAGCATTTTGTTTAATCTCCATATATTTGTGGCTTTTCTGATTTTCTTCCTGTAGTTGATTTCTCATTTCACACCGTTGTGTTTAGAAAAGATACTTTGTATTATTTCAATCTTCTTAAATTTATTGAGATTTGTTTTGTGGCCTAATATATGATCTATCCTGGAGAATGTTCCTGTGCATCTAAAAAGAATGTATATTCTGCGGTGTTTGGATGGAATTTTCTGTATGTATCTACTAAGTCCATCTGGTCAAATGTGTCATTTCAGCTCAATATTTCCTTATTGATCTTCTGTTTGGATGACCTATCCATTGATGTAAGTGGAGTGTTAAAATCCTCTACTATTATTGTGTTACTGTCTATTTCTCCTTTTATGTCTGCTAATAAATGCTTTATATATTTAGGTGCTCCTATGTTGGGTGCATAGATATTTACATGTGTTATATCCTCTTGTTCCCTTTATCATTATGTAGTGCCCTTCTTTGTCTCTTGTTACAGTTTTTGTTTTATAGTTTATTTTATCTGCTGTAAGTATTGCTACACCAGTTTTCTTTTCATTGTCATTTGCTTGGCATATCTTGTTCCATCCCTTCCCTTTCAGTTTGTGTCTTTAGGTCTGAAGTGTGTCTCTTGTATGCAGCATTTATATGGGTCTTGTTTTTTTATCCAATCCGCCACCCTCTGTCTTTTTTGTTGCGGGGGGGGGGGGGAAGATTGGCACTGAACTAACATCTGTGCCCATCATCCTCTCTTTTGTATGTGGGATGTCTGCCTTAGCATGGCTTGATAAGTGATGCATATTTATGTGCCCCAGATCTGAACTGGCGGACCCTGGGCCACTGAAGTGGAGTGCATCAACTTAACTGTTATGCCACTGGGCCACATGCCACCCTGTGCCTTTTCACTGGAGCATTTAGTCCATTGAGATTTAAAGTAGCTATTGATAAGTATGTACTTATTGCCATTTTGTTACTTTTTCCTGGGAGTTTTAGTAGTTCTTCTCTGTTCCTTTCTTTTTCTCTTGCTCTCTTCCTTGGTTGTTTGATGGCTTTCTTTAGTATTTTATTTGGGTTCCTTCATATTAATTTTTGGTGTATTTGTTTCTGGTTTGTGATTATCATGAGGTTTGTATATAATAACCTACGTATATAACAATCTATCTTAAGTTGATGGTCTCTTTAGTTTGACTTCTTGCTAAAAGCTCTACTCTTTTACTACCCTCCTTCCACATTTTATGTTTTTGATATCATATCTAACCTCCTTTTTGTGTGTGTGTTTGTATCTGTTACCCTCTTATCATGGAAATAGATAATTTTAGTACTTTTGTCTTTTGACCTTCATATTGTCTTCACAGGTGGTTGATCTACCTTTACTGTATATTTGCCTTTACAGTGATTTAATTGCTTTTTTTAAAAAATAATTTTCTTATTTCTATTTGTAGTTTTCTTTTTTCCTCTTAAATAAGTCCCTTTAGCATTTCTTATAAGGCTGGTTTCTTGGTGATAAACTCCCTTAGTTTTTGCTTGCCTGGGAAACTCTATCTCTCCTTCCATTCTAAATGATAACCTTGCCAGGTAGAGTATTCCTGGCTGTAGATGTTTTCCTTTCAGCACTTTAAACATACTGTGCTACTCCCTCCTAGCCTGTAAGGTTTCTGCTGAGAAGTGAGCTGATAGCCTTAGGGGATTTCCTTTGACTGTAACTTCTTGCCTTTCTCTTACAACTTTTAGGATTCTCTCTTTATCTTTAATTCTTGATATTTTAGTTATAATGTGTCTTGGTGTGGGCCTCTTTTGGTTCATCTTGTTTAGTGCTCTCTGTCCTTCCTAACTCAGATGTCTGTTTCCTTCCTTAAGTTAGGAAAGTTTTCAGCTGTTGTTTCTTCAAATAGATTCTCTGCCTCTTTTTTCTCTCTCTTCTCCTTCTGGGACAGCTATAATATGATTTTAGTGTGCTTGATGTTGTCCCAGAGGTCCCTTAGACTGTCCTCATTCTTTTTAATTCTTTTTTTCTGTTCAGCTTGGGTGATCTCCTTTAGTTTTTCATCCAGCTCACTGATCTGTTCTTCTATATCATCTATTGTGCTACTGATTCCCTCTAGTGAATTTTTCATTTCCATTATTGTATTCTTTAGTTCTGATTGGTTCTTTTTCATATTTTCCCATTCTTTGTTGAAATTCTCACTGTGTTCATCTATTCTTCTCTCAAGACCAGTGAGCATCCTTACCACTATTAGTTTGTACTCTTTATCAGGTAGATTGTTTATCTCTGTTTCATTTAGTTCTTTCTCTGAGGATTTGTCCTGTTCCCTTATTTGGAACATATTCCTTTGTCTCCTCAATTTGCTTCTTTCTCTGTGCTTATTCATATGTATTAGTAGGTCAACTATGTCTCCTGATCTTGGAGAGGTGGCTTTATGTAAGAGATGCCTTATGAGACCCAGCTGTGTGCTTCCCTCTCGTCACCAATTCCAAATGTTCCAGGAGTATCCCCTGTATGGGCTACCTCTGTCCTTCTGTTGTGGCAGTGTTGTTCTTGCTGCAGGTGCATGAGGAGGCTAGGCTGTTCCCCTGGCCAGCTTGTGATGCTCAGCTGCATGTGGCTGCTATGGACCCTTCAGTCACTTTATGAGGTGGGGGAACCCCAGCACAGTTGGCTGCAACATCTAATAGCACATTCCTTGTTGAAGTTTTTTTGTTAAGTGAGCAGACGCCCAGCGTGGCTGGTTGCTAGGCTCAGGGGCTTACAATTGCTGTAGACCTCTGACCCACAAGGTTGTTATCAGCTCTCTCAGGATTGCAGCTGAGTGGTGCTGGCCCCAGAGATGGGAGCACCAAATCGTTTCGGGCTTTGGAAGGTGGGGCTGATCCCCTATGTGGCTGTTTGAAAAGCACAAGTCTCCTGCAGCTGACAAGCCCACTGCCCAGATGGCCACATACTCCATCAACACAGTCCTGCCCTGTGCATGTGTACACACTGAAGCAGACCCAGTTGCCCCACTGTAGAGGCCCCACACACTCCACCAACTACCGACGCACTCCACCCACTCCTCTTGCATGCCCTGCCCTGCAGAGGTGGTCCCGCTGCCCGGCTGCAGAGGATCCAGGCACCTGCATATGAGGGCCCACAAGTTGCCCTAGGGCTGGCTGCCTGCCCTGGCTGAGCTGGATTAAATCCGTGCTCTAGTGGGTGGAGCAGACTCTGGACTAACAGAACTCCAATGGCATCTGCCAGTGTCTATGTCAGCATGACTGTAGTAGGTCATAATAATGGCTGCTGACAATGTCTCAGTCCCTGGAGAGGTCTTACCCCTCATTGACATGCACCCAGAGCCTATCAGGTGAGTCTCTTTTCACCAAAGGACTGTGCACCTTTCTTTCTGGTGATTTTAGTTTACTTTCTGAAACAGGTAAATTTGTGCATGGGCCCTTTAGGAGCTGGCTTTTTTTCCCCTTATGTCAGTTATCTTTTCTGGGAGCATTCCCTCTTGTAGTAAAGCCAGATATTATAACACTTGTCTCTGTTGTGCTGAGTCCAAAAGCTGCTTATAGCATTAACATTTCCCCACTCAGATCTCCTGCTCCTGCAGGGAAGGCTTCATACCTTGGGATTGCTCTTGGCTGGCTGCAAAGCACTGTGGCTTGTGAAGGTGACATTTTTTTCTCTCCATAAAGGAATTTCTGCCTCTTCCACCTTAGTCAGCACTGCTCCTTGTTGTGGGGGTGCTTGTTATACAGTTTTCAGTTCCCTCTCAGGGGTAATTATTCCAAGAGCATTTGTAAATTTGTTGTGTCTGTGGGAGGAGGTGAGTTCAGAGTCGACCTACATCACCCTCTTGACACTGTCCCTAGCAACTTTGACCTGAAATGTCTATAAGCATTTAATGCCAGTGATGATGGGTAATTCTTTGGTATGGAGTTCAGGGTTAGCCTTGAATTTCTACTCTTGAGCAAGAGGCCTGTGGGTCACATGACAGGGGCGTAACCAGGTAAAGACATATTTTGCTGATTTAACGAGTCATTCACATTAAGACATGGTGTAAATAAGCAATTTCCTTACCTATCCACACCTGACTTACTACTGCTTACTACTGGCTATTAAAGATTCTTGCTTTTGATGACAGGATACAAATAAATAGTGGCAGGTAGTACAGAGGCGCTGATAAGCAATATAATTTATTATAGGTTTAATGTATACAATGTTGTCATTGATATTCCACTCCTGAATATAGACTGATAAATGTTGTGATATGCCAAACTCATGGAGGATATTTCACTGTGTCACATTCTGCTATATGTAGAAAAGTACTATTTTAGAGTGAGATAACTTGAGAAATGATTTCTAGGGTTTGAAATTAAGTATGGAGCTAGCATTTCCAGTAAGGCTCCAATGGCTATCTAGACCACTATTTAGGAATGAGATTTCTGAATATTTATTTCTAATTTATGTTGCACCTACTCCAACAGTGTTTGAAGTGGCATGCAATTAAAAATTCCACAAGAATCTTTCAAATCAAAGATAAAGAGCAAGATATAAATAATGAAGGCAGGTATTAGTTTTAATAGAAATACCTGGGTTAAGGATGGTTATTACAGTTGTGGAAAATATTTACTTCCAAATTTCCTGGAGTCAAGATCCAAATGGAAATGTGATGAGTTAAATAACTCTCCATGTTTAAAACTAGTAAGTAGACTAGTGTGTTAGGAGAAAACTTTCATCTGGCACCAAATTCTAAGAATTTATTGCATTGATCTTAATTTAGGGAGCATTAAGCTTCATAGACCAATCTCAATTCCAGTTCCATCTCACTTCCTTAACTTTATTAACCCATTGCTCCATCTTTCTTACTTATTTTAAATTTATTCTATCATGCTACATTTTTGTAACTTTGTATAAAATGTACCCAAATCCTACATAGCATAAGGTATGGTGCAGGCAAAATAAAAATAAGCAACATGATGGTTGGATCTTCATTTACAGTTTTTATAAAATATACAAAATCACTTAATGTGGTCATTTGTAATTGACTTGATAAAATTACACAAGTAACAGCATGTGGTCAAGGTTCTGTCAGGCCATTTTAACCAATGACCGTGGCTATTTAATTTTAGTTCTGTAAGTGCAGGTGATTCCTTCCTTCCTTTCTCATAATTCCACTTGCAGTATACCTGCTTGTTGACTTCAAGTAGACCATTTATCTCTTAGCTTCTCTCCTTTTGCCACATCTACCAATTAACTCCCTCTTGACCTCTATTCCTTTCCAACCTAGTAGGGGCATGTGGTTTATCATCCAAACTATTCTTTCACCAGTATCTTTAGCTGTGCTGCCCTCATCCTTCTGCTGCATCCCACTTTGCAAAATCTAGAATCAGGGTTGATGCCACAGTTTGCTTCTTCTCCCCCTCACGCTATTTGCTGAACCCTGTTGGAGAAAAACACACAAGTATGCAGTCTTGCCATGGCATGATCATGGGATTCTGGATCAGCTGAGCCTCAGTGTCATCAGTTCATCCTTATTCTTGTTCTCTCATTGGTAATGAGTCCAAAGTTTCAACTCTCTAGGCTCCCCCTTCAACATCTCCTCTCTCACGCCTACTTCTCATTCTCAGCAAATGGCCTTTGTTTCATGCTGCATCAAGAAAATCGGATCTATCAAGGTTATCCTCACTTCTTCCCACTTCCACCTAAAAACTTAGCTACCTTCCACTCATCGTATTTTCTCCAAAGACAATGTGTCTGGCTCTCTATTTCATACTAAGCCACCCACCTGAGCCCTTGCTCTGACCTCCCACCTCCTCTGTGTATTTGCTCCATCAACAGCGACCTCTTCCTTCTGAATCCCTGATATCTCTTTTCTTTGAAAGGATCTCAATTGTCTCTCTTCCTTAACACATAAATAATAACAACAACAACTCTTGACTGAGCATGTCTCATTCTGTTCTGTCTCATTCCAACTTCTCGACTCTTCTGCACTTTCTTCCAGTCTCCTTACTGTCTCTTTACTCTCAGTGTACTGCACTTGGCTTTCAGACTCCACCACTCCAGTAGAATTCCTCTTGCTGAGGTCACTAATGATATCTAATGTGGTAATTCCAACAGATACTTACTTTTCCTCTATTTGATTAATTAACGACTTGCTGAAGCTCTGTTATCAGGCTTTCCTGATTCTCCTTTTATCTCTCTGACTATTCCCTTTTGTGTCTTTCTAAAGTTCTGTTTTTCCTTCAGATCCCCCTTCAAATGCTGGTGTTGTTCAGGTATATGTCCTTAGTTCTGCTCTTATTCTAGGCACTCTCCTTGAAAGATTTCACATATTTTCTTGGTTTCATCTATGCCTTGTGTGCCCATTGATTGATTGGGAAGCTGAGCGAGGCCAACTAGACATGTAATGTTCTGGTAATTTGGACTGCTTCAGATTTCAAGCATAGAGAGTGTGAGAAGGTGACAGCCAGAACATTCCTGGAGGTTTTGAAATAAGATCCCCACATCTGCTGCCACAGAATCACTTATATACACCCAACTCTATCCCTGAGTTTCTGATTCAGTATGTTTGGGTTGGAGCCTGGGAATCTATATTGTCTGAACATACCTGAGTTGCTTCTGATGCATATTTATTGAGTGCTTACTTATGTCAGCTACTGTGCTATGTTAGGAAGGTGAAAATTTTATTTTGGGAATGTAAAAGCTGTATCTGTATTTTCTAGTTAAAGAGTAAGCTTCCTGGCTGCAGGAGGACCCACAGGCATGATCAGAACTTTCTTCTAAAAGCAGTTTTGAATGTGCTTATAACTAGTAGACTTAATTAAGTATTAGGTTGTTTCTCATGATCTACTAGTAGTGTGGTGGCCCAGAATATTTTGAGAACAGAGATTTTCTGTTTGCTTGTCCTATAGTTGTCCTCTCATGGACAGTCCCTGTCTTGAGCAGTGGTGTATCATGATACACCCAGGGTGGATTAGCCTTAAAGTGCATCCTGAGATAACTAGATGGAAGAAGGTATTTCCTATAACCCAGGTGTCAGCTGAAGTGCTCCTCCCTACCTGGCTCCTCCAGAAGTGTGCTGAATGGTTTCGCCCCATGTGGGTGCAAAGCTCAGCTCTTTTCAAGTTCCCAGAATGCCCACTTCCATTTGTTAGTTTACTGGCAATTTGGGGGTTCATGTGGGAATACATCTTATACCATGCAGCCTCCCTATGTCTCCAGGTTCTCTGCTTTTCCTGCCCCTCTCCTTCCTCTGTCTTCCCTCATTCCCATTCCTTCTCTCTGCTAAGAGCTACACACATTTCCCTTGTCATTTGATGCAGAAAGATTAATAATGGTCATTTTTAAATTTAGGTGTACCTGGGATCTTTCCCTTCATTCTAGAGGCTCATTAAAAGTATTTTTTTATTTCTGTGCTTTTCCAAAAATAATTCTGGAAGTAAAATTTTCTCTGTTTCATTTTCTATGATGTCTCCTTCAAAGCTGTTCTTAAAAATGACAATTTTGGTGGTGTTATAGGCAATATTGGGAGTGGTTTATTCTGGCCATGGTTGTTCAGTTTCTGCAAGAAGATCATTTCTTATTTCTCAAGGAGGATGCTACAGCAGGCAAGTATGCATCCAGACAATCTGATAACTAAATTACAGAGGGTAGAAGCTGTAGCATAATTTTTAAAATATAATTTGGAGTTTGAGTTGTTGAAACATGGTCTATTCTGATTCTTGTGGCGATATTACAATAAAGTCATTTCAAAATCCCTGGGATCTGTCTCTTTGTTAGTTTGTATGGAACCAAGAATGACTGGGAACCAAGAATCAAAGTTAATTTGGAGCATTTAGTCCTATGTTTAAAAGTTCATCTGAATTATTATCTTAAGTAACTATAATGGTCATATGTACAGTAGCGTGTGTTATGGGTTGAATGGTGCCTCCCCACCCAAGATCCATATATTGTGATCCTAACTCCCAGTTAGTCCTCAGAATGTGACCTTTTTGGAAATAGGGTATTTTCCAAGAATGCTGTTCTCCCTGTGGGCATGAACACAGCCATCTACAAGACCAGTAAAGCGGCCTGCGAGAGACCCTTCCCTCACAGCCCACAGAAGGAACCAATCCTGCCAACACCTTGATCTTAGGCTCCTGGCTGCCAGAACTGTGAATCAATAGATTTCTGTTGTTTAATCCACCTAGTTCGTGGTGCTTTGTGATGGAAGCCCTAACAAACTAATGCAGCATGTCTTAAATTGCAGTTCCTCATGCAGAATGTTAGACTGACTCACCTAGCTCTGTAGTTTGAGAGGGGAAAATAACAGCAAAGAGTTTTAAAGATATTTCCACCAAAAATGAAGAGTGCGTAATTTGAGGGAGAAGGATCGTAACTTTTGGTAAATACAATAACTTATCCTAGGGTTTTCTAAACTTTATTTGTCAGGGAATGTTTTTATTTATTTTATTTTGTCTTTTAGGCATTTTAAAGGAGGTAATAGCAGAAGTGCTTTGCTTCAGTTGAAAAGGCATGTGTGTATGTGGGGAGGGAGCTGAGTGCTGCTTACCTCTCCACTCCCCCCTCTGCTTTAGGTGGCCTGGAACCCTAGGCCTTTTAAGAGAGAGTGAGAATACTCTTGGCTACTACTTTGAATTGACCCAGAAGGAACCATGCCTGAGGGGTTAATTAGACTCTTTGTGTGGGTTAGAATTTATTACCATTAAAACAAATTATGTTGTCCTGTAGGCAAAATAACATTTTTGGGAAAGTGATTAATTATATATGCTGTAACTGGGGAGGGGTTACCAGATCCTGGTTGGGGAAGGTTTTAGGGTCTACAAAACATGGGGTGAATACCATGGGGAGAAATAACTTCCCTAACCAACCATTGTAAACTTGTCTTTCTCTGATACCTTTTTCTTGAAGTAATGCCAGGAGCAACTATATCCCCAAATCTGTATGCATTATTGGCCCTATTGGTTAAGCTTTGGGCTTTACAGTGAGCTCTGTAGTATTGCATTAAAAATTGGCTATAAAAGGATTTACATTTAATGAATTTCTCTGCAGCTTTCTCTGAGCTCTTTATCCTATCCTATCTAGCCTGGAACTTCCTCCTTGAGTACCACTGCTCTCAGATTTTCAACGTCTTGCTCTCTGATGCCTCACTCTCTGTAGATAGTTGAAATGTTTAAGCAATTTACCAAACCCCCACACTCCATGCTATGGATCTGCAGCCCATCTCAGCTAACCGCATTTTAGTCATCTCCTCCTTTCCCTCTCCCTACCCCCAAGCAAGGTATTTGAGGGCCAGTTGATGTCAAGTCTCCGGTGAGCATCTCCCAGGAGAAGTGTGCTGTTTGTGATCTTTCTAGGCTTTTGTCAGCTCACTGTCCTCAGCTTTCTATTAAAACTGTCTTGAAATCCTTTGCCAGGAACTGTAAGTCTTGGAAGGTCAGATCTGCAGGAGATCTGCTGCCTTTGCAATGAACTAAAAACACGTTCTTAAGTGTATCTAAGAGAAGTGTATATCTTACTTTACTATTTAAAGATTATATTCTATTCATTTAAACTGTTTCCATTTCCATTTATTCTCCTTTAGATTGTTTGTCTTAGTTTGTTAGTCCACTTATTGCTTGAGATATTTTTCCTTTAAAGGGTTTTTAAAAAATCTTCTTGGTTTAACTTAAAAAATCCTGGCATTTATTTTTGTTATTTTACTTATTTAACATATTAATTAATTTAGTTTTATTATTTTATTGTGGGACAAATACTTAAAAATGAGATCTACCCTCTTAAAAAATTTTGTGTACAATGTATTATTGTTGACTATAGGTACGATGTACAGCAGATCTCTACAGCTTATTCTTCTTGTTTGACTGAAATTATGCCTATTGATTAGTAACTCCCCATTTTTCCTTCCTCCAAACTTCTGGAAACCACCATTCCACTCTTTGATTCTATGACTTTGACTGTTTTAGGTACCTCATATAAGTGGAATCATGCAGTATTTGTCTTTCTATAATTGGCTTATCTCACTTAGCATAATGTCCTTAAGGTTCATCCATATTATTCATAATATGTTCATCTGTATTATGCACTGCATAATGATATTTCAATGATGGACCATGTACATGATGGTGGTCCCTTAAAATTAGTACCATTTAGCCTAGGTGTGTAGTAGGCTATACCATCTAGGTTTGTGTAAGTACCACAGAGGAGGAAGAAATTTTCCTCTGTTCTTCTAGGTTCTCTAGCTGATCTAAGAATTAAGTTGGTATGGGAAAGATTAACAAGAGAAAGACAAACAAAAGTTTAATAACAAGTATACATGGGAGAAACCCAGGAAAACTGAGTAACTTGCCAAAATGGTGGAAGTCCTCACCTTAAATACTGTCCTCAGCTAAAGACAAAAGAAGATGTTATGGGTGGGAGAGTCAGGGACTTCAAAGAGAAGGAAGGCAATTTACAAGTAGCTGAAAAAGGGCAAGTGTTTGGAAAATAAGTGTTTGTTTGGCCACACAGAAACATAAGAACACAGAGGGGAGTCCAACAAACAGGCTTTTCTAGGTTCCTCCCTGTCTACCATCTAGTTCATATTATGCTAAGGTGACAGCACACTTCCTGAGACAGGTTTTTTAAATCTGAATTCTTTTAGGCAGTTAAGGGAGAGGTAACAAGCAAAACTATCTGAGTCTTTTGTTTCTTAAAAATAATCAGCTTAAAATAATCCTCATGTTAAAGAGACACATTTTGTGGTGGCAAATTTTGTTGACCTTCAATACATTCTATGATATTCGCACAATGACAAAATTGCCTAACGATGCAATTCTCAGAATGTATCCCCATCGTTAAGTGATGCATGACTGTGGATGTATATACCAGTTTCTTTATCCATTGACAGACATTTATGTTGTTTCTACATCTTGGCTATTGTGAATAGTGCTGAAATGGACATAGGAGTGCTAATATCTCTTTGAGATCTTGATTTCAATTTTTTTTTTAAAGATTTTATTTTTTCCTTTTCCTCCCCAAAGCCCCCCCGGTACATAGTTGTATATTCTTCGTTATGGTCCTTCTAGTTGTGGCATGTGGGACACCGCCTCAGCGTGGTTCGATGAGCAGTGCCATGTCCGCGCCCAGGATTCGAGCCAACGAAACACTGGGCCGCCTGCAGCGGAGCACGCGAATTTAACCACTCGGCCATGGGGGGAGCCCCGATTTCAATTTTTTTTTAATAAATTCCTAGAGTGGGCTTGCTGGATCATATGATGGTTCTACTTTTAACTTTTTGAGAAACCTCCGCACTGTTGTCCATAGCAGCTGCACCACTTTGCGTTCTTGCCAATAGTGCCCAAGTGTTCCAGTTTCTCCACGTCCTCGCCAACATTTCTTGTCTTTTGTTTATTTGATAATAACCATCCTGACAGGTGTGAGGTGATATCTCACTGTAGTTTTGATTTGCATTTCCCTGATGATTAGCGATGTCGAGTGTTTTTTTAATGTGCCTGTTGGCCATTTGTATGTCTTCTTTGGAGAAATGTCTGTTCAAGAGTTTAGGCCGTTTTTAAATCGGGTTATAAGTATTTTTAGTATTGAGTTGTAGGCGTTCCTTAATACATATTTTGGGGATTACCCCTTTTGAGATATGTGGTTTGCAAATATTTTCTCCCATTCTGTAGGTTGCCTTTTCACTCTGTTGATTGTTTCCTTTGCTGTGCAGAATCTTTGTAGTTTAATGTAGTCACACATTTTTGCTTTTATTGCTTGTGCTTTTGGTGTCATATCCATGAAATTGTTGCCAAACTAATGTCAAGGAGCTTTTCCCTTATGTTTGCTTCTAGCAGTTTTAGAGTTTCAGGTCTTAGGTTTAAGCCTTTACTCTATTTTGAGTTGATTTTTTTTCAAGGTGTAACATAAGGTTCCAATTTCATTCTTTTGCACAAGGCTATCCAGTTTTCTCAACACCATTTGTTGAAGAGACTATTCTTTCCCCATCATACATTCTTGGCACCCTTGTTGAAATAGTTACCATATATGCATGAATTTATTTATGGGCTCTTTAGTCTGTCCTGTTGGTCTATATGTCTGTCCTAAGGCCAGTATCATACTGTTTTAATTACTCTAGCTTTGTAATAAGTTTTGAAATCAGGAAATGTGATTCCTCCACCTTTGTCCTTCATTGTCAAGATTGATTTGGCTATTCTGTTTGGCTATAACTATTTGTGGTTCCATATGAATTTTGAAATTGTTTTTTCTCTTTTTGTAAAAAATACCATTGGGATTTTGATAGGGATTGCATTGAATCTGTAGATCGCTTTGCATAGTATGGACAGTTTAACAGTATTAACTCTTCCAACCCATGAACATCATGTGTTCCCATTTGTTTGTGTCTTGTTTAATTAATTTCATCAATGTTTTGTAATTTCTAGTACACAAGTCTTTCACCTCCTTAGTTAAGTTTATTCCTAAGTATTTTATTCCTTTTGGTGCTATTTTGATTGGGATTATTTTCTTAATTTCCTTTTCAGATAGTTCATTGTTAGTGTATAGAAATGCAACTGATTTTTGTGTGTTGATTTTGTATCCTACAACTTTACTGAATTCATTTGTTCTAAAAGTTGTTTGGTGGCTTCTTTAGGATCATGTTATATCATATTAGATCATGTTATCTGCAAACAGAGACAGTTTTACTTCTTCTTTTCTGATTTGGATGCCTTTAATTCATTTTTCTTGCCTCATTGCCTGGCTAGGACTTCTAGTACTATGTTGAATAGAAGTGGTGAGAGTGGGCACTCTTGCCTTGTTCCTCATCTTGCAGGAAAACTTTTCAATTTTTTACCATTGAGTAGAATGTTAGCTGTGGGCTTGTTATATATGGCCTTTATTATATGGAGGTACATTCCTTCTATACTTAGTTTCGTGAGAATTTTATCATATTAATTTTTAAAAAGTCAAAATCTCTTTTATATTTTCTTAGCAAATTTACACTCTTAAATGTCTCAGCTTATGGTTTTAGGTGTTTTTAATGTTTGAATTTCTTTTTCTAATTCTTTTAATACTCTATATGGTAATCTATACTATACTCTATATGGTATAGTAAGACAAGATTACTTGTCTTATTTTTTACCCCCCTTTTTTGGTGCCCTGGTTTTACCTTCATTTATCTTCCTTTAATTTTCTATCTTTGATATGTTTTTTCTCTCTTTTTTTCTGACTATTACTTTTCACCCATTTATATTTTTTAGCAGTGTAATATTTTTTCTTTTTATTTGAGGTTTTGGTGTTATCTGTTTTATAGGTTTTTATCATAACAATTCTTTGCATTGTAATCTTCAGAACCTTTTTGTATTATTTGTTTGTTTCTTGTCTTCCTGTTATGGTCTATTTCTTCATTTTTTTTTTTTTTTAAATTACAGACTCTCAAACGTTTTCTTGGGGATGAAAATTGCAAGGAAATTCTTCTCAGTAATCAGAGTTTGGATGTTTTTCTCTTGACTGTCCCTAAAAGTTGCTCCTTTCACTTTGTAGAATATCTCCATTTCCCTTCAATGTTGATTCTCCAGGAAAAATAATATTGTCATTGATACTCAGAGAGTTTCATATAATAGGTTTATTATCCAAGGGCAATAATGATTCTCTTTATGGAAGATTTTATATTAGAATTAGTAAGTTTTTCTTTCCTCCCATCCCATATTGGCCAACTGTTTATTAGGAGCTGGATATTCTCATAACCATTCTCTCTGACACAGCATTGGAATGATAAGTTGTTCAACAGTGTGCCACATTACTTTCAAAAAGAGGTCAGCAGCGGAAGGGCAACTGTGAGGCCTGACTTTGCCCAGGAAACTTCCAAAAGACCATTCAGAAAGGAAGCTTTATAGTGAGACCACAGTCATGCTCCTGAAACCTGTTCTATCTCAGTTCCTTTGTATGTTGAATTTGACCTACCACCTCTCTTGGCAGGTTTGTGGGAGAACCTTGGATGTTTCTGTCTTCTGCCTTCATTCTCACATTACGGGGAACATGAGGGCTGTGATTATCACTAAGAGGTTTCCTTTCCTTTTCTTTTGTTAAAACCTAAAATAGAAGTATGGATGAATGAAGGTAGAACTCAACTGCTCTCTGTTCTGATTAGACTATGTGTGGAATCATAAGTCTGTTCTGGGATATATCCTTTAAAAATAGAATGGTGAGGTAACTTAAAAATCGTGCTATATGAGGAAGAGTTGAAGGAATCACTTAGTCTAATTATACAGAAACTTAAAGGAAATTTGCTTGCTATTGGCAGATATTCCCTAGGGCTGCCATGGAAGAGGGGCTTGCTAACTAGGGCAGAACTAGATGCAATGGGTGAAATTTGTAGGGAGCCAGCGTTGGCTATGTTTATGGAAGAAAAACAGTTGTAATATGAAAACCATTCAACCATACGACATGCTGCTTCGAAGTGGACCATGATAGGCTAATTTTAGAGAGAGGTTAGAAGGTTCTTTGATTCTTTGGCTTTATGTTCATTTTTACCTGTGGCCTTTAAATTGGATTTTAAATGATCTGATTAGCTTATTTCAAATAGGGTATTTGAATTTGAAATAGGTTTCCTCATCTAATTTTAATTCTTTTAATAGTGAAAAGGAAATCCTTTCTCCTCAGCAGCATCATTGGTTATATGCCATTTGGGTGGTGATTGTTGTTCTGGTATCCAGTAGGATTTGTTGAATGTAATTCAGGCTTATACTAGGCAAAAGGTATGAGCATTGGATTGGAATAATTTTGCAGCTAATTCTTAGCTTTCTGGAGATTTATTTTATTCCAATTTTCTTTAATGAGGATTACTAATGTATAATAAAATGCACGATCTTATATGTGTGTTTTAACAAATGTATACACCCATGTAGCCATTTTCCCAAAGTTCCTTCATGCCTCTTTTAATTGACTCCCACATCCTAACCCCCATACATCAACCTCTTTCTGACTTCTGTAGCTATGGATTAGATTTGCCAGTTCTTGGGCTTCACATAAATGGAACCATACAATGTGTACTCATTTGTGTCTGGCTTTCTTCACTCACTATAGTGTTTTGGAGGTTCATCGTCCACGTTATTGCAGGTATCAGTAGTTTGTTCCTTTTTATTGCATTTCATATGTGCATTTTTATTTTTATTGCATTTCATATGTGAATACATAGTTTGTCCATTTGCCCCTCTGGATATTTTATTTCTTGACAGCTATAGGAACAATGCCAAACATATCCAAAGGACTTTGAATTCTGTAGGTAAGCTTCCTCCTGACCTCATTACTTAGTATTGTCATATTTTTACTTCATTTTACCTATTTTTATTGAAAGAAACAAGTAAGAAGATAATTGCTGTGTAATGTAAAATGCTAATATCGTGTCTAGCTCATGGAAAGTCCTCAATGTGAGCTCTAATAATATCAACTAAGAGTCTACCTAATTTTTCCCCAAATGCTTTTTAGTCCTAATCTTAAGTAGTGTAGTAAATATTTTAGTAAAATGAGTTTAAGAAAAAATTAATAAAATCTGTTGTGAATTGCACAAGAATTGAAATGTCTCGTCATCAAATCTATGAATAAGCTTCAAATGTACAAAGTTATATTTTCTTTGAAATAAAGTGGTGAATTATGTTTGCTACCACTTTATTTATAATAGTTGAACATCAGAACCAAACATCTTAGTGTGCAACAATAAGAGAATTTTTAAAAATTATTTTTTATCAGCTTTATTGAGGCATGGTTGACATACAATAACTGCGAATATTTAAAGTTTATAAAATCTGATACATTTTGACATATGTATGTACCATGAACCCATCACCACAAGAAAGATAATGAACATATCCATCATCTCCAAAAGTTTCCTTGCAACTCTTCAAAAGTTTTCTCCCCTGCCCTGTCTTTCCCTCACCCGCAGCAACCACTGATTAGCTTTCTGTCGCTCTAGGTTAGTTTGCATTTTGTAGGGTTTTAGTAAAGGAATGTTAAAATAAGTTATGGTACATTTATCTTCTGCTAAACTTAAAATAATGCTTTTGAAGATTATTTAATTACAGGGCAAGTACTCGATATAATCTTAGGTGAAACGTGATATAAAGTTATAAATATAGGATAATCTTAAATTTACATGCACAAAATAGCTTTAACATGAATAGAAAAAAGATGAAGGAAACATTAGAATGATATGGTTATTTCTGGGTATGTGGGATTGTGGGTGATTTTATTTAATGCAAACATTTTCTATTGTCCAGAGTACATTATTTTACAATCAGAAAAAAAAAGAAATATATGAACTAGATGATCTATGCCTAAACAAGCTGCCATGCATTTCTGCTTGGCTGAGGAAACTTACACTTGGGGATTTTAACTGTAGATAGTTAAGAATGTGTTCTCTATGCTAAAGGAAAGATTCTGATAAAGAAGCATTTTCTTTTTCCTGGAAGTATTGGAGTGCCTTGGATATTAATATAATTTGTCTGAGTAATCATGTTAATAACTATGGTATGTAAAATAATTCCTACGGTATCTGACTGCTTATCCTCCTGGAACTGAACTGAAAGCATTAAGCGAGCTCTCTTGGTAATGAAGGTCACAAATCAAAAGAAAGAGTATGTGAAAAAAGGATTAGAACAAAAAGAGCTAAAGCCATAACTCTATATCCCTGTTATAATGAATCCTATAATTTGACAAATGTAAGTGGGTAAAAATGGCACTTAATGAATTAAGGATGAGCTGCTGTTCCCTATTGTCAGTTGGGAAGAAAAACTTTTTTCCTGAAATACTGAAAGATTCAGCAAGAAACACATATAAATTACAATAATTTGTTAGATGTAAGCAAATTATCATTTTTTACAAATAATGTTCATAGTAAAGAATAATTTTTCTTCTTGAGTTTTGCACAGCACTTAACATATATAACATAAACAAGAATTACAAAGTTATATATATATATATTTACTTCTCAGTTTAACAAAATAGTAGTTGCCTACCGTGTGTTAGTAGAACTCTGCTCAGTGCTATGAGAAATACAAAAATAAGCAAGTAGTGTCTCTGTTCACAAGGCACATAAAGTTTAGTGCATGTTTTAGGTGTATTGCTTGACCCTTAAATCAA
Organism: Equus quagga; assembly: GCF_021613505.1. Lineage (NCBI taxonomy): Eukaryota > Metazoa > Chordata > Mammalia > Perissodactyla > Equidae > Equus > Equus quagga. Next base: position 16,693,175 of record NC_060272.1, on the reverse strand, counting down.
GTATCTATTTTGAGCCTGGGTAAATGAGTAATTTCAAGTCTTATTTTTATCCATTAGTATAGTAGAAGGAAATGAAGGTGACAGCATAGATCAATATAGTTATCAATTTCCATTAAAATGGTCATTTAAAAAAGATTATATTCTTTGAAAAATATATGAAAATAATCACATATATTTTTCCCTGCTCATTTTTAGTATTATTGTTATTTCCCACTTTTGGATAGGTCATTCTCCTGGAAAAGACTTTTTTCCAAAGAAGTAATAATTTATTATTTTGCATCCAAATTCCAGGATTAGTGCAGGTAAAAGGAGACCAATTGAAAAGGATCTGGAATCAAGTCAGTAACTCCTTAGGCGGTTATTTCAGTCCTCAACCAAAGTGTAACCTGATGATATCACATGTTATATGATAGTCACAAGGACATGGATGATCCGCTCCACAATCAGAAGGGTATATGTTGCACTTCCATTTACCTGTGGCAAAAAGGTGTGTGAATTGTGGCTATAGGCAATTCTGATGCACATGACCACATCTTATCTTAGTATTGTCTGGAAGTTTATAAATCTGGTAAATATATGTCAGAAACAATGGCATATCATGAAAGTACAATTAATGCAATTAAATATTTTATCCTTCCTTTGTGCTTCTCATCTGTTTTTCCTCACAAATCTTCCGACTTATTAAAGTGAACTCATTTTCAGAGGTGCATTAGAAAATCAAGAAATGGTAATATGATATTTCAGTAATGTCTTTAAAAAAAGATATTTCAAAGTTAAAGTGCTGATGCTTTCTGAGAGCTTAATTGTATTTAAAAATAAATGAAATTTCTGATGACTTACATCTTTCACCCCCCCCAAACCTTTCTCGAATATAAATGCTATTTCATATAAAACTCCTTAAGCAGAACTTGACATCTTTTAAAATCATTCACTATCATAACATAATGTAGTCTGCAAATGTTTTTTGCTTCATTTGAAATGTCTCTATGGATGAACACAGATCCTATTGATAGCAGCGATTGAATGCCTCACTCTCATTGCATAATGAAGCCAATATCGCTATGAAATAATATAAGGAGTTCTCAAAATTTACAGAGCTCCCAAAAACTTTTCACAGATCAAAACAAAAACTTTGATACTTAAATGTTCCTCAACCACTTTATGTTTAGGCAAATGATCTGATATGTGTGTATTAACAGACAGGGTGGTTTCAAGAATAACCTTAAATACTTGTAAGTGGTTTACTGCAAGTGATTAGAATTGAATCTCTAAATTATTTAAGTTGAAGAGATGTCTAAAAATACTTAGTATGATTCAAGTAGTTGAAATCATTTTTCACTTTTAAAATGAATACAATTTACTGAAAAAATAAGAAAGACTGTTCTTTGTGATGGAAAATGAATTGTTTTCCCTTTCCAGACAGACTCTAAACAGATCATTTAGTTCAGTTTATTCTTGATTGTTTAGAGATGGTTACCCATTTGTGGATTATTCAGACCCTCTGTTTCTCTTCTCTCTCTTCCTGTTGTCTACCTCCTGTTCATATTAGTGCGTACCAGCATCCTAATGTGGTTGGGTGATAGAGGGAAGCGCTTGACGAAACAGAAGTTGGATGAGTCAATGTCTTTCTTATTAACATTAGGAAAGTATTTTGCCCAAAAGCTGTTAGTTAAAAATCAGGTTTTCAGTGTACCGTTGATTTTAATTTATGATATGTTTGTCTTTCATGAACTCAGGGAATCCTAAACCTAATTGCAAATAAAGGCAGCGTGACATAGTGAAAAGCTTTGAAATCAGACACAGTGGGGTTCAAATCCCAGCTCTGCCATTACTAACCATATGATTTTGGCAAGCTAGTTTAATTTATTAGCCTCTATTTCTTCATCAGTTCATGTAGGATAAAATATCTGTCATACAGAATTGATATGAGAATTAATAATAATATTAAAATCTGGTATATAGCATATTCACAATTTTTATCTGAGTGCATCTGCCAGTTTACTAGGACATATTCAATACTAGAGACCCATTACTTGATTATGTTAAGATTTCTAAGTATATGATGAAAAGTAGCTATCAGAAATATCAGTGGCTAAAGTTTTTGATACATAAATGTAATGACCCATTATTCATATAATTCTATTAATCTGGCAGTTCTAAATCGTAGAAAAACATGCCTCACTTTTGTTTAATGCATAGAAGATTTCCTCTAGAATTAAGAGACAAACAGGAGAGAAATTTCAAGGCGAGAACTCTAGAGACCCCCATTTTTCTGCAGGTGGTGGTCACTATCAAATAGTCATATGTAAAAGGTCTCAATTAATGTACCCTATGGACTAGATGTGATCCTGAAATTGGTTATCTATAAAATTCTTTTTAAAAAGTAGAAATTTAATGGGACGGACCCCATGATGTAGTGGTTAAGTTTGGCGTGCTGTACTTCAGAGACCCAGGTTCGTGGGTTTGGATCCAGGTGTGGATCTACACCACTCATCAGCCATGCTGTGGTGGCAACCCACCTACAAAATAGAGGAAGATTGGCACAGATGTTAGCTCAGGGCTAATCTTCCTTAAGCAAAAAAACAGGAAGATTGGCAACAGTCAAATCAGTTCAGGGCAAATCTTTCTGAGCAAAAAAAAAGGTAGAAATATAAATATTTTAGAAAACCTTGATGTTTAAAGAAATTGGACAGAAAGTTCTGATAGATGCTCCCTAATATATTTTAGGATCTCTTCAAGATACAGTTATAAATCATGTCACAGAGATTATGTCTCATTCTTCTCATTCCTGCCTGGCTTTGCTTCCCAGGGCTCTCACGCTAGCCTGGGACAAAAGCAATTTTATAAACTAATTCATACCCAGGTGTAGTCACATTGTGCAGAAATCTCTTGGAAAATTTGTTTTTCAGGTATGTTCTGATTTATTTAAAGTTAGTTAAAAAATTTCAGGGAACTCAGGACTTAGTGCCATTAATAAGGAAACAATTGCATTAGCTAGTGTTGAGTCGTTGTATGGAGTTGAACGTGAATCAGGCGGGAGGAGGCATTGACTGGGAGACCCAAGCTGCAGAAGAAGGCTCGTGTGCCATCCATCGTCAGCGCCACCAGAAGACTTCACTGTATTTTCCAGATAAGGAAGTGAGATGCTGAGACGTGAAGAAAAGCCAACAAAGTGACTGGGTATGGTCGAGGGGACTTTTAAAAGTCAAACCTTCATTTTCTCAAATTTCTGTACTTACTTCCACATATTTTAATTGAAGAAAGGGAAAATGCATTTTGTCATTCTTGATAGTGATCAACAGAGCACATAATGAAGGATTGACTTAATTATTAATCTCTGCCGGGAATGTCATTTGTAAGAAATCCACTTTCATGGATAAATTAAGTCTGTATGTTTTTCCCATTTTACCTTTATTTTTCAGTTTTCTCAGAATCACTTATCGATAGCTAACCTGCACTTTGGCTAGTTTATTAACTATCTCTTACAGAAGTGGCCAGGTTTCAGCTGTCCTGAAAGTTATAATGAGACTGAAGACTCACTAACCATCATCCAAAGTGCATATTGGACAAACTGTTTATTTAACGAGAGGATTATAGCACAGTTAATGGATTAAAGGTAGGAGAGTGTATCTGGAACATAAGTAGAGACACCTCTGAGTAGGGTCTGGAGAAAGAGCAAAAACCAGAGGTGAGACTGTGCTGGTATTTAGATACTCTTGGCCTCTGACTTGCATACAAAAGCTGTTTCTTTAATGAAAATTTCAGTTAATTAAGAAAATGCATTTAAAGTTTGGTAGTCTTTGTGTAAGCATCAAACAAGTGAAAACAGCAATCTAAAGAAAATGAATTTCAGGAAAGTCAACTTCAGTAAGCTTAAATAAAGTATAAGAAAAGGACCTATACGTGGAAGGATCCATGCAAACTAGATTATTATTTTTAATATATATATATTTTTTACTGAGGTAACATTGGTTTACAGCATTTCTTAAAGCAATACTTGTAAGGGTGGCGAGAGGAACAAGAGGACAGGATGAAACATGGGTAGCTGCACAGAGCTGCAGATTTGAAATGCCCAAAAGAGTAAGGATTAGAAAGGAGTATTAAACCAGAAATAAGGCAATGAAGGCATGTAAGGATAAAACCAGGAAACATATGGTGAATAGATGGTGAAATGCACCAAAAATGACAAAAAGTGTTCTTTAGGTATGTATGAGTTACAAGGAAGACTGAGAAAAAACATCCTCTTTATTAGATGCAAAAACAGAATTGGCACCAAAGCGAAAAGCAGGATTCAGTTGTTCTTTGAGAAAATTTAGCCTTCATGATGAAATATAGTGTATAATTTGGAAAATGGAATAGGAAACTGTGGTTGAAGGGCAGGGAAACAAACTCGACTTGGCGGGAATTGATCAAAGATCATTTGAACAAACAGATCCTGATGACTTTCAAATTAGAATGCCAATTATTGATGATCTGGCTCTGAGGTGCTAAAAATAACACCTTTCTGTTACAGTAGAAAACTATTCTTAGTGATTTTTAGATCACTGTGAACTGTTAGTGCCTGCTTCATTATGCTTTATGTCAAAGGACACAAAAATGAAAGTTTATTTTTGATTATGAAAGTAGTTCATGATCATTTTTTTAAAGTGCCTTCATTTTAATGTCAACAGTGGCTACCCTTTGGTGGAGGGATCATAGGTGACTGTTTTACATTTAGGAAAAAATTCAGTAAATATTATTTAAAAAAAATCACTGTATTAATTTCCCAGGGCTCCCATAACAGAGTACCATGAAGTAGTTGGCTTAAAACACCACATATCTATTGTCTCACAGTTCTGGAGGTTGGAAGCCTGAAACCAAGTTGTTCACAGAGCCATGCTCCCTCTGAAACCTGTAGGAGAGAATCTTTCTCTGCCTTGTTTGCCAGCAATCGTTGGCAGTCCTTGTGTTGCAGCTACATAACTCGAATCTCTGCCTCCACTGTCCATGGCCATGGTCCTTCGTATGTCTGTGTCTTCACATGGCTTTTGCCTCCCTTTGTTTCTTGTTTTTTCTCTTCTGATAAGGACACCAGTCGTATTGGATTAAGGGACCACCCTACTCCAGGAGGACCTCATCTTGACTTATTACACTTGCAACACCCACTGTATTTCTAAATAAAGTCACATTCTGAGGTACTGGGGGTTAGAACTTCAACATATTTTTAGGGGGAGGAGGAGGTACAATTCAACCCATAGCTATCACTGTATTCAATCATTTATCATCTATTTATCTCCAAAGCAATCTGCTCTTGAATACTTTATTACGCTTCCATCTCTCAACAGCAAGATATGAAGGTGCTTTGACTCTTTCTTTTCCTCTATATCCAGGTAGTGCCACACCACTGAGACCTTATGGGATAAAATGTTTCTCAGATCTTGGTTTTGTTGTTATTGCCTAGTTCAGACTCCTGCTCTTTCTAGCTGAGATATTACAATATATGTCTAATTGGCCCCTTCCTTATTTTTCTACATTCCCTAACACCAGTCTATTCTATATGCTTTTATTTGATTCCTTATGTGACGTATTCCATTTCTAAGTTGCGTTTCTGATCTTATTGCTCTCTTGTTCAAAATGTCCAATGGTTTCTCTCAGTTAAATCTCCAAAGCTTACCTCTGGCAGTCGAGGTCATCCATGAGTTGACTCTCTCCCCCTTTTCCAGCCTTAGTTCTCACAATTCTCATACACATACTCTGTGCTCTAGCCTGGCTTGACTGCTTATAATTCTCCAAAAATGCTTTGCACTTTTTTCTACATCCTCAGTTTAACTCATACTGATTGCTTTCCTTGAATTGGCCTCCCTCTTTCCCTTTGCTACCTGTTAAATTGTCAGCCATTGTTCACTGGCACCTGGAATACCATGTCCTCTTGAATTTGGATGTTCTCTCACCTTCATTTGAATCTCCAGGTGCATTGGGGTACCTGATTTAAGGTATTTACCTTGTATACAAGTTTCACTCTACTCACATCCCTGCCCAGCATGACCACGTGGACACACACGTTCACACACCACCTCTAAATTGTAAAGCCCTCAAAGGCAGCATATGTGTCTTATCTGTGTCTTCTCCACAATGGCCTAGGATGCTGCCTTGATCCTGTTGTCCCTCATAACAGGTGTTGAGTTGTTACTGATTAGAGCATGGAAGATGAATTAGAGTTCAGAAGCACTAGTTCAATCATCAGAATCAGAGTATAGGTTACCAAACATTGAGAATAACCTATCAAATCTGTTAGTTGAGGGGATATTCTGCTGGAGAGACATGTTGGTTTCCACTCGGGATGTCTCTCCACCAGCTGGGCTGGAGTTCTTGTACCCATCCTTTCCCCTGCTGTATGGGAGGTGGGTTGTACTTCCTCTGAAAATGGTTAGAAGATGTGGCAATTGGGTAAATTTCTAGGACAGATGGTTTACCTGGATCAACCTAATGTTCTGTATGCAAACTATGTGAAAAGTGAGGAAAGTATTTAATTTGAGAATTTTATAATATTTATATAAATGTTCATTTTGCTATTAAAACTATTAGTATGAAAAATTCTGTCTGAAATTTTGGTAAGTTAAAGAGGCTAAACTTTAAAAATGTAATCAGTGGTGTTAACCTTTGTTAGTGAAGGTATCATTTGAGGAATTTCCAATCAGAATGTATATACTAAATGCACTTGATAAAATGTCCACTTCTGAGTTTGTTTTCATCAGTATTAATATAGAATATTGCCTTGATGAGGGCTGCATTAATATAAGGCCGTATGCATAGTGGTCAGGGACACAGGCCCTGGGTTTGCTTTCCTCTCCATTGCCTGCTAGCTGGCTGGCCTTGGCCAGGTAGTTAGTCATCCTGAAGTCATGTTTTCTCTCTTGTAAAGAGGAGCAGCTAATACCCATATCGAAGGTTTGTTTTTGAGAAGAAAATCAGATAATTTATCTAAAACACTTCACACACTATCTGGCACTTAATAATTTTTCCTTGAGTGGAGGTGATTAATAATAATGCTTATATTACATAATGTCAGGTAATTTGAGATTTAGTGTAAGCATCAGTTTTAGAGTGGCAGAATCATCAGTTTTATTTGCATTCATTGAATTGTTTCAACAATGCATTAAAAGGTCAGGGAGGGATAAGGAATAAGGCAAATTTGTCTTTAATTGGCTGGCCTGCCATGTTTGGAAAAAAACCCTTTATTTTAATTTTAAAAGATAAGTATAATTATAACAGGTAAGTTTCAGGGAAGTAAAGACTTTTAAAGCCTCCAAATTGTCCCTGAAATAATGTCAGAACTCAGTGAAGTGTTCCTAAAATATTTTAATTTCCGTTTATTAGTGAGTGTGATGTCACTATTCAGCTTAGTGCAACATCATCAAACTGTCAAGGACCCATCTAATAGTCCTACTTTTAGTATGAAATGTTTTTATCAGTAAAGGAGATGACCTCATACAAATCAATGCAAAAAATGAGGGTTCTAATAGATGAACAAATAAAGATAATGAATAGATGACTCACAAAGGCAAAGTAAAACGGGAAAATAACCATGAGAAGAAAAATGTTATCTGTAATAAAGGAAGTAAAAATTAATACAGCAAAGTATCTTTTTTATTTCTTGCCTATTGTGATAGGATAACTTTTTCCTACAGAGAACTGGGGTCTAGTGACACTGATTACTCACCTAGATTATTGGTGGCAGTAAAATTGGTACAACCCTTTTAGAGGCAGTTTGAGAATATGTATCAAGAGTCATATAAATATTTATACCCATAGACCTCCAATTCTACCTTTGGAAATTAAACCTAAGAAAATAATACAAAGACAGAAAAAAGTATATGCAAGAAAATGTTCATCACAATGTTATTTAAAATTATGAAGACTAGAGGCACCTGTCATCATGGAAATAGTTAAGTTAATCTTTCAGTTATATATTGTACAGTGAATACATGAGTATTCCATATATATATATATATATGGCTAAACACACATACACACACATATATGGCTATGTACCAACTTTAAAAATGCTTATAGTAGTGTTAATTGAGAAAAGCAGAGTATAAAATTATGTGTACGCCATAACTAAAGTTTTATAAAAATATGCATGAAAAAAACTTGAAGGAAAAGCCCAAATAGTAGTAGTGATTACCTAGTAGAGGTGATATCCTGAATTGTTTTTCTGTTTGTACATTCTACAAATTTTCTTTGCTATTGTTATATTTTATACAAAATGTCTTATAAAATTAAAAAAGAGATGCCAAAAGCGATTCTCCTCACTGAGATTACTATTGGGCAAATACATTCTTGCCTTGTGGGCAAGTTTATCTTTGCCTCTAGGGCAAAAACTGAAGCTTATTAGGTATTAATTAGCCCTAGATTCAGTACTAGGGGAGTATGAAGATGTCAGAGGTTAATACAAATTTTGATTGGGATAATTTATACAATGAAAATTCATGTCCATGCTTTTCTGGCAAGTTTTCCTTTAAAAAAGGTTAAGGATCTTTTTTTAAAGGCTAAGAATGGCAGTAATTTTTAATAATGAAAAACTGATAACAGGAAAAAGATTTTTTCTGTATATACCAAGTGCTTCTATCTTCCGTGGCCAACAACATACATATGGTTAGTTTATCTTGGCTTATTGTGCTGTTTTTCTGTCAAAATATATGAAATTTAGGATTGCATTTAATCTTCCCAAAATGCTTCCCTGAACAAATAGAGAGGAGTCATAAACATGCTATATTGTTTGGTGAATAAGTCATAGAGTCATGAAAAGTTTTTTTAAGCTCACCGAAGACCCCCTTTTAGCCAAACCCAAAGGTAGATTTTCCAGTGACTGTTATGGATGAGTGTTTGTATACCCCCAAAATTCATGAGGGGAAGGTCAACTCCCATTGTGGCTATATTTGGAGATATGGGCTCTGAGGAGGTATTAAGATTAACTGAGGTCATAAGGGTGGGACCCTGTGTGTCATACGGTGTGTCTTTATAAGGGGAAACACAAGAGAGATGGAAGTCTCTCTTCCTGTGCACATTCACCAAGGAAAGGCCATGGGAACACAACAGAGAGAAGGGGGATGTCTGCAACCCAAGGGAGAGCTCTCACCAGGCAGCAGCGCTGCTGGCGTCTTGATCTTGGACTTTCCAGTCTCTAGAACTGTGAGAAAATAAATTTCTGCTGTTTAAGTCACATATTTTGTGGTATTTTTTTATAGCAGCCCGAGCAGACTCATCTAGTAACCTTTGAAAGGATCAGGAACATATTTTTTTTCTCCTTTAAACATGCCTTCCTTTCAGCTTCCATGAAGCTACATTCTCATGATTTTCCTTCTGATTCTCTCTTCTCATCATATGGAGTCATCTAACAGTCTGTAAAACATCCAGCTAATATTTATTGAACTTTGTTATGTAGTAGGCATTATTCTGAGCACTCTATAGGTGTTAATTCACTGAATAATCACAGAAGCTCTTTGAGATGGGTAGGGCCATCATCCCCATCTTACAGGTGAGTAAATTGTGACACAGAGAGTCTGACTCTCCCAAGTCACATAGTAAATGGCAGACCTGGGCTAGGAACCCAGCAGCCTAATTTCAAGGCATGGGTGCTTTACTGCTGCACCCTACTGTTTCTTATAGTGCCCCTCAGTGCAAAAAGTGGCTGAAAACCCTAAGGTGGCTCAGTGAGGGCAGGCATTGTTACAACAAATCCAGAGAGTGAAAAGTCTACAGCTCTCTGATTGGGTGGCATGATAGGAGGATATGTTTTAGAACACCTAGAAGACCGATTGGATTGAATATGACGTGTTACTATCAAATTTCAGAATGGTAGAGTCAAGTTCCTGGTGATATTCTCAGGCAGGATCCTGCTGATTTAGGGCAGCACTGGCCATGTTGACGGTCAAAGGAGGCAGCAGAGTTGGTTTTGAGAACACAGTCGGCTCCCCCAACTGGGAGATGTTGGGTTTGTTTTGGAACTCCAGGTCCTGACCTTTGTTTCATTATCTGTAGGGCAATGAATAATACTGCCCCATTCATTACTCATTCTGTACTTAAATGGAAAAATGTGTTAAAGCTCTTAGCACAGTGAGCAGTGTAAGTGCAGGCAGAGTATAGGATTGACGATCTCTAATGGGAATATGGTGCCTGACCAGGAATCACATGCCAGTGAGCAGAGGCAGTGACCTTCAGGCAGGTCAGTTTTTCCTGAGAAAACTACTTCAGATCACTCCAACATACGACAAGAGGCTCCCATTTATTATCTGCGTAACCCTGGGCAACTACTGAACTTCTCTGAACCTCAGTTTATTGATCTATTAAACAAGGATAATGACATTTACCTTGCAGGGTTTTGATGAGGATTAAAGTTAGATAATAATGTCTTTAATTACTAAGCTATTTTCTTATTTCTTTAATATTTGATGCCATTTAGTAAATGTTATCTTTGGAAAAGTCTTTGCATATGATTTTTCCAGTTTTCATTTTTATTCCCTTCTTGCTTGGAACTCAGTTTCTTCTTTCTGTCATTTAAAAGGATAATGAAATTATAGAGATTTTAATTCCCAAAAGTTTAAATTTTAGGAGAAGTTTATCAAAGAAATTATATCCTGAAAAATAACAGAGGAGAAAAAGAATTTTATAAAACAAAATGTAAGCTGGCAGGAAGAGATATTTCTATTGGTTTAGAATGAGGCAAAATTGAATAGGAATAGGCATCAGCACTGACATTTCCGAAAGCGATGAAGTATTTGCCCAGGGACCTGTGAGTTAATTTGTCATTTTGGACTTTTAAAGTAGGAGTTAAAAAAGAACAGTGAGCAGTTGGCTGACTTGGGAAACTGATGGGTGTTCTCAAGAGAAGCTGTTTTATTGTTCAGTGGAGTTAATCTTCTCTGGACAAGAACCTTAAAGGGTCATATTTTGTGATAACATTTATTTCAGGAAGAAAAGAATAAAAATGTTAATTACCTCTTGAAATTTTTTTTGGTGTCTTATGAAATAAATTATTAGTATTCAAAGGGACCCAAATAAATCGCTTAATATAAGCCCTTACCTCTTAACAGGATTACATGTAAACTGTACTAGAAAAAGTTTAATGATTATAATAAAACAAAAATAATAAAAAATTACAATGCTGTAAATTATATACAAAGTGCTTTGGGAAGATTGAGGAGGAAATGAATATTCTTAGGAAGAGTAGAGAAAGCTTCACAAAGTATATGACAAACAGAAATCTGAAGCTTAAGGGCTATATTAAGTGAAGGTATGTGTAACAAGTGTATACAATATGTATAAAGGTCTAAAAGCTGGGGCCGTCCAGGATGAGTGTGCCTCCATGACTGTTTGGCTGCAAATGAGGGGTGTTAAGAGATAAGGCGCAGAAGAAGGTTAGGAAGGGATTTCGAAATGACTGGGTGGTTTCTGCTTGGGAAATGCACTGGATCTAAGTTAGGGCAAAAAGAAGAAAGAGTGAGTTTGAGGAGAGAAAAGCTAATGTGGCTTTGAGCATCTTGAGGTGGGGCATCCTGGGCTATATTGAGGAGAGATGGGGAGAGTAAAGATAGAAGAAAAATGAGAACCTTGAACTCTTGGAAAGAAGGGAAAGGAAGAAACCTGTGAATAAGATGGAGAAAGAAGGACAGCTTGGAGAGGAACAGTCATAGAGGTAGGAAGACAAACAGGAAAGTTTAGTATTAATGAGTCCCAGAGAGAGTGTTTGAGGAGAGAAGAAACAGCATTAACACAAGCTGGGAGAGATGAAGTAGGATGGAACCAGTAATTAGGGGGTCACTGGTGACATCCCTGGGAAGGATTTCAGAGAAGTGAGAGCAACAGCCAGGCTGCTTTAGGATAATGAGTGCTTGGGAAGTGAGGAAGTATAGGCAGAACTTTATCACTTGGTTAATCCTTTTGGCAGGATGAGAGGAGAAAGAGGGGAAGGAGAGGTCTGAGGGAAGGGGTTGTATGTCTGCAGATATAGGAGATCGGGGCATGTTGTGTTTGATCTGAGAGCTAAAGCCAGGAGGGAGGGAAGAAGCAGTTGAGGATACAGAGGTACAGAGCAGTTGAGAGAGGGGAGAATTCACAGAGAAGGTGACAGAGGTGGGGAGAAAGAGCATGAATGGGAGGATTAGTTCTTGAAGAAGCAGGACGCTTTTTCCTCTAAGACAAGGAGGAAAGACACAGGGATCAATGAAGGTGAAAAAGACGAGAGTGGGTTGCATAAATGCTGTCGTTTTAAAACTCTCTTGCCAATGGGAATATTTGCTCCCAAATGCTAGCATTTGCTAGCGTTTATTTTATTTTTATGTGTATTTTATATTATATTAACTATCTTATATATTATATTTTTACCTTTTATTTTATCTTATTGGAATTAGTCTGTCTATTTGCATTTTAGAGGAATTGGAGATACCCTATGAATAAATCACTGCTGGTTTGCAGAAAACAGTCATTGTCCATAGCTCTAGCATATGCTGATCTGGAAATGATTTTCTTAGGGGGAGAATTCCTGGCCACATATTTCCACTTTGTTTTTCATATAATCAATCTGTGATGAGAATTGGGGAATTACTTAAAGGACTGACTCGAGTTTATGTCTTATTGGTTATACTGTAATTTGTAATAATAATAATTTCAGGAGTCATTAAATACATATACTATACAAAATAAAAGAAAATAATATATTGGTAGAGAACCAAAAGCTGCAGATACGAATATCTTAAGTTTATTCTGTTAGGTTGAGCCACTTGACCATTTTTGGTCTACAAAAATAGCTATTTCATGCAGTTCAGTGTGATGATAATGTGAGACTTATGAGAATATCTGATCAAATATATCTTTCAAGTGAATTCTAATGTGGGACAGTGTCCATAATGGGTAGTAGCCAGAAGTGTGGCACCAGAAAGGACTAAGAACTATTCCCATCTCCATCTATTATTAGCTGTGTGACCTTTGGCATATTGTATCTTTGAGCCCCAGTTCTCATTTTTAAAATGCAGTAATGATAGTATCTAATTCATAATATTTTTATGAGGAGTAAATGAGAAAATTTATATAGCTTTTAGCAACATACCTGGCATGTAGTAAACACTCAATAGCTAATAAAATGAATAATAAGAGCAATAATAAGTGAAAATCTAAATAGCTATGTGAGGTTTTAGTAGAAGTGTCTTGTTTTTAGTAGAGGATGCTGTGTGTAATGAAAATGCTGAATATGGTAGAAATTAACATAAACTAAATCTGGTGATGTTTATAGTTTTTTAAAGTTCTTCTGAACGGGTTAAATTTAATATGGTTGCCCTGGGCACCTACAAATGATGATGCTGTGCTAATCTGTGTATGGATGACTGACTGTTTATGATATAGTTATGTTCTGGAAGCTCTTAGACTTGAGTGAATGGATGAAACAGAACTCTGTGGGTTATTTAAAGGTCAGTTTATTCACTATGTTATTGTGAAGGCTATTTCCTTTATGTAAAGAGATTCAAGTTGTCCCATTCTTACATTCCTGACCATGGATGCTTTGTATTATGTAGGAGTATCTAGAAAGGTGGTGATTAATTTCAAGAAGACCTAAATTCTGCTACTAAGTTCCTTTCCCCTGTGGCCATGAGTTCATTTAACTTCCTTTTAACTTTAACTTCATTTAAACTGTTTACTCTAGTTTATCTATTGGAAAATGAGAATAATACCAGCTTTCCTTATGGCTCAGGGCTATTCTGAGGAAATATAAGGGAAAATGTGGTAGTTAGGCATTTATTTAGTCAACATACTTTTTATATGTTCTCTGATGAACACTGTATCTGGTTTCTGCTCTCAGAGGGGATATAATCTCGTGGGGTAGATGGATACACAGATAGTTGCACTTTAGCATGGTAAATGCAATGAAAGAGGCAGGCAGGCATGTAATAGAACCCAGAGGACTGGGCTATCACTGGGGGCTTTTTTTAGAAAGGAAGGTGGTACTTGAGGCTGGTACAGTTTCAGAATTTCAAGAAGAGGAAATTTCCTTTTCCTACAATCTAAAGCCATGATACTGAATCTTAGTTTGAATGTCTTTACTTCCTTTAATTCCTTGAATTTAATTTTATGAATATATATTTGCCACATAGCATTTCTAATCGTGGAACAGGGGTCATCTTTCATTTAAAAAGAATTTGTTGATTGCCTGTTATGTGCTGAGCATTGTTCTAGGTGCAGCTTGAAATATGGAAAGAAATAACAAATAACCTTCACCTAAAGATGTTATGGCCTTGTTGGGCATTCTAATGCATTAAGGCAGAATGAGATAAGTACACTAACAGGGATATGGGTAATATCTTATGGAGGCCCAGATAATGTGATGTCTGTGGAAGGTTTCATAGAAGAGATAGTAGAATTTTATCTGGATCTTGGTAAGTGAGTGGGATGTGGAAGTGAAGTGAACTTCAGCAAAGGCAGGGAAGCATGAAATTGTATAGATTCTCTGATTATTTGGGATGGCTAGAGGGTAGCATTTGTGAAGAGATGCCATAGGGAAATGGGTTGGAAAAGGAGATGGGGCTAAAATTTAGGGAGTTTACCCTTTATAGTCTCTGCTAAGATCCCTACTACAGAGTTCTTTATTCTCTTGGGAGTGAAGGATGTAGGAACATGTTTTGCTACTCTTTAGGTGAAAGAATAACACCAAACTCAAGATCAGGTCTTTAGGAGACTTTTGAGGATAGCACTGGTTGCAGTGTGACTTGAGAGACCAGGGAAGCGGAGATGACTTAGGAGGCTATTGCCAAAATCCTCTGAACATGTGATAAGAGACCTTTAGTTCAAGATTGATAAATAAAGCCTATCCTGAAATCTTCCCTTTCCACACAAAACTCAGAAAAATATGTAAAAGGAAAGACTATAAAACCAACAAATATATATCTCTGCTAAAAGAAGAAAGCAGCTGGGGTTAAGCATAGAGCACAGGGGAAATTTTCTCACATGAAAGAGGAAGTCAGTACGCATTACAAAGACCTGAGGAAGGCCACCATCATGAAAGAGATCACAATTACTTAACACATACTCTATTTCCTGATGAAATAGAGATAATAGAATAGCCTGAAAAAGACTTTAAAATGAACATATTTAGTATCTTCAGGGTGATAAATGTCTTCACATTTATAAAATCAAAACAAGTATTTGCAAAATAAGAATAGATACTTATGAAGAACCCATTCAGAGATCTTGGAAATAAACCATAAAATTATTAAAATGAAAATATTGCTGATAGGCTACATCCTAGAAACTGCTTAATAGTAAACCAGTGATTTGGAATATCAACCTAAAGAATTTTCCTGGAATGCAGCAGAGATGAGGGTATGGAAAAAATGATAGAAAATTTAAATGACATGGAGGACGGATTCATAAATTCCAACATCCATCTAATGAGATGACAGTACAGTGGTAAAAAAACAAAAAAGGAGGAAAGGTGGAGTAATGGGAATATAAAAGAATGAATTGAAGTGCTGAATGGAATAGTTGAATGTGTGAGAAAATTGAAGCACTTGTCAAATATCTGGACAAAGAATGTGAAAATGGGAGACTAGAAGAGGATCCTAAGGGAGTAAATAGATAGGTGATGGGACTACTGAGTATAGGAAGGAGAAAGTTGTAGGCAAAGCACCTCAGTTTGGTTTTGGACCTTTTAGTTTGGAAATGCAGGAAAAATAGCTGTGCGGGGAGTCTATCCAGTACTGGAAACTGTAAGTCTGGAAGCTCAGAGGAGAGGTAGAGAAGAGATCACAGAGGCAGTACTTGAAGGAATTCAAGCGCATCATATAATGGAAAATATGATGAAATGTGGTGTGAAGCATTCTATTTGATATACAATTGTTGTACTATGTGGTTTCACTTTATTAAATCAAAGTTGATTGTGGTACAAGGTCTGTCCCATTAAAAATTTATCACAGTTAAGATGAAAGGCAATGCATTTTATGTTATCCAGCAGTTCTTTTTCATATTTTGTGTTTGGATTATGTTGTTTAGTTTATGTTTGATATGTTAATTAACCATTGTATTTTGTTATTATTAATGCTTTTCCATATAAACAGTAATGTGGCTTTTAAAAAATTCTTACCTCACCCCCTTCCCAAAAGAAATGTATGATTAAATCATTACAGCTGCTGAATAAATCAAATAAGAGGTCTCCCAGATAATCTGATGTCAATATATGTAAAACCTTATTTTAGGATCTGACCCTAAACTTCTAACAAGGCCAGAATCATCATAGTCATCAATTCTTAAGAAAGGAGGAGAGTAATTGATTTTATAGAGTTGTTCTTTTGTGTTTGGAGTAAGATGCTGCTTTCATGGGGCAGAGGGCATATAAATACAATATTTTTTCTGTGCTGTTTCAATGCATTTTGGTATGTAAGTCTTTCTGAGATATCTATATCTATATCTATCTATCTATATATACATATTTTAAACCAGACCAGTATATGATATTTTCCTTGGTGCCTGCTGAGGTGGTTTGTTGAACTATAGTGCTGTGTTCAGAAAATGCCATTGTAATAATATCATGGGATTAATTTATAATGATATTTAATGTATCCCTAGCTTAATAAAAAACCTTTTTTCCCCCTAGCCTGGAAATATATCATTATTAAACTACTAGTAGCATGACATGATGTACTTAGATCTTTCTGTTGTGGTAAATTCTTCTCAGCAGAAGTTCTGAATCTGCCAGTGTTGACAGTTCTTTATTCAAAAGTGTAGTTGCTAGCAGGGGTCTTTTTAGTAGAAGAGTTTAGATATATTACCCATGAGTTCTTAAATATGTATAGAACTGGGAAAACATTTTATGGTCTCGTTGGCACTCTCAGATACATGATTTGCGTTCTGGGAACACAGTTCTCGTCTTCAGTGGTGCTTCAGAAATGATTCGTGGTGTAGCTGCTGCGGATACCATTGCAATGAGGCCTCCTTCCTGGTTTTGGGGAAGAGTCATGTGAAATGGGATTAGGCTTTCCGCTCAAACTTGTTTTGCAAATCTAGAAAGCACCCATGAGAGTTAGCCTGTCCATCTGCTTCTTTGTCACATACACACCAACTGTGTTTTGTATGTATAGAAAAGGTATTCTTCAATAGGGCATGCTCACTTTCCAGGGGTCCTCATGCGTGGATAGTTTTAAGAATTTACAGTCACATGCTGCTTTCAAGATTCTCAACTTCTGCATTTATTCTTTTCTAAAATTGCCTGAGAAAGTGTCGGGGCTTTGCATATTCCTTCTCTCACTTTACAAAATAAAGGCCTACTTTTGACCCATCTGAAGTGTTAATATAGTACATTTCCCCAGGATTAGAAACCTCCTATGTTGGGGCCCACCTGGTGGCCCAGCGGTTAAGCATGCACATTCTACTTCGGCGGCCCGGGGTTCACCCATTCGGATCCCTGGTGTGGACATGGCACCGCTTGGCAAGCCATGTTGTGGCAAGCATCTCACATATAAAGTAGAAGAAGATGGGCATGGATGTTAGCTCAGGGCCAGTCTTCCTCAGCAGAAAGAGGAGGATTGGCAGCAGATGTTAGCTCAGGGCTAAACTTCCTCAAAAAAAAAAAAACACAAAAACCAAAAAAGAAACCTCCCTGTACCAAAAAAAAAGATGATTAGAAATATGAGTTTTCTTGTTAATCAAGGAAACTTAAACCTGATGGGTTTCTTGCCTTTCTGTATCTTACAAAGATGAAGCTGGGCCTTGCAATGTAGGCTAGAGGTACCAGTTTAAAAAAAAATAACATCTGTGTTTTCCAGGACTAACAAAATTTTAAAGATATGTTGAAAAGCACAAATTCATATTTCAGGTGGTTCCTTTTAGATTCGGTGCAGTTTTCAATATGATAGTTAAAACCTATTTTATCAAAGCATGTCATGAAATATTGATTTCAAAGTTGACCCTCATCTTATATTTGTCTTATGAAATATTTAATATTTCATATCTCCTATTAACAAAAAATTAACTTTAAAGTTATGATGAAAAACTTTGTGTGACAAGTTAAAAATATGTAAAGGGGATGCATAATTCTTTTTCCAAAATTCTTTTAGGGAGAATGTGAGCAGGGTTCTCACTGCATTCAGAATAACACTGCAAAAAGACTTCCTTGAAATATGACCTGGGACCGTCCCAAGGCCTCCGGTGGCCCCTTGTTGATACAAGCTTACCTCTTTTGGTGCAGTAGACGTGCTGCTTTTAAAGCCCCACGGTTTGCATGGTACTCTCTCTGGAGTGTCTTGTCCAGGAGGACTTCTGAAGCTCACTGTCAGTTTATGGAAGGTGGTATCAGAGGCCAGGCTTCCAGGAGACAATTGGTCCAGTCCAGAGCTTCCCTTTTGCAGTCCC
Source organism: Equus quagga (assembly GCF_021613505.1). Lineage (NCBI taxonomy): Eukaryota > Metazoa > Chordata > Mammalia > Perissodactyla > Equidae > Equus > Equus quagga. The sequence continues at coordinate 16,674,800 of NC_060272.1, read as the reverse complement.
AAATTTCAGAAAGGGTATGTGACTACTCAGGACTGCTGGCTGTGCTGTGGACAAATGATACCAATATCTTAGTGGCTTACAACTGCCAGGATGCTCATGCTTATGCTGCATGTGCACACGTGGGTCAGCTTGATTATGCTTCTGTTGTCTTCACTTGAGAACTCAGGTGGATGGATCAGCCTCTATCTGGGAAAGAGAAGACTGGGCAAACTAAAGGCTAGGTCCCAGAGCTTTCACCTGGAAGTAGCATCTCCCTTCAGTTCACTTTTCATTGACCAGAGTAAGTTCTTGGGCCAAACCTGGTGTCAGTGGGGGGAGGAATGTGGTCCTCTCTTAGGGAGGGGCAGTGAATATTGTCAAAGCAAAATTTATGCTGGGCAAAGCTCAGCAGGCAAAGAAGGCATTATCCAAGGCCCTTGTGATAGGAGAGAGAGACCTGAACAGTCTGCTTTCAACTCCACTGAAACAAAGGGCAGGAGGGTTTTTAAGAGCTGGAGTGGGAGCTTGGGGATCATTGGCTATCTGTGTTTGCTTACCAAAAGAAAAAGTACATTTTCTCCTATCTTCATGACAAGAGGTAGTTTTACAACTTGGAGCAAGGCACCCACCTAAATTAGGCTGCTGCCCTCCTACAGAGACTGGGAGACAGGGGCCCTATCTTCCTTGATGATTACTTTTAAAAGAAATGGCTTTTCCCAGGTTGCAAAACTGGCCAGAGACTTTTAAAATGTTTACGTCTCAAAGGGGCAGAGAAAGAATTTACAGTTACAAATTTTCTAAAGTAAATGCTTCAAGAAATGGGAGGTCAGGGGCCTAGAGTCAGGAAGAAGTCTGTCTAAAGTTTATAATGCTGAGGAGAATGTTAAAACCCTCTTGGTCAACATTTAAGAACAATAATGTAGTCTACCACAACATCGAGGGTGTGTGTGTGTGTGTGTGTGTGTGTGTGTGTGTGTGAGTCTTTAGCTTGACTACAAGTAGCAGAAACCAATGCCGGTTGCCTTAAGCAGAAAAATGCCTTTTTCTAAGCTACTGGGGGCTCACAGAATTGATGGGAGCTGAAGAACCAGATTTGAAACGTACACAGCAGGTCCTGAGAAGGCAGTCCCTCATCTTCTGGCAGGGACAGCATAGACAGATCTTTGGCACTGCTCAACAGAGATGTGACCGCCACCAGACACTTCTGTAGCTGCCATGAAGAAAGACTGGCCACTCCTCCAATTTTGCTCCAGAGCAAAGTATGGGCTGAAATATCTCATTGGCAGAGCCAAGGCCACACACCTTGGATAATGAGGAGGGAGTTAGCTCTCTCATACCCCCAGGCCCTGGCCTCTGGGTACTAGGGAGGGCCTGGGCTCCTACTGTGGCTTTGGTAATGGGTTAATGAGTTCCACCAAAGCCAAGACTCACATAACTGGAGATAATGCCCTACCTACCCAGCCAAAGAGAAGATTGAATAGACACGGCAAGGCAAAGCAAAGCAAAGCAAAATAAAACACAGAAGAAACATGTAACCACTAATGTCCACTACCTGGAAGATGGAGTGGTTGTGAAGAAATCTGTAGCAGTTTTTTACCCACTTCTGTCCTATCTCTTCTGTGGGACCCTTTGAGGGCCAACAAACTGCTAGACTGCTCTGACCAACCACTTCCTTCCCTAACCCCTCGGCTCACTGGTACAGCCTCGCAGGTCTCTGAGTGGTCAGCCAACACGACGTGGAGGAAATTCTCTCTCCTCTAAGCTTCTTGCATTGAGATGGTGAATGGACAAGTGATGCTCTTAAAACCTTTCGTGTCTATCAACTAGGAATACAAAAATCTTTCTTAACAGTATAGACTTCCTAACTTAGTTCCGTTAAAGGAGAGGCAAGGGGCACTCTTTGAAGTTGCAAAAACTAGGATTCAAGTCCCTGCCCCTTATCTACCTGAGCTCCAGATTTCCCATCAGATAAATGGTTTTCATGCGCATTTTGCAGGGAGGTTGGAGAATGTGTTGATCATATCTGTAGAGTGCACAGCTCTGGCACACAGGAGGCCTGAATAAATGGTAGCGATGATTAGGAAAGGGACACCTTTAACTCTTCTTCTTCCCCTTCTCCAGAGTATTTCTCCACTGCAGTCATAATTCCGGTATTTGTTCAGGAGGAAGATGCTGGTCTATATTTGAATTGGTTGCTGGGGGCTGCGGGGCGCCATGTGCCCTCGCTCTGTCTTTCCTCATAGCCTGAGAATCTCCTGTGCAATCCACCTGCCTAGATCAAACAGTGCCGGAAGAGGTCAGATCTTGTGCAGACAGATCGGAGCACTTCTGCCAGGCTTCTGGGTCACTTACTGAGCTGCAGCACTTTGCAAATACGAAGCATCTTGAGGAAGGGTTTATTAGACAATCTTCGCTATGTCCTCACACCAACGCTGCATTAATCATGCTGAATCGTGCAAGTACCCAAGTGTTTCATGAATAGGTAATTAATTAAAATGTTATATGCAAGTGTCATGCAGTATGTGAGGAATCTTATGGAAATGAGCATTTCTATGGAAATTTCTCTTTGGGCCTATTTATAAATATATGCCTAAAGATGTGGTATCTCTGATATGTAAGTAGACTGTGCATGCATGTGTTCATGTGTGTGTGTGAAGTGCTCAATGATGATTATGATTTTATTGGTGTGGGTTTAGTTAGATTATAAAGCTGGAAGTTAATACTGAAAACTTTTCCTAGTGTTGTTAAAACTTAGCACCATTTTTTTTTTTCAGTTTTAAAGAATGACTGTCTGACAAAATCGAACCAATTGGAAAGTTTTATTGGCAATGATATTATGTTTCTTAAACTCTGGTTGCCTTGGTTACACTTGAAATATTAAAATAATCTGGGGCTTTAGATAGTGAAAACTAGTCTCCTATTTATTTTGGGCCTATGATGGTGCTAATTAACCACTCTCTAGGGCATGTGAGGAGGAAGTGCTGTCTAGAAGGAAAGATGGCTAAGGCAGCCAGCAGTTTAGATAATTTCTGAGCTCCCAAAGAAGACAGCATTATTGATATGGAGGATCATTATCTTTAAGACATACATAGTCATTTTCTGAATGTTTCTGGGACACAAAGGCACATCTTTGACCAATTATTTAAAGTTACTATTTTAGAATAGAGAGCAGGGAGAATCTAATGATCCTAATCTGTTATTTTTTTTCTTTAATTATTGTCCTCCGCCTCGACCCCTTTCTCAGAGATAACCAGTGCTGGAAGTGGCAGTGGTCACAGACCACTTGTGCAGGAGTAATGGTTCTGTTGTACCTAGCACTGTGATGGGCTGCGACCTTATCCTAGAATCAGAATTTCAGAGTTGAGTGAAATGTAAGTGTTTGCTGAGCTCAGCCCACGTTTTGCAGATCAGGTGACCAATGATCAGTGAAGTGGGGTTTTAATTCTGAGTTTCTGATTTCCAGTGCAGTGTTTTTCTCTCATTCTGGTTTAGACTGAGGACAGCCCTGCCTGTTCTGTAAATCAAAGTCCCTTGTTTAAATAATACTGCTGTAGGAAAATTGTTTGGTAGCATTGGGATTTCAGAAGTTGTCTTGGTAGAGTTATGGAATCACAGAGTGGAAAGGAACCTTGAACGAGTATATCATCCATCACGCCAGTTCCCAGCTCTGACGGGAATGTTTTTGATACTGCACATGCTCTCTGCTGATCTCCTCCCAGCGGTGAGCTAGCTCTTAAAATGTGTACGGACACGATGTGAGGAGAACAGGGATCAGAAGCAAGGGTATTTATCTAAATAAGCCTGTTTTGCTTATTTAGCATATTTTTGTTAACCTATCTAGTTAAAATTATTGCCTATAGTATTGTTGAAGGATGGGAGCATGGCTATGAGGAAGAATTAGAATTCACCTATGACAAAAATAAAACCACTTTATTTGTATTTTAGTGTTTCCACCTGTATTATTTCAAGACCATCATATAATCCATACTGATGACTTGTGTTTAATTGATTAGCAGTTAATTAACAATATCAAGAGTAAACAACACCGGAAGGGAAAAGGGAAAAAATGACACTTTGTGTGTTCCACCTGTCACTCACTTATATTCAGTCTTCACCATCAGCTGAAAAAGGTATTATTGTCACCATCTTACAGATGAAGACACTGGGAATCAGGAAGTTTCAGTGTCCTTCTTAAGGTGACACAGTTAATGGTGATGCTAGGATTTGAACCTGGCCTGCTGCCTCCAAGGGAAGAGAAAACTTTAAATGGGGAACAGAAACTTGATATTGGTACAGTTCAGCTTACTTACATTTTCTTCCTCTTGCCTAAAAATAAGTCATTTCACGTGATCCTGTTGGTGAGCTGTTCCTGCCGGAGCAAAGATGCAGCCAAGGAATTTTCTTAAGTTTGCAGATCTCCTGAAGTTTAAAAATGGTGGGGGAGAGGAATATTTTAAAGCTAACAACTGGAGAAAACCCGATGAGTAGGGAAAAGTTAAGACACAGATTGCTAAAGACCTCACTGGCACTCCCTAGGGGAACTCAGTGCTATGGAAGAGGACGACGGGGATGGGAAAATAGTGAACCCATTTAACTGCCTAACTGATAGGCATGGGGGTGTGGGTGGTGGTGGCAGTATAGATGCTTTTATATTCTAGAAGCCTAAAAAAACCCCAAATGATTAATCGGCAATTGACAGCACGTGAGGCCTTGATATAGCACAGAAACTTGGTGGAGCGAACTGTATTGAACCTCTGAAAAATAGGAACAATAGCTTAAGGGGTTTATATTATTTAAAACACACAAGCACACTCACACACACATGTGTGCCAATGAGATTGTATTAAAATTATTATTAATATTTTTTGTGAGGAAGATTTGCCCTGAGCTAACATCTGCTGCCAATCCTCCTCTTTTTTGCTTGAGGATGATTAGCTCTGAGCTAATATCTATGCCAGTCTGCTTCTATTTTGTATGTGGGCTGCCTCCACAGCATGGCTGATGAGTGGAGTATGTCCATACCCAGAATTCGAACCAGCAAACCTGGGCCACCAAAGCTGAGCATGCAGAACTGTAACCACTAGGCCATGGGGCCAGCCATAAAATTATTTTTAAAAAAAGATTGGGGAGCCGGCCCAGTGGCTGAGTGGTTAAGTTCACTCACTCTGCTTCAGCAGCCTGGGATTTTGCTGGTTTGGATCCTGGGTACTGACCTAGCACTGCTTGTCAGGCCATGCTGAGGTGGCATCCCACATAGCTCAGCTAGAAGGGATTACAACTGTGAATGGGGGAGCTTCAGGAAGAAGAAGAAAAAAAGAAAAGAAAAGGAAGATTGGCCTCAGATGTTAGTTTAGGTGCCAATCTTTAAAAAAAAAAAATTGAGTATAAAATACGTGTATTTTTTTTTTTTTTTAAAAAGATTGGGAAAGATTTAATCTCAGGCCAGGCTGCAATAAGGGATACTTTAAATATATCTACATGTAGATTAGATGAATATCTTTTAATGAAGAAATGTAGAGCTTAGATTTTTGGTTAAGACCACTAAATCATGTAGTTTTAGGATCGGGTATCACAGGAAAAGCTCAAATGTTGAATTAAAAAGCCAATATTATTTTATTAATATGAAACCTTACAGAAGGTGGTCGAGGGCAAAGTACATGAAATCCTGAATTTCCACAAATTTATTACCAGCCTCCCCCCTCACCTTCCTCTATTTACCTCTTCTCATCTCCCATCTCTTGCATCTGCCCTGTATGAGTAGTTTCACAGTTCAGAGTCAGTGTAGTGTGTTCAAAATGCCTTTTCTTTCTTTCTTTGTTCATAGGGAAGGGTGGCCCAAGTTGCAGGGGTTGTTCTTATGGAATGGAATACCCTCCGAGGGGTTCATTTGCACGCTCTTTGATTCAGTATCCAAGAAGCTTGCTTAGGCCTCTCTGGTTACTTGAATATCTTTTCTTTAACAATAGTCTTCTCTCAGTGGGCCTCCAGCCAATCTCACAATATATTTGAACTTCTTGGTCAAATTATGAATTTTGTTTTCTGGTCTACATATGATAATGTGGTTTGTCCGTAACTCATACGGTAGAGGTTCGCAAACTTCATCTGTTCATAGAGCCCTTAGTTTCTCAGAAATGTTTTTTGTGTTTCCCCTAGGCAAGAAGCAAACAAACAAACAAATAAACTTAATGGTTCTGCTTATGAAGTAGTTGGGTTCATACAACTTAATGAGTATTTATGTCCTAACAATGCCGAGCATTTTGCATACATTGAGTCATTTCTGTCATTCAGCAATAACTTCTTATTCAACCATTCATTCAAGAAACATTTATTGAGCAGCTGCTATGGGCTAAGCATTGTTTTAAAGGCTACAGATATAGATGTGAACAAAGCACATGGAGCCTTATCCTCAAGAAATTTACAATCTAGCATAGGAGACAGGTAGTAAACAAAGAATAGATGTATAGAGTAATAGCAGATAGAGATAAGTGCTATGACTAAGAAAAATGTATCTGATAAAGGGGAAAGAGGATGATGGAGATGTCCTTTTAGATAGGATGGTCAGGGATGTAACTCTGTGAAATTGGTGGTATCATTCCCATTTTATGGAGAAAGAAACTGAGTCTCACAGAGATTTGTCTACTGTAGCACAGTTATAAAATAAGACCTTGGTTGGAATTCAAATCACTATAATCAGGGAATTGGTGCAACACAACCAAGAGTCTTGAATTAATTAAAGGATAAAGTTTTTAACATATTTGTTAAAGTGTGTGAGTTGATATATCATTGTGTCTGATTACCTGAAATTTCCTAAGATTAACTCCCATCTTTAAAGAACTTGAGCACCACAGAAAGATCAGGTTCATTTACATACTTATCAAAGAGATAAAACCTGTTATCATAAGGGTGGAATCATTGAATACTCAAGCAAAGCTTGCCTAGTGTGATAGAACAAAGTGATTTCTCTGAGGACAAGGAAGACTTGGCTTCTTTGAAGAGGTAAATTCTCAGGTGAAAAAAAAATAGGTCTAGAGGACAATAATATTTAGTTCAAGAAAGAGAGGGAGATTTCTGGGAAGATGGCAGCATAGGAGGACTTGGAACTCACCTCCTCCCATGGACACAACAAATTTACAAATACCCATAGAATAATTAATCCTGAGAGAGAACCAGAAACTAGATTAAAAAAAAACCCACAACAATAATTTACAGCACTGACTGAGGTGGAAGAGGCAGAAACATCTTTCTGGAAGGAAAAAGCTATAATCTAGCCATGGTGCTTCATGGCCAGGTGTAATCTTAAGGTACAAAGCTTTTCCTGGAGGAGCGGGGGATCTGAGCAGGAGAGCTTTGCCACAAGAAGCAGCTTTTGAACTCAGCACAACTGAGATGATTGTCATGGTATCTGGGTTTTCTGTCTATTAAAAACAATGAGGAATACCCCCAGAAAAGCTGTCAAACATAACACAAAGAAAAGCCTGCTCTTAAAGGGCCAATACACAAATTCACCCATTCCAGAGAGCAACACAAAATCACCAGAAAGAAAGGTATGTAGTCCTTTGGGGAGAGACTCATTTGATAGCCTCTGGGTGCAGCTCAGGGTGGCAGGAGGCAGCTGAGACCAGTTCCCAGGGACTGAGACATTGGCAGCAGCCATTATTGTGACCTAGGATGGGTGTGCTGACACAGATGCTAGCAGGTGCCATTGGAGTTCTTCCCCTGGCCTGTTAGTGCAGGACTTTGCCCCACTCACTAGAGCACAGATTTAATCCAGCTCAGCCATGGAAGGCAGCCTGCCTTAGGGACTGACCCCACCAATGAGCAGGCCTTGGGACAACTTGTGGACCTACATAGATGGGGTGTGTGGGTCTGCCTCTGTCGGGCAGGGTGTGCATGAGGGGCAGGCCTGCATTGGTGGAGTGTGTGGGACCTCTTCAGCAGAGCAAGTGGGTCTGCTTCAGCCAGGCAGGGCATGCGCATGGGGCAGGACTGCACTGATTGGGTACATAGGCCTGTGGGTGGTGGGGCTTGTCAGCTGCAGCAGACTTGTGCTTCTCACATAAGGGTTCTGCCACACCTTCCAAAGCCTGAAACAGTTGTTGCTGCCACACCTAGGGCTGGCCCCATGCAGCTGTGCTCCTGAGAGAGCAGACATCAGCCGTGCAGGCTGGAGGCCTACAGCAATTGTGAGCCCCTGAGCCTAGCAACTAGCTTCCCTGGAGGCCTACACACTTAACAGCAAAACCACAGCAGGAATCTGCTACTAGACCTTGAAGCCAGCTGTGCTGGGGCTCCTCCAGCCCAATAAAGTGACCAAAGGGACTGTAGCAGCCATGTGCAACTAAGCCTTACAACCAGCCAGCCAGGGGGACAGCCTAGCTTCCTTGTGCACCTGCAGTAAGAGCAACCCCACCACAACAGAAGTAGCCTACCTGGGGGACACTCTGGGAACATTTGGAACTGGTGACAAGAGGGAAACACCTTGTTGGGCCTCATAAGGCATCTTTTTACATAATGCCATTTCTCCAAGATCAGGAGACATAGCTGATCTACCTAACACATAGATATGAGCACAGAGATATAGGCGAAATAGTTCCAAATAAGGGAACAGGACAAATCCTCAGAAAAAGAACTAAATGAAACAGAGATAAACAATCTACCTGATAAAGAGTACAAACTAATAGTCATAAGGATGCTCACTGATCTTGGGAGAAGAATAGATAAACACAGTGAGAACTTCAACAAAGAATTGGAAAATGTAAAAAAGAACCAATCAGAACTAAAGAATACAATGATGGAAATGAAAAATGGACTAGAGAGACTCAATAGCAGAATAGATGATATGGAAGAACAGATCAGCAAGCGGATGAAAGACTGGAGGAAATCACCCAAGCTGAACAGAAAAAAGAAAAAAGAATTGAAAAGAATGAGAACAGTCTAAGGGACCTCTGGGGCAACATCAAGTGTACTAACATCCATGTTACAGGTGTCCCAGAAGGAGAAGAGAGAGACAAAGGGCCAGAGACTCTATTTGAAGAAATAATAGCCGACAAATTTCCTAACCTAAGGAAGGAAACATCCATTCAGGTGCAGGAAGCACAGAGAGCACCAAAGAAGATGAACCCAAAGAGGCCCACACCAAGACACATTGTAATTAAAATGTCAGGGATTAAAAATAAAGAGAAAATCCTAAAAGTTGCAAGGGACAGGCAATAAGGTACATACAAAGGAAATCCCAAAAGGCTCTCAGCTGACTTCTCAGCAGAACCCTTACAGGCTAGAAGGGAGTAGTATGATATATTTAAAGTGCTGAAGGAAAAAACCTACAGCCTAGAATATATTCTACATGGCAAGTTTATCATTCAGAATAGAAGGAGAGGTAAAGAGTTTCCCAGACAAGCAAAAACCAGAGTATATCACCAATAAACCAACCTTGCAAGAAATGTTAAAGAGACTTATGTAAGTGGAAAATAAAAGACCACAAATAGGAATAAGAAAATTATTTTAAAAGATCACTGGTAAAGGCAAAGATATAGTAAATGTAGCAGATCAAGCACCTATGAAAATCAAAAGACAAAAAAGTACTAAAATCATCTATTTCCATGATAGGAAGCTAATGGATACACAAACACAAATGAGGTTAAATATGATATCAAAACAAAATGTGGAAGAAGGGGAATAAAAGAGTAGAGCTTTTAGCAAGAAGTCAAACTTAAGAGACCATCAACTTAATATAGATTAAAGAATAATAACCTATAATATAATAGGCTATTATATATGAACCTCATGGTAATTGCAAACCAGAACCCTAAAATAAATACGAAATAAATTAAGAGAAAGGAAGCCAAACATAATACCAAAGAAAGCCATCAAACCACAAGGGAAGAGAGCAAGAGAAGAAGAAAGGAACAGAGACGAACTCCTAAAACACCCAGAAAAAAGTAACAAAATTGCAATATGTGTGTACTTATCAATAGCTACTTTAAATGTCAGTGGACTAAATGCTCCAATCAAAAGATGTTTGGTGGCCGATTGGATAAGTAAATAAGACCCATATATATGCTGCATTCAAGAGACATGTGTCAGACCTAAAGACACCAACAAACTGAAGGGATGGAAAAAGATACTCCATGCAAATGGCAATGAAAAGAAAGCTGGGGTTGCAATACTTACAACAGACAAAATAGGCTGTAAAACAAAAGCTGTAACAAGAGACTAAGAAGGGCACTACATAATGGTAAAAGGAACAGTCCAACAAGAGGATATAACATATGTAAATATCTATGCACCCAAGATAGGTGTACCTAAATATATAAAGCAATTATTAACATACATAAAAGGAGAAATAGACAGTAATAGTAGAGGACTTTAACATTCCACTTACACCAATGGATAGATCATCCAAACAGAAGATCGATAAGGAAAGATTGGCCTTAAATGACACATTGGACCAGATGGATTTAGTAGATATATACAGAACATTCCACCCAAAAACCACAGAATACACATTCTTTTTAAATGCATATAGAATATTTTCCAAGTAGGAGAATATTAGGCCACAAGACAAGTCTCAATAGATTTAAGAAGATTGGAATAATACCAAACAACTTTTCTGACCACAATGGTTTGAAACTAGAAATCAGCTACAGGAAGAAAACCAAGAGAGCCACAAATATGTGGATATTAAGCAAAATATGACTGAACAATGATTAGGCAATGAAGAAATCAAAAGAAATAAAAAAATACCTGAGGACAAAAACGAAAATATGACATGCCAAAATTTGTGGAATACAGCAAAAGTGGTACTAAGAGGGAAGTTTATAGCAATACAGGCTTACTTCAACAAAAAAGAAATATCTTAAATAAGGAATCTAACAGTGCACCTAAAGGAAGTTAAAAAAGAACAAAGCCCAAAATCAGTAGAAGGAAGGAAATAATAAAAATGAGAGAGAAATAAATGAACTAGAGATTTAAAAAAGTAGAAAAAAATAATGAAACTAAGAGCTGATTCTTTGACAAGATAAACAAAATTGTCAATCCTTTAGCTAGATTCACCAAGAAAAAAAGAGAGAAGGCTCAAATAAATAAAACCAGAAACAAAAGAGAAGAAATTACAATGGACACCTCAGAAATACAAAACATTATAAGAGAACACTATGAAAAGCTATATGCCAACAAATTGGATGATCTAGAAGAAATGCATAAATTCTTAGAATCATACAATCTTCCAAAACTGAATCAAGAGAATTTGAGTAGACCAATCAGCAGTAATGAGATTGAAACAGTAATCAAAAACCTCCCAAAAAGTAAAAGTCCAGGACCAGATGGCTTCACTGGTGAATTCTACCAAACATTCAAAGAAGACTTAATACATATCCTTCTCAAACTCTACTGAAGAGGAGGGGAAGCTTCCCAACTCATTCTACGAAGCCAACATTACCCTGATACTAAAACCAGACAAGGACAACACAAAAAGAGAAAATTATAGGCTGATATCACTGATGAACATTGATGCAAAAATCCTCAACAAAATACTAGCAAATCGAATACAATAATACATTAAAAAGACTGTATGTCATGATCAAGTGAAATTTATTCCAAAGATGCAGGGATGGTTCAACATCTGCAAGGAAATCAACACGATACACCATATTAACAAAATGAAGAATAAAAACCACATGATCATCTTAATAAATTCAAAGAAAGTATTTGACAAGACATAGCATCCATTTATGATAAAAACTCTGAATAAAATAGGAATAGAAGGAAACTACCTCAACATAATAAAGGCCATATATGACAAACCCACAGCTAATACCATTCTCAATGGAGAAAAACTGAAAGCTATCCATCTAAGAACAGGAGCCAGACAAGTATGCCCACTATCACCACTCTTACTTAACATAATATTGAAAATCCTAGCCAGAGCAATGAGGCAAGAAAAAGAAATAGAAGTCATCCAAATTGGAAAGGAACAAGTGAAACTGTCACTTTTTGCAGATGACAATCATTTTATATATAGAAAACCCTAAAGAAGCCACCAAAAAAACTATTAAAAATAATAAATGGTTACAGTAAAGTTTCTGGATACAAAATCAACATACAAAAATCGTTTGTGTTTCTATACACTAACAATGAAGTAGCAGAAAGAGAAATTAAGAATACAATCCCATTTACAATTGCAACAAAAAGAATAAAATACCTAGCAATAAATTTAACCAAATAGGTGAAAGACGTATACACCAAAAAGTATAAAATGTTGTTGAAAGAAATTGAAGAAGACACAAAGAAGTTGAGAGATATTCCATGCTCTTGGATTGGAAGAATTAACATAGTTTAAATGTCCATACTTCCTAAAGTAATCTACAGATTCAATGTAATCCCTAATGAAAGTTCCAATGACATTCTTCACAGAAATAGAGCAGAGAATCCTAAAATTCCTATGGAACAACAAAAGACCTCGGATAGCCAAAGGAATCCTGAGAAAAAAAGAATAAAGCTGGAGATATCAGACTACCTGATTTCAAAATATACTACAAATCTAAAGTAATCAAAACAGCCTGGTACTGGCACAAAAAGAGACACACAGATCAGTGCAATAGATCAAGTGTCCAGAAATAAACCCACGTGTCTACAGACGGCTAATTTTTTTTTTTTACGGAAGCCTAGCCCTGAGCTAACATCTGCCACCAATCCTCCTCTTTTTGCAGAGGAAGACTGGCCCCGAGCTTCCTCCACCTTATATGTGGGACGCCTACCACAACATGGCTTGCCAAGCGATGCCATGTCCACATCCGGGATCTCAACCGGTGAACCCTGGGCCGCCGAAGCAGAACATACACACTTAACCGCTGCACCACCAGGCCAGCCCCAGGACAGCTAATTTTTGACAATAGAGCCAAGAATATACAAGGAGAAAGGGAAGTCTCTTCAATAAATGGTGTTGGGAAAACTAGCCAACCACATAGAAAAGAATGAAAGTAGACTGTTATCTTACACCGTACAGAAAAATTAACTCAAAATGGATTACAGACTTGAATGTAAGAGCTGAAACCATGAAGCTTCTAGAAAAATCATAGGCAGTACACTCTTCGACATGAGTCTTAGTTGGCATATTTTCAAATACCCTGTCTGATCAGGCAAGGGAAACAAAAGAAAAAATAAACAAATAGGACTACATCAGACTTAGAAGCCTTTGCACAGCAAAGTAAACCATCGACAAAATGAAAAGACAATCTACCAACTGGGAGAAAATAGTTGTAAATCATAGATACTTTAAGGGGTTAATTTCCAAAGTATGTAAAGAACTCTTACAACTCAACAACAACAACAAAACAACCCAATCAAAATATGAACAGACATTTTTCCAAAGAAGATATACAGATGGCCAACAGGTATATGAAAAGATGTTCAACATCACTCATTATTAGGGAAATGTAAATCAAAACTACAATGAGATATCACCTTATGCCTGTCAGAATGGCTATACTTAACAAGACAAGAAATAACAAATGTTGGAGAGGATGTGGAGAAAAGGGAACCCTCATACGCTGCTGGTGGGAATGCAAACTGCTGCAGCCACTATGGAAAACAGTATGGAGATTCCTCAAAAAGTCAAGAATAGAACTCCATATGATCCAGCTATTCCACTGCTGGGTATTTATCCAAAGAACATGAGAACACAAATGTGTAAAGATACATGCACCCTTATGTTGATTGTGGCATTATTCACAATAGGCAAGACTTGGAAACAAACTAAGCGCCCATCAAGGGATGAATGGATAAAGAAGATGTGGTGGGGCTGACCCCCTGGCCCCGTGGCCAAGTGGTTAAGTTTGCACGCTCCGGAGCAGGTGGCCCAGTGTTTCGTTGGTTCGAATTCTGGGCGCGGACATGGCACTGCTCATCAAACCACGCTGAGGTAGCGTCCCACATGCCACAACTAGAAGGACCCACAACAAAGAATATATAACTATGTTCTGGGGGGCTTTGGGGAGAAAAAGGAAAAAAATAAAATCTTTAAAAAAAAAAAAGAAGATTTGGTGTATGTATACACAATGGAATACTACTCAGTCATAAAAAGCACGAAATTTGGCCCTTTGCATCAACGTGGATGGATCTTGAGGGTATTACGCTAAGTGAAATAAGTCAGATGGAGGAAGTCAAATACCATATGATCTCACTCATAAATAGAAGACAAAAACAACAACACCAGCAACAGCAAACAAGCACAGAGATACAGAGATTTGATTGGTGGTTACCAGAGGGCAAGTAGAGGGGCGAGTGAAAGGGGTGACTGGGCACATGTGTATGGTGATGGATGGTAATTAGTCTTTGGGTGGTGAATTTATATAGTCTACACATAAATCGGAATATAATGATGTACACCTAAAATTTATATACTGTCATAAACTAGCGTTACCTCAATAAAAATTAAAGAAAAAAATATCATTTCCATTTTCATTGCTGACTAGTAAATAAGAGAGAAATCAATTTGGAATAGCATTCCAAATTATACAACTTCATTTCACCTTCTGTAAAAGAAAAGTAAATATTTCACTCACCTGAATTTTAAGTACAGAACAGGGATCATATAATAAAGACAATATGTAAGGGATAGTAATGTATTTTAATTATTATTATTATGACCAGTTAAATGGAAAAGAGAGCAAGAGAGTGATGGACAGAAGGATGCTGAACAAGCTCCAAGGGGAATGTGTTAGCAATAGGTAAATGATGCTTGTCACACTGCGTTTTGCGCATCACAGTAAATTATCACCTGTTAACACCACTCTTGGAAGGTTTTCAGCAGATAAGAATAGTCTTCACTTCCTCAGTGCTCTGGGAAACACGTTGCAAATGAAAGCATATAAATACCAGCTCACATTTATTTATTCATTCTCATAATTTATTTTTCATTAAAATATTATTATTAAAAATTCTAAGTATGCAGAATGGTATTAAATGAAAAGTACATGGCTTTCCAACTCTAGTACTACACCCCAGAGGCAATCACTTTCCGATTTTTCTGTTTATACATTTATACTATTTTATTTATGTTTATTAACTTTAGACAGTATCTCATGAATCCCAGTCACGGGAGAGGAATTTATCTCACAGATTTTCCTCTCTCCCCTCTACAATATTATATATATATAATTTTATAATATACGTAATTTTTATTTTTATGTTTTTATTTTAATTTATTGAGATATAATTGACTATAACATTATATTAGTTTCAGGTGTACAATGTAATGATTCAATGTTTGTGTATATTGCAAAATGATCACAATAATTCTAGTTAGCATCCATCACCAAATATAGTTACACATTTTTTTTCTTGTGATGAGAACTTTTAAGATCCAGTCTTTTAGCAACTTTCATATATACAATACAGTATTATTAACTATGGTCACCATCCTGTACATTCTATCCCCAAGACTGACTTATCTTATAACTGGATGTTTGTACCTTTGACCACATTTACCCATCTATATTACTTTTAGATTTTGAGTTGGAGTTTCTGACTTTAATATAAAGTTAACACCTCTAGACTACTTTGTCTCTTTCCACCCTTAGTTCAATTGCTTTTATATTATCAGGATGTACATATTTAAGTAGTTGAAAACCGGTAAAAAACATTTACAAATTATGATCAAGTAAGTATTATTCACCATAGAATCAACTGTATGATTTGACCTTTGGAGAAGAATGTAATCCTGTGGAACTGAACTCTTGCTTCTCAAGGTAAGACGTCCGAGAATTACAGTCAAAAGGATATTTCTCCCTCTCTCTTTTAAAAAAAGTCCATATTTGTTCTTCAGAATCAGGCCAAAGATTCAGTTTGCTTCAAATTTGGACCTTGGCTTTAGCCTAACTTTTTATTTTTCTTGGAGTTTCTAGTGGTTTTGCTTTATGCTTGTTGACACAATGAATATAAGCCTTCTTTACCATACTGTTAAATCTTCCAGCTAAAAATTATGGATTTTATGAAATAGAAACTGTTCTCATATATATATATATTTTGAGGAAGATTAGCCCTGAGCTAACATCTGCTGCCAATCCTCCTCTTTTTGCTGAGCAAGACTGGCCCTGAGCTAACATCCGTGCCTGTCTTCCTCTACTTTATATGTGGGATGTCTGCCGCAGCATGGCTTGACAAGTGGTGCTGCGTCTGCAACTGGGATCCGAACCTGTGAACCCCGGGCCGCCAAAGCGGAATGTGTGAACTTAACTGCTGTGCCACCGGGCTGGCCGCTGTTCTCATGTTAAAGACATTATTTTTGGTTTGCACATCTGCCATTTTAGGGTTTCTTTTCATGGCATTGCTGGGTTAAGTTACTTGTTTCTTGGATCCCCAATACTCCTTTTCTTTGAGTCCTTTTGAATTTTCTCATAAAGGGTGTGTGCAGGGGGATGCATGCCTATGTCCTTACATTACTGTAAATGTCTTTATTTTGTCTTATTTAATATTTACTTTAAAATGAATGTTTAAGTGGGAGGAGACATAGAGGCTTAAACTAATTTTCCCTGGGAACTTAAAACGTAATAGTACATTTTTTTTTTTTTTTGTCATCCAGTGCTGTTCATGAACAGTCTGATACCAGTCTGATTCTTTTCCCTTTGGAGTAGTTTTTTTCATTCTTTTGAAAATTTAAAAATACTTTCTCTTTCTTTGGAGTTCATATTTTCACAAGGCTAAATCAGTTCGTGGTCTGTTTGACCCTTGGTGAGTCTCTTCAGTCCAGTTATCAGCTTTGAGAAGTTTTTGTCTGTTTAAAAAAAAATTGTTTCCTCCTCTTTCTTCCTTAGTTCTCTTTCCCTGGAAAGTAGATAATTGTAGGATCTGAATTGATCCTCCAAGCCTATTAAATTTTCTCTCATATTTTTAACCTTTTTGACTACTCATTCAACATTTTGTGAGATTTTCTCAATTTAACCTTCCAGCCCTTCTATTGATTTTGTCTAAAATAAAATCTAATTTCTCTCTTGTTTTCTCATTTCTCACATTTTCAAAGCAGTTTATTTTCATTTTATGACTGTGATATCCTCTTGATTCTGAGGATACTGATTAGGGGTTGAAATTATTATTTTTACTTCCTCTGGAGTCAGTTTTTAATTTCTCTGCCCCTCGATCTTCTTCTGTTTTACTTTTTATTTTTAAATGTTTTTGCGACATTTATTTCTCTGTTTACATTTTAAAATGAAGGGCTACCCACTTGTAGGAAATGGCAAAAGTATGAAAATATATATAATTAAGGCTATTGTCTACAGCACTATTTGTAGTTGTAAAAGATTGGAAATAACCCAGCTGTTCCCAATAGGGGCCTGGTTGAATAAACTATGGAGCATTTTCAGAATGGAGTACTGTGATACTGCAAAAAGATATTAGGAAGATCCCTCTATATATTTATCAAGTGATCTATGGGATATATTGTTAGGTTAAAAAAAAAGGCAAGATGAAAAAAGTGTGTATAGTAAGATACTATTTACTGAGAAAGGGGAGGTATAAGTATATATATATATATATGTGCTTAAATTTTAAAAAATGAAATGATAAACCATTAAATTTTAAAAAGTTAGCTTTGGGGAGAGAGGGAATATGGTTATGCTATTTTGTAAATTTGACTTTGGAACCATATATATGTTTTACATAATTATAATACAAAATTAAATTTTAAAAGATAATCCCCCCAAATCAGTAGTAAAATGAGATAAGTGAATCTGATTGCATATTCAGTTGGCAACATAACCACATAGGGATGAACTATCCCAAGTACTTTGAAACACAGTGATCTGTATATCCTTAAAGGGATGTGCCCCACGGATGAAAATAATTGCAAAAACCCTTAAACTGTTTTCAGCAATTATATTATTGAAGGAAGTTTCGAAATTAGTATTCTGAGACTGTTGTTTGTGTAATATACAATAGAGAAAACTAGCAATTGTCTTGGTGTTATTGAGGACTGGGATTTTTGACAGGGAGGATGGGTCTTATGAGGTATAAGATCAATGAGATTAAGTTAAAGCTCTGTAGTTCCAATTTTGAATTGGAAGTATCATTATGAACTTGTGAGGTATTTTGTGTGTATGTATGTGCATGTATTTATGTGTATGTATGCATGCATGCATGATTGTATGTATGTGTTACTAGCTCTCTCCACCAAATGCTTCAGGCACAATGACCAACCCAGTAGCAGTGAACACCCCCAGCACCTAGGTGGTTGTCTCTAAATGCCATCTTTCATTAAAATGAAAGAACTCCTTGAAGAATGGCTGATTCTCTTGTCAAGGGCAAGAAATATACAAGATGAACCTACCATATCTTGTCATTCTGTAAAGCAAGGCAGTTGTCAAAGGTGCTAGGGTCATATCAAATGGACTCAGGAGCCAATTTGTGTAGGTTCCTACTGGACAAAGCTGGGACAGTTTATACATCAAAAAGAATAATTGCAATGAATTGAAACATATCAAATATGTTTAAATCCATGGATTCATAATAGAACAAACAACTACCCCGACCAAAAAGTTGCCCAAAATTCATGGATCACCTTTGTAAGATACAAAATTCATGTTTTTTGAAGTTGGTGAATAAAGGGAAAGAATTAGCATTGATCTTGTATTTATTTTGTAAACAGTATCCAGGATAACCAAATGTTTGATGAGAGGAAGCTTATCTTTGTAGAAGTATTTCAGATAATCAGTGAAGAAGAAATAATAGAATGAGAAGTCATCTTTATGTAACCCTAATGAATGACTTGATTTCGGCAGTGATTATCAATGGCTGCCAACTTTGCAAAAAAGGGAGACAACCAGACATTATGTACCTCCTGATGGAAGTACATACATCATGTTTGAAGTAGTCTTGCCAAAAAAAAAAAAAAAAAATTGTGCCAGTATCAGATGAAGCTTCTGATAATTCTATCACGGTACAAGAAATTTGGACAATACGTTAAGTGACACTATGGGGAGGCAGTCAGCAAAATCCAGACTTTGAGAAACTCTATAGCACAAACAGTGTGATTTCGTCAACAAATTTAATTTGTCAGGAATTGAAAAAGAGACAGAAAGGAAATCTATAGACTAAAGAAATCAAGAGACTTAACCAAGCGTAATGCATGCTCCTTGTTTTGGTAGCGATTCAAATAAACAAATTGTATTTTTAAAGAGATCATTTATAGGACAATCAAGTATGCATATACTGTGTGATGATATCGAGGAATTGTTGATTTTGGGGGGGCTGTGACTTACGTATTGTGGTTATGATTTGAAAGGGCAATCGTTGTCTTTTGGAGATACATACCAAAATGCTTAATGATGGAGTAATAGAATGGGAATTTCTAAACGATTTTGTGGATGGGGGAAGTAGGTTGGGGTATACAGGGAACAAGATTGGCCATGAATTAATACTTTTGGGGTACATGAGGGTGACTCTCTGCCTTTGTACATGTTCAGAATTTTTCACAATTAAAAATATGAAAGAATAAATCAAAAGCCAGTTTGGGTTAAAGATAGGTAGGCAGCATGGATTTCTTTGGTGATTCAGTGGGACTTTTATCCCTCAGACCCCTTCCCTGTGAGGAGAGCTGACTTGGCTCCATGTAGTTGGGTGGGGAGTTTTAACTGGCAGACCGCTTGAGGGTGTACAGGATACGCCCTACTTGTTCAAACGCCAGAGGAAGGAGGCCTTCACGTTGGGGGCACCCACCCCTGCCTTGGAATGATCATCTGCCTTGGTAAATTCTTTGCAGAGCAGATCTTAGATTTCATTTTGGGGGCAAATGTCCTGTCCTGGCTTTCAGTCTCTATGAAGGTGGGAAATGTTTCAAAAATAAGTCTCAGTAGATTAGCCTGATTACCCTATAGCCCATGGGGTGCATGTTCTACTTGACATCTCTTAGTTTGGAGTGAATCTCCCTGTTTATAGCATGATTCTCATCAGATGCCCAGGAAATGGCTCTGTTCTTGCTCTTTTGCAGACCGGGAATACTTCTTTACAGGTAGGAGTAGAGCACATGGAAGACTGGAATTCTCCTCTGAGGAGAGACACTATTGCCTTGTGAAGTCCATGTCTGATGAAGTTAAAACTAAAGCTGGATCTTTCATTTAGATTTCTAACTGTTATTGACCAGGTTTTGATAGAGGAATATTTTAAAAGCTGAATTATATTGGCTTTGGGCCAAATAGTAAGAAATGGAGAGACTGGCTAATGCTAAGGAAATAAGTGTTTTTAAGTGGATGAAGTTAGTGGATTAATAAAATATTATCTGCAGAGACTCTCAGATTTTTACATTGGTAATAAAGAAACAGGTTTGAACAGAGAAATTTCCAGATTGGGAAATGACAAACTCGATTAAGTAGTAAAATAAGATGGATGGTAAGGCTGAATGGATACAGTCTCCATGGTAGTGGGTAGAAAAGTGAGAGTTGAGCATGAGTGTGCCCTGGACAAAGTAGCTTTGACAAAAGAAATCCAGACTATATTTTTAATGGTCTCAATCCCATTTAAACTGTTTTTTTTTGTCACTCTAATGAGACTGTACTGTTGAAGATCGCTATTAACTCTGTACTCTGCAAAAACATCAGCAAACTCGCTGCATCAGTAACCAGACTCTTTATCCTTTCTCTTCTCCCTGCTGCAAACTAGCATCGTCTTTGTATTTTCCATTGAAGTTCCTGGTGATGCTGTCTTTTCACTCTGTGTGCTCCTAATCTTGAAATCATTATTCATCCAATCATTCATTCAACACATGTTTATCAGTGCCTACACCTGCCAGGCTCTGTACTAGGTGCTGGGGACACTGTGGTGAACGAGATAGGCATGGTCCCTGTGTTCATGGAGTTCAGCGTCTTGCAGAGGTCACCCATAGCCCCTTCCTCTCCCTAGGGCCAATGTACAGGATCAAACCAATTTCTCTCAATGTTATCACCTTTTACTTGTCATGTCTAAAACAGTACTCACCACAGTCTGTCTGAGATTATAGTTATGTGTCTATTTCTTCCATTAGTTTCGAAATGAAATTCATTTATTATGTATCATTCTTTCCTACCTTCCAAACTTTTGTTTGTATTTTTTATGTTTCCTTGTTTTAGAATGCAATTATGTGACTTTTTAACTACACACACACACACACACAGACACACATGCACCCCCAATTAAGCCAACCAACAAAACCCACTTTGTGTGCAGTAGTGAGGGGGTCCAGAGCAGATGATCAGATGCCTTGTGCTACTCTGTGGCTCTCTCAGCCCGCAGCTTGATGCCTTCCTCCATATTTGTCAGCTTCTTACCAGGAGGAGAGTGGAAATTATGTCTGCTTCCCTTCTCTGATATTGAGCATTATTGCTAGAACTCTTCCACCTCAATTACACTTTTTTGGGTTGCTTTTGAAAATAATAAAGTAGCTTTTATTCATAAAACTTTAGGGATTCCTTCTGGAAAGACAGAAATAAGAAAGGGTTTCTATATAGACTGCATCTTGCTCACTCCCAATAGTCTAGTTTTTATCTGTCACCGTACATATGAGCCCCTTTATCCCTTTTGCCCTTCCCTCCACCACCTTCCACTCTGGTAACCACTAATATGTTCTCTTTATCCATGTGTTTGCTTATCTTCTACGAATGAGTGAATTCATGTGGTGTTTGTCTTTCTCTGTGTGGCTTATCTTGCTTAACTTAATGCCCTCAAGGTCCACCTGAAATTACACAATGTTATAAACCAATATGACCTCAATAAAAAACATAAATGAAGAGAATTGAGACAATGTGCAGAAGAAAAGCAGAGGTAGACAAGTGGATGCAGAGAGAGTCCTGGTGCCCTTTGATTTACTGGTGCCCGTCAGTCCCAAGATTGGCACCTCAACGCCCCTCCTGCATTGTACTTACATTTGCCAAAAATTCCCTTCCTTTGCTTATGGTTGTTTATATTTGTGTTTCTGACAGACACACACAAACCCAGTTCTGATGAATGTACTTGTATAAAGTTTTTTTCTAAATCGTTAAGAAAACGATGATCAGCTCATTAAAAAGAAAAATAATGGAAAAACAGTCAAAAGGCTTGAAGAGGAAATTCTCACAATTAAGGATGAGCAAAGTGAAAAGCATGTAAAGATATGCTCAATTCACTGGAAGTTAAATACATGTAAACTGAGATTTTAATATCATCAGATTGGTAAGTGTTAAAGTAGTGATAATGTTCATTTATTGGGAGGGTGTGAGAAATTGGCACTGTCATTCAGTGTTGGAGGAAGTGAAAATTAGTCCAAACTTCAGAGAAAAATCTGGCAATGTGTAACAGAATATGTGGTCCTTTAGAACTAATAATGCTATTTCTAGGGATATGTGCTGAAAAAAAATCAGGAAATTGTACAAAGGATGCTCATTTTAGGTTGTTGATGATATAAAAAAGCTAGAATAGGGGATTAAATCAATCAGAGATTAACTTTTAAAAAATTATTTAAATTACTATGCCATGTAACCATTAAAAGGAAAAAGGTAATTTTATGAATATTTTCTTCATTAAATGAAAACGTGTACTAGAAGAACCATAAAAAAAGGGTTAATAAGTATTTATAAAACCTTTTCAGCTGTTCTTAATGATATCAATAGAATCTTGAAAACCATGAGATTAATTGCTTTATAGCAAGCCTTTGACATACAAACAATAAGAATGATCGAGGACATGTATGTAGCTGGCAGCAAGCCAAGTCTTAAATGGAGTAATTTATTTAGTCTTCACAACAATTCTATGAGGCAGGGACCTTTCCTATCTTTATTCTAGTGCAGATTAAGGCCCTGAGGCTTAAAGAGGTTAAATAATTTGTTCATAGCTATCAAGTGGTGAGTCAGATTTAAACTAACCACAATTGTATCAAAGTATCACATATAAAGCTTGCTCGCTTGCTTGTCTTTTTTTGTTCCCACCTTCTTTTCCTCCCTCCTTCATTTCTTTCTTTCTTATGTGGATGTTTATGAACAGCTATACGGAAGCAAAATGTATGACTGCATTTGGCATGGTGCTATGGAGAGAGTTCATTGACCATGACATACTTAATTTTTTAAACATAACATTCTTACCAGCAGTGTACAAGGGTTTCTTTTTCTCCATATCCTCTCCAACACTTATTTTTTGTCTTTTTAATAATAGCCATTCTGACAGGCATGAGGTGATATCTTATTGTGGTTTTGATTTGCATTTCCCTTAATAATTAGTGATGTTGAACATCTTTTCATGTCCCGTTAGCCATCTTCACTCCTTCTTTGGAAAAATGTCTGCTCAGATCCTCTTGCCCATTTTTTCATTGGGTTGTTTGTTTTTTTGTTGTTGAGTTGTTTTGAGTTCTTTGCATGTTTGGGATATTAACCCCCTATCGGATGTATGATTTACAAATTTCTTCTTGAATAGGTAGATTGCCTTTTTGTGTTGTTGATGTTTTCCCTTACTGTGCAAAAGCTTTTTAGTTTGATATTGTCTCATTTGTTTAGTTTTGCTTTTGTTTCCCTTGCTTGAGGAGACATATCCCAAAGATATTGCTAAGACTGATGTCAAAGAGCATACTGCCTATGTTTTCTTCTAGGAGTTTTATGGTTTCAGGTCTTACATTTAAGTCTTTATTTTTAAGTAAATTTGGTGTATGGTATATTATAATGGTCTACTTTCATTCCTTTGCATGTGGCTGTCCAGTTTTCCCAACACCATTTATTGAAGAGACTTTCCTTTCTCCATTGTATGTTCTTGGCTCCTTTGTCAAAAATTAGCTGTTGATAGATGTGTGGGCTTATTTCTGGGAACTTAATTCAGTTCCACTGATCTGTGTGTCTGTCTGCCTGCTAGTGCCATGCTGTTTTTTTTTTTTTCTTTTTGAGGAAGATTAGCCCTGAGCTAACATCCGCTGCCTATCCTCCTCTTTTTGCTGAGGAAGACTGACCCTGAGCTAACATCCATGCCCATCTTGCTCTGTTTTATGCGGGATGCCTACCACAGCATGGCTTGACAAGCTGTGTGTAAGTCTGCACCGGGGATCTGAACTGGCAAACCCTAGGCTGCCAAAGTGGAACATGCGAACTTAACTGCCACACCACCGGGCTGGCCCCTAGTGCTGTGCTGTTTTGGCTGCTATAGCTTTGCAGTATACCTTGAAATCAGAGAGTGATATCTCCAGCTTTGTTCTTTTGTCTCAGGATTGCTTTGGCTGTTTGGAGCCTTTTGTTGTTCCATAAAAGTTTGAAGAATCTTTGTTCTATGTCTGTGAAAAATGTTGTTGGGATTTTGATAGAGATTATAAATTAGTACAGCCATTATAGAAAACATTATGGAAATTCCTCAAAAAATTAGAAATAAAACTACCATATGATCCAGTTATTCCATGTCTGGTTATTTATCCAAAGAACAGGAAAACACTAATTCGAAAAGATCTATGTACCTCCTATGTTTACTGCGCCATTATTCACGATAGCCAAGACCTGGAAACATCATAAGTGCCCATTGATGGATGAATGGATAAAGAAGATGTGGTATATCTGCACAATGGAATGCTACTCAGCCATTAAAAAAGATGAAATCTTGCCATTTGGGACAACACAGACAGACCTTGAGGGTATCATGCTAAGCAAACTAAGTCAGACGGAGAAAGATAAATACCATATGATTTCACTCACATGTAGAAGATAGAAAAAAACACCAAAAATAACAACAAAAAAGCACATAGGGACAGAAAACAGATTGGTGGTTACCAGAGGGGAATGGGGGTGTGGGGAGAGCAAAAGGGATAAAGTGACACCTGTGTACAGTGATAGATAGAAACTAGACTTTTGGTGGTGAACACCGTGTAGAGTATACAGAAGTTGAAATATAGTGCTGTACACCTGAAACTTATACAATGTTGTAAACCAGTGTTACCTCAATAAAAAAGAAACATTCTACTTCAGGTACTAATATTAATGTTCTATTAACACGTGCATTTATTATTTAGTGAACAGTAGCAGCTGACTGGATTTCAGTTGTTAAACATTACTCTGCATGTAGTAGAGAAAGACTTGTTATCTTATTACATAAGTTACTCAACATAATTGAAATTAGAGATTTTATTTTCTACAATATTTGGTACTATATTTGAAAAAAATGTTCCTACTCAAAATTCGTGGTATATTACAGTAATTTGCAACTGTGAGCAGCTTTGGAGGCACATTTCTTCAGGAGAGGAGCAATGGTTTTTGAATGTATGCCCATTTATATTTCTTCCTGCACATCATTTACATTTATGTGTTTTAGCTATTGAGTCGTGCTCCTAAAATGTCAAATGCAATTATCGTAGTTAGCAATGACTGGGAAAACTTTACTCCAAATATTTTCCTCAGGAAAGAAGAGATTTTTCCTGCCTTGTTTGAGTTCAGTAGCCAGAAGCTTCCAGATTATCTCGCTGGCCTCCAGCATATTCACAGACCTTCTCTAGCAGAGTTGCAGGTGGTCTGCTTTGCAGAGCCTTTTGCTGGAAACCCCTGTCTTGAAACTACACGGGAGGCATGACAGGCTCTGGAAGGCCAATCCTGGATGGAGGTGTTCCCCTCCATTTCAGAACTCTTGTGATCACCCAAGCCTCTCGTAGAACAGAATCCACGCTTCTGAACTCCCACCCCTTGGAAACTGTTTCTCTAGACTGAAAAAGAGTCTCTGGATTTATATCCATACCTCTGTCCTGGTTTTTTTCAGTTTATCTGTTTTTATTGCAGGCTGTCATAGGAATTTTTACTTGATGGTTTTTACTTAGTAATTAGTTTTACTAAATGATACCTTATAGGTTTAGTACTTTCTGGTTTTAAAAGCACTCATACCTACCCTATTTTGTTTTATCTGCTCCTTAAGCCTATGAATTAGAAAAAGAAATTTTGTTAGATGAGAAACTGCAGCCTGGAAGTTGGAGGACTCATGTAATGACACAAGTAGTTGGTGACAGAATCAGAACATCAGACTTAGAATTTGTGACTATTGGTCTACACCTCTCAAGACCAGACCTTGCTGTTCATATAAAACATTTCCAAAATAACATTTTTCATGAATTGATCCCTTCAATTAATTTGAGTTTCTGAGGCTTTGCTGTATTGTCAACCCTTGACTTTTCCTAAAATGATGTTGAACCCTGCAATTCATTATGACTTCTGGGGCACAGCGATTCCAGCAATTGCTGAAAGTATGCTGGGCCATAAAGGCAATGTCTTAATGATTTAAGACAAGAATCCTTTATTCCTAAAATAATTCTGCTCAGTAATGTGATCAGGGAGCTCAATTTCAGTTTGACAGAGGTTTCAAAATAGAACTTCATGAGGGAAAACTGCAATTAGATATTCATGGGTAATATTCTTCAGTTTGTGAAGTAGAATGTTAATGAAGAGGAGTATTGATTTTATTTTAGTTTAATTATTACTGCATTTGCTGTTATATCTGTGGTAGATGGTAAAGAACTTTATATCTTTACTTTGCCTTTTCTTCTCCTTCAGTACCTGCTATGATGAAAGGCATAGAATTCTTAGCAATCTGCAACAGACAAAACATCAAATGTAATATACCGGTTGTGAGTAAGCAAATGAAATCCTTAAGAAAATTCCTCCTACTAGTGTTTAGTTGCAAAATAATGTCACAGTCTTACCTTCTTATCTCTGAAGGCTCCCATGTGAACTACAGACTTTTGTCAGATTAGGAATCAAATAAAATAGAAAACCAGAAAAATAGCCAGCCCAGTCACGCAAACCAGAATTATTAGCTTCCTTTTCAAAGTCTTCTGCAATTTCTTTCTTTATCCGGTATTTGGAGATTAAGAATTTCCATTTCATGGAGGATAGCTGTTGTCAGTAGGCTCCTCCTGGGTGAATTATAGAAGTGATAGAAATTGTATGAGAGCTGATTCTAGATGGCAATAGAGATGAACGTGGACATGGCCCTGTTGTTTTTCTGTTACCAAATGTTGTGGATAATAACAATCATTTTGATAACCTCCATTTTCTTGGAAAATGATTGAATTGAAAATATAAGCTTTGAAATTACAGAGTGCTATGTTAAAGCCTTTGAGGGGAAAATTTGTAAGTTTGTGAGAGAGACTAAAATGAAACGTTGATTTCCACGGGGTCTCACCCCAGCGCCAGTGACTTGGAGAAACTTAGATGCTTCAGGTGGAGAAGTCTCTGGATGATCTTCAGTTTACTCAGTGTGTGTTAGGGGAAATCGCTGTGGGTACCTAGAGGTGTTTTATCAATTCTCCTCCCCAGTTCTAAGGGTTATGTGTTAGCCCCCCCCCCCCCCCATTTGCCCCCCTTTTCCCAAGGGCAAAAACTGTGTGATTCCATTTATAGGAAGTACTTAGAGTAGTCAAATTCGTAGAGACAGAGAGTAGAATGGTGGTCGCCAGGGGTTGAGAAGAGGTGGGGATGAGGAGTTATTGTTTAATGGATACAGAGTTTCAGCTTTGCAAGATGAAAAGAATCCTGGGGATGGACGGTGATGATGGTTGCACAACAATGTGAGTGTACTTAATGCCACTGAACGTATACTTAAAAATGATTCAGATGGTAAAATTTATATGTATTTTTCCACAATTAAAAATAATAATTTAAAAATCTCCTAACATGCCATCTGTTGTATTTAGATGTTCTCTCAAATAGATGTCTAATCTCATCTTTTCTAACTATTACCTACAGCACATTGACCCAGGTCCTCACATGCAAAGTCTGTATCCTCCCTCTTTCTCATCCACACATCCAGTCCATCTCCAAGTCTAGGTGGTTCTACTCCCAAAATATCTCTCTGCTCCATCCACTGTTTTTGGTTTCTGCCACAATGTCTCTAGACGAAACTATCCTCTCTCCCCTGGACTCCTGCGACAATATCCTAGCTGGTCTCCAACTAAGTCTTTTCCAGCCATTTTTTGGTGTTCCTTCTGCATGAAACATTCTTCCTCCATGATTTTACTAGGCTGCCCTTCTAGTCTTTCAGATATTCCTGCCAGGATGGCATCTCTCACCATCTGTTCTAGCATGTCCTTCCTCCCTCCCCTTTCTCCCTAGCCTCAGGTATTCTCTCTCACCCCGCTATTTATTTTCTTCAGCACACTTACCATACTATGTCCTTTCTTATTTGCTTGGTTGGTTATTGACTATCTTCTCCCAGAGAATACCAACTCCATGAGGGCAGGGATCTCATCTTCTCTGCTAAACCCCCAGAGCCCTGGCACAGGGAAGAGAACCTGGTAGATATTCAGTGAATTTATTGAATGAATGGACAAGAATAAATATTTGTACATTTCTCACTTTCACAGTTTAAATACTGTAAAAGCATAGAGTTGAAGAAATTGTGTATTTGTTCCAAACATAATTTAAAATATGTGATCTTAATAACTGATAATAAAAACGAGGAATTTTACTTTAAGAGAAGAAAACTGGGATCAGCCAGGCACCAATTTGGATGTTGCAGAACGCTGTTTGTCTGTCACATGACCACACTGAGTTTCTTACTGTGAAACGGGGATAATAATACCTGTGCCATCCACTTTAGAGTAGTTATAAAGATCGTGTTTCTATTTCTTATTTGTAGAGTGCTTTAACGTTTACCAAGTGTTTTCTTATTTATGCCTCACAGCAACTAGAGAAGTTGGTATGATCATCTGCCTTTTAGACAAGAGGAACTTCGTTTCCCATATTCCAAAGCTGGTGAGAGGCGACGCAGGGACTCAAACTCGGCTGGGTGTCTGTTATTCTGCCTTTGGCATGACAGCTGCCTCCTCACTGTCCACCAGCTGAGGGACAGAGACCCTTCTGAACATTCTAAAGTGCTATAAAAACATACATTCTTATTGTTATGATTTTTAATCATGGTGAGCTTTACCTATGTAAGTTTGCTGTATTTTCTTACACACTAATTGAGTAAGCACTTGGGTGGTATACAAAAACACACAGATACTCCACGTAATTTTTTCAGTGGCAGTTGTTCAATTCCAAAATCACATATTTTGCTTGAATTTAGAGATGGAGAAAATAAAGGCACTTGAAATTATTTAGCTTTCTGAATTTGACTCTGTGTCTCTTTCTGTTTGCTTTTGCTAACTTGCTTTTTATCATGTGAGGACGTTCACCATGTGATGTTTGCAATTGGAAACATTTACTCACACATATAGAGTCCATCTACTCCTCCTGAATTGGGCAGAGATGCTAAAAAAGTGGTGTGGGTCTAAATGAAGTCTGTATATATATGTGTATGAGTATGTATGTGTGGGTGTGTCTATGTATATGTGTATATATGTATGTGTGTATATATTTATGTGTATATGTTGTATATGTATATACAGTCATGTGTTGCTTAACAATGGGGATCATTCTGAGAAATGAATCATTAGGCAATTTCGTTGTTGTGCAAACATCACAGAGTGTACTCACATACACCTAGATGGTATAGCCTACTACATGCCTAGGCTGTATGGTACTAATCTTATGGGACCATCATCATATGTGCGGTCTGTTGTTGACTGAAATGTTGTTATGTGGCCTGAGACACTGTGTCTATAATGAGTGTATGTGTATGTACACAAAAACACATATACATATGTGTGCATACATACATGTATATGGATATATGTGCATACACAATATACATATATATGTGTATATATAATTTTTCTTCCTCCTAACAATGAGCAAACTAGTCTGGCTATTTCTTCTTGAGACATCACCTTTCTTATGTGCAGTGAAAACAGACAAGGTCCCCCAAAGTGTGTTCTCTTTGTGAAAAAAGAAAGAAGTAAGATGGCTCAGAGCACAAAGAATGCATGCTCCCTCATCTAAGGTTCACGGTCTGAGAACGGTGGAGCTCTGGGGCTTCCATTAGAGTTTGCCCTATTGCGTCTCCCCGGCCGGCAGGAATTCTGAAGGAGACGGCACGTGTGATTGTAGGCGAGGATTGAATGTTTCTTTAACCTGTCTCTGGTGACCTTTTTCCTGCTGAGCCTATGGCACACGTACACAAGTTTGAACTTTGACTTTACATTATTATGCACCCAGTAGTGGTTGTGTGAACGAGTCTTGAAAGTTTGATGTGATTCAAAGTAATGTCTGGCTGCCTTTCCACTAAGGAGACCCTTGTGTGTGGGTATGAAAAATACCCTAGGACTCTCAGCCTTATCTAAAGATATTTGAAAATGCAAGTAAATCGTGTACATCAGGGTCACTATTTTCTATTACTTTTGACTCCATGGGCAAATGTGTAATGTCCCCTTTTCTGAGAGAAGCTACATTTTTTTTTCTGAATGTTCCTTCAAATATCTATTTCTAATCAGACTCTCTGATATATAAGTCTCTTCTCCTTTTTTTAGGTCTACATGTGAATACTCATAACTCTCAATGTATGTTCTTCACTTTTATTAACAATGGACCAATGGAGCATTTTCATTTTATTGTCCTTCAGGTTCAAAGATGATGCTGCCCGAGATGATGCTAGCTGTGAGGGTGGATATGATTGAAGAGGCCACTGTGATTAACAGTTTCTGTGATGTAATTTGCTGTGAACACTGTTTCTTGGTTTGTGGCACAGGACTCTCTTAGCTATGATCAGATCTGATTTACTGGGGGCCCAGGATTTTGTTCTCATAATCTGTCCAGTACCGTCGCTACAAGGCAGGCATCCTAACACGTTTTCTAGCTTGGTGGCAGCAGCAGCTGCTGCTTATCAGCATTTTGCAGGGAAAAGCACACTCTTTGAGCTTGTGCTGCCATGTGCTTTTAAAACACTTTTCTGCTGTCTTTTGTACTTGCCTGAATTCTGTTCACCTTGCAGCAACTTTTGTGATATCACATTTCTATCCCATATCTGGTTAAGAGTAAATATACTGCTGAGAACACCACTTCCAAGCTGATCAAATGATTAATAACATAAGTAACTGACATTTACTGAGCACTTTCTAAATGCCAGATCTTACCTATTCTGTCTCACTTATTCTTTGCCAGAAAGGTAAGTTATTATCCCCATTATACAGATGAGGAAATTGATGCTCAAAGTGTAAATGATTTGCTCAAGATCTCCCAGTTAGTAAGTGGTAGAGCCAGTTTGGGATCCAGGTCTATTTGACTCCAAAGCCCAAGTTTTCTGTGATGTGACCCCGTGGCTTCGACATGGGGTTACGTGATAAGTCCTGGCACTCGATTGTTGCCTATGTGACTCTTCTTGGTGAAGCATGACTCAGTGTTCTTATGACCAGTTTGCTATAAATGTGTTATTGATGGCAGCTCTTTGCTGCCTTGACACATTGTGGGTTTGACACCAGGAACTACCCTTTAATTGATAGATCAATGCCACGTTGGTGTTCTGTTCTGTCTCCAGCCTGCTGAAGGACATGTTGACTTTTCTGATTTGGCTGGCTACTTCTTTATCTGTCAAGCTGCTGTCAAAGACCTTGCTACCTAGGTAGCAGAATTCAGTGACAATTTCTTTCCCTCCGTTGGTAATGAACACCTGTAAATGAGCTTACATTCTTTTAAGTGGAAGTTGGTATCTATGTTGATCCTCTTCTGGCAACCACCAAATTTTAGCCATTTGATTTCTACTCATTTCATTTCAGAGTGCTGCTGATTATATTCAGAATGACTTACAGTATAAAAACAGATACATACCTATTTTCTGGAGTTCTTCCCTTCTCTCTGCAGCACTGGGTCATGTGAGTTGCATCTGGCCCGCATTCCTGGGATGATCGCTTAAATCCTACCACAAGTATTGCTTACCATATAGTCTGTTTCATATAGCCAACTTTAGAGAACTTAACTCAGTATTATGTATAGGGTTATAGTTTAGTAAGTATGATGTCCATAGCAATTTTTAGATAAAGTTGAATATCAGTCTTCATTAAAATTATATATAACGTTTTTGTTTCAAAATTAGAGTAAAATTTCTAGAAAATTGAATGAAACCTGGTCAAATTTCTTAATCTTTTTGAGTTATTTTCCTCATCTGTAAAACAGAGATAATGTTGTACTTCTTATTTAGATATAGTTAACAAAAGAGAATATGTAGAAAGTGCCTTGTAGGACCTCTGGTGTATTACTCTTCAGAATGGCATTTCTTTTCCTCTGTAAACTATGAATCATTGCAAAGTAATTCTTAACCCATTTTCTTTGTAAGTTTGCTTTATCATGATAGTTATCAATATGTATTTTATTATTGTTACCAGATGACTCCATTTAGGATATTTATTTCCCGTTATTGGATGAATTCATTACAGGATATGGATCTGAGAGTCTAGGTTACTTTTATGCTAATTTGAAAGGTTTCTTCCAATCTACTATTTCATATTTTAACTTTTGATAAAAATATTAAGATCCTTATTGTCATATCATAAAAAATAGGTAGCTATAGCCAACGACAATAAGCTTCTTAATACAAGTATTTATATTGTCTTATTTGAGGGAATCATTTTAATTAAGCAAGAATGGAAAATGTATTTCAGTTTATTTTTCTTCATCTAGAATTTTCTATAAATAAAATTTCTTGCCTTGATTAAATCTATATGAATTATAGCACTGTAAAAGAAATGAAAGTTGATTATTCAATTATAATTATTTTAATTTTAATACTTCTTTATGTTTATAGTTTCATTGAATTTTCTTTCAGAGGAGCCTAAGAACTGTAGGCTTAAAAATGCAAACATCCAAAACAGAGGTGGTGAGTGGGGGCTGAATGAAAGATAGGGAAACAGACCATGGGGGTCATAATAGAGTGTACAATAGCAGATTCAAATTGAATCCCATTTCATAGTGAATATAAATTCCTGGACTATTCATCCATTAATTTTCAGTTCTACTAAGTAAGGTAAAAATCACATCCTCTCGCCTTGAACTCCCTTCTAGGCAGAGATGTAGGGCTATTTCTCA
Organism: Equus quagga; assembly: GCF_021613505.1. Taxonomy (NCBI): domain Eukaryota; kingdom Metazoa; phylum Chordata; class Mammalia; order Perissodactyla; family Equidae; genus Equus; species Equus quagga. The sequence goes on along the minus strand of NC_060272.1, from coordinate 16,641,924 downwards.
GGAGAGTTGTTTGATAAGAACTTTGTCTATGAGATCCTTGTCTATGAGGTTCCTACTCCCTTACTTTCATCCCAGAGGCATTCAGTGTCTTCTGGGGGTCCAAGAATCAGTCAACTTTTGCTGCAGTAATAAGTCAAATCTCAGTGGTTTACAGCAGCAAAAATTTGCTTCTTGCTCGTGTTACTTGTGGCTGTGGATTTGCTGTGGCTTTTGTCCAGGCTGCTGGATGACTGTGGGTCTATTCCATGAGTGTTATCATTCTGGAACACAGACCGAAAGAAGCAGCTCCTATTTGGGACATCTCCTGGCAGTGAGTGTGAACCAAAGAGGATGAATTGACTACACAATTGGATTTAAAGCCATGACATAATGTGATGTACATCGTGTCTGCTCACAGGCCGTTGGCTGAAATGAATCACGTGGCCAATTCCACAGGGCAGGGGTGGATCAGCAGCAAGAAGGGAGAGTGGATATTTGTGAGCAATCTACCAGACATTGACTCAAATCTTCTGGACCCAGTGAGGAAATAAATTAGGTGATAAAAATTCATAATATGTTGTGAATTGCCTCAACTGGCATTTATTGGACTATCCAGCAGACCCTACGTGTTAAAAAGATAAATAGCCCAAACTTGATGTCCAAATGACATTTGGATAGTGGTTTATAGCATCAGATGTGTGTTCAAGTAACTATAACATATCCATCCATTCATTTGTTAATTTGTGCAATAAGTACTTATTGAGTGTTTACTGTGTGCCAGATACTGTTCTAGGTGCAATTCCCCGCTTCCTTCCTACTTGCTGTCTGCCTGGGCATGCTCCTTCAGTCTCATGGCTTCAGTTACCATCTGTACATTGATGACTGAATTCATTCTCCGGCATAGACTCTGTTCTGAACTTCATAGTAACTACTTTCCAGATGGAGACCTATACTTTTATTGGTAATACCCCTCTAGTACCTCATGTCAAAATTGAACTCTGTGCCTCCCGAGCCTACTTTCCCTATGAGTTCCCCACTCTTTCATGCACTCATTTATTTATTCATTCAACAAGTATTTACTGAGTACTTGCCATCTGCTTGGTGCTGTTTGAAGTGTTGGAGATTCAGCAATGAACAAAACAAGCTTCTTGCTTTCGAAGAGCTAACCCTAACCCTAACCCTAGAAAAGTCCCTGACAAATGATACTTTTATCATTAGTACTACAGTAGAGACATGAATATGTTCATCAAGGGCTATAATGTTGACCAAATATGATGTTTTTTGTTTTCTTGATTTTTTTTGGTGAGGAAGATTGTGACTGAGCTAACATCTGTGCCAGTCTTCCTCTATTTTGTATGTGGGATGGAACCACAGCATGGCTTGGTGAGCGATGTATAGGTCTGCTCCCAGGATCTGAACCGGTGAACCCCAGGCCACCAAAGAGGAGTGCGCGAACTTAACCGCTATGCAACCAGGCCTGCCCCAAATTGTTCATGTTTTTATTGCTGGAGTAGAATCTTCTACTCAAAGCTTAGAGAAATCAAAGGGAACATTGCTAGCCAGTTTAATTCCATTCAACCAGCATTTTCAAGCTCCCTGTATTTCTTGCAGCTATCATTAAGGTGGTATAAATAACTAAAACAATAAGGGGAACAAGTGGTTGAGTAAAGGCCGAGGATGTGAAAAATGAAGGGGCTCTGGTGTAAGTTTTCTAAGAGAGCTGTGAACAGGCGATGGAGAAACTCAGGATAAGCAGAAAAGCTGAACTCTCAGAGTGGCAGGCGATTTAAAGGGGTCAGAGACTGTGTCATGGATATGTGTTAAATGTTTAGGATGATACTGATTATGAGCTTGTTCTTCAAAACCAGAGAAGATGTTACATATTTTAAAAAGAAATCAGAGAGAGAGAGGTTGAAAACAATAGGGACCTAGCCTATGTCTTAGAGTTGACATTTATATTTGAGTGTGCTTTGTGTAAGTGTACAGGGCATTTAGAAACAGGGGTAGTGAAATTTCTTATGGGATTTCCTCAAGCCCCTTTCTAGCCATCTTATTATTTTGGAAATTATGTAAGCTCTTTCAGGACACCAGAGCTAATTAATACACTTGGTAATCTGCTACTTCATTAAGTGAAACTCCTTGAGGAGCTCATGAAGCTTCAAAATGTGCAATCTAGGAATAATTTTGTTGCTTTTCAGTAATAATAACAACAGACATGAGCTATTGGACATTTACAGTGTGCTAGGCACTGTGCTCAGAGCTTTATATAATTCTCCTTTCATCTGCACAACAATCCTGTGAGGAGGATTTCCCCAGCCCATTCCCAAAGCCTTGGTCCCCTTTACTTGCTGCCATTTCACAGATTGCAATTGCTTCCCTGCCGTCCTCATCTCATCATCTGTATGATATTGTAAAATGAAGTGGACCCAAAAATCTGCTCGCAGGAAATGTATTGTGTCTGCCTACACCTGATGCCCATGAAACCAAACCAAAAAGTGAGATGTCAAAAAGACAGAATATATTTGAAGATATTTAGTCCTGGTCTCTAAATTTTTAAAATAATTCCTTTGATGCACTTTATCAATTATAAACCTGGGGAAGCATGGAAGTCTCTATTTTCTAGACAGCTTTTTACTCAGAAAATCCATCTTATTATGTCCCTCGTTTCTCTTTATTCCCTTTAGCCTTTCTTATAACAGTTATCTATCATTCCTATTAGGTAAATTGATCCCATTTTCAAACTTTAATTAGTATTTTGTTATTGATTAAACTTAGAGGTCATGTGCTACTCATGGAATTAATGTGAATATTATGTGTGATGGTTATTTTAAAATGCAATTTTATTGATTCCTTCAAGAGAGCAATGTGTTGGTGGGAAAATGGTACTTTCATTGTTACTAGTTCAAGATTCATCTGTTAGTTTCAAGGATTTTGTTTTTGAAATGTCAAAACTAAAAAGGGAAACAAAAATAACATTAACAGACACACGTAGGAAATTATATTATTTGAGGATGTCAAATTGGAAGATGGAACATGTTTTTTGCAGACTTCCCTGCTTCCTGAAAATAGCAATGAATAACAGAGAAAATCTTTAATGCCATCTTTGAGCTTTTGCTTGATAAAAGGAACTACTGTATAGCTTCGAAGGTTTTAAAAAAAAAAACTCTTTGCAGAAATAGTTTATCCTTTCCAGAGCATCTTCTCATCTCTGTGCATAAGTGCACTCCCAGTGGCATGCTTAATCCATCTTCACAGCCCTACAAATCTTCAAGTGTGTGCATAAATTCTGTCCGGAAGGAACTACGACCTCGTTGTGAGTAACTGCAAGCAGCACTGTGCGTGGGGCTCTATTGCTTGATGTAAAACATGGCCCTGGATGATCACTCTGGACTTTGTTTTTTAAGTTTATTTGATTAGAAGGGTGGATGTGAGCTCCTCGCCAGGGTGGTCAACATCATGGAGCATTTGTTGTAGAGCCAGTGCCTGAAAAGCATCACTTGTTCCATTTCCATAAATTGTCACCCACACCCCAATTGCTCCAAGTGTTCATCGATTGCTTACAATAATTTAACCCTTCTGTGCCTCAGTTTCCTTATTTGCCAAACAGAGATATTGTTGTATCCCTCACATAAAGTTATTATGAGATGAAATGAAACAAGGCACCAGAATATCTTGAGCAGTGCCTGGCACATAGTGAAATATGCTCTTGATAAATGTTAGTTTAAAGCAATTTTATTTTTGCTCTTAAGAATAGACTTGAGTTCATCAATCTCAGGAACCAAATGATTTCTTTCTATTTTAGATCTGCTTTTACTTGTGTGCTTTTTCCTGAAGTATAAGCCATGATTTTGTACTCTTCCAGTGTGTTTCTGAGAGCACAGATGTGAGGGAAAGTGAAGAGTGATTTAGTGTGAAGTGTCACGCTGGGTCAGCACATTAACTGCTTCCTCTCTGCAGTCCCTATAAAAGGCTGAGGCAGCCACCCCTGGTGGCCCACAGGATTGCTAGGGCCTGCCTCCCACCTTCCTGTTCAACTCTCTCCTCTTAGAGGGTGTCTGCTGTCCTCATCACTTTGGTTTCTTAGCTAGTCTATCCCTCTTTGCTTCGCCTGTTTGGATTGTGACCCGTGTATATTGTCTGTTGGATTTTTGATTGGCATCTCCCAAAATGCCCCCCTCCCCCCGCAAATGTCCCCTTGACTCTCTACTGCCTGGAGGTAAATCAGACAGGAAGGGAAAAGGCACTCTGTTGATCAGAATCCCCACAACAGACCTATGCTGTAGACATTTATTGTCCTCTTGTACAGGTGATGCTAAACATCATGGAGGGAATCAATAACTTCCCAAGGCCATAGGACCAATGAATGATTTCCTGGGTCTTGAGGACTGTATTGATGCTGGTTGGTGACTTTGGTAACTGCAGGTCAGAGCAAGGACTTAGGAAGACAATGGTGTGAATGCTCACCCTAGAGCACAGTAGTGCCAGTCTTGGGAGAGCTGTCCTAAGTGAGCATGGGAGATCTCTGAGGTATCTTTCTCAAGAGGATCACAAGTGAAGCAGAGCTCCACAGATGTGGCAGACAAAGCTGGATTCTACCCACTAATCATTTCTCCTTCTTTGCTTGTTACAGGACCTCAATATTTAGCTACCCATATTGCCATCTGAGACAGATGGCTTTTCTCAGTCTTCTTTGCAGCTAGATGTGGCCATGTAACAATTCTGGTTGGTGAGTGGTGAGTCGAGTGTTGGGTGAGGGTTTTGAGAACATTGTTTAAAAGGACCTGACTCAGGTGGATGGCTTTTTCCATTCTGACTTTCCTCCTGGCCTGCGACTCAGACGTGATGATCTTGAGGGTGGAAGCCATGAACTTGGAACCCTAATGACACTATGAAGCTTCATACTAGCCCTGAATTGCATCCCTGGATTACTTTTACGTAAGAAGGAAAAAACTTCTGTCTTTTATATTGCTAATTTCATACAACAAATCACAGTTAAGTCTACAGTTAAGCAAAACAGCATCTAGAAGAAAACTATAAAAATATAAAGTAGGAGAGAAAAGGCACAAGGGACAGTGCAAACAGACATGAAGTGCCAGACAAACACCAGAATTTTGCCCAAGGATCCAGGGTCCTGAGGAAAGGACAGAGGAACTCTGGGCACTCAGGAATCCAAGGTATAAAGGGGACAGGTGAGCAGACTTCCTGTACTAGCAGCTCGTCCCCAGCCACCACTGCATCCAAGCTATAGGAATCAACACTAGCCTAGTGGCTCATCCATTTATTGTCTGACCTCTATCAATCATGAGGCCATTGAGAGTGACAGTGGTGGGTCCTGCTTTGGGATGTGCCAACCAGATGTGCAAACAACCTACCTTTTGGGCAAAGGGCCATTGGCTTATATTTGCCCATTGCTACCAACCACCACCATAGTGGACACTAGGAAAATCAGAGCCCAGCTTCACACTGTGGCTCCGGGGCATCCAGTGTGGGCCACAGTGGAGTTCTTTCAAGTCTGATTATTTACGACTCCCAAACACTATTGGGCTAAATTTATTCATGCTCCAGGTGCTTGTTTTCCTTTGATCAATGTTACAAACCCAAGCTCCTCTGGTCACTCATCATGCCCAAACTATCTTCTTTATGAATCAACCCTCCACTCTTCTCTCTCCCTATTCCTTTCAAATCTCCAAGTATTTTCCCTATCTCTTTGACTTGAATTGAAACCTGGCTGGTCTCCAGGATGGGGCTTCTCCTGTAGCCCTCTCAATGGTCAGCTGCCAATCTTCTCACAGCCTTTGTTTCTTAGGGTTAAGAAGTGCCTTCCTTGCTCCAAAATGCAACTTTCTGACTAGTGTTTCTGCGCAATCATGAGGCTCATGTTGCTGAAACTACAGAAGTTGCACCCTGCCCACAGAGGATATACTATACTCTAAGACCCCCACTGGATGCCTGAAATGGCAAATAGTACTAACCCTATATATACTATGTTTTTTTCCTATACATACATACCTATGATAAAGTTTAATTTATAAATTGGGCAAAGTAAGAGATTAACTGCAATAATTATATTGTTATAATAATAAAATTGAACAATTATAGCAATATACTGTAATAAAAGTTACCATAGATTTTAGCAACCTCAGCATATGATTTTTTTTCTTTCCTTATTAAGTCAAGAACTTTCACCTTTTCATTTAAAGGAAGCACTTTATGACTTCTCTTTGGCATGTTCAAATTGCCAGCATTACTACTCTTGCACTTTAGGGCTATTATTAAGTAAAATAAGGGTTACTTGAACACAGGCACTGTGATGGTGCAACAGTCAATCTGATAATGGAGATGGCTACTAAGTGACTAACGGACAGGCAGTGTATACAGCATAGATCCGCTGGACAAAGGGATGATTTCTGTCCCGGGTGAGAGTGGGACGACACGACAAGATTTCATCACGCTACTCAGAACAGCATGCAATCTAAAACTTATGAATTGTTTATTTCTGGAGTTTTCCATTTAATATTTTTGGACCACGGTTGACTGGGGGTAAGTGAAACCACAGAAAGCGAAACCGAGAATAAAGGACTACTGTATTGCTCTTCTCCACGTGACCTCCAGATGGATCTGTGTGATTCATCGAGGACTGGTTCATTGATGATAGGATGGATGATCTAAATATATTTGATAAATAGATGATAGGAACTTTCTTTGGCTTTTAGGGCTAAAGTATATCTATGTAAATTGTGTATAAAATTATGTATAAAACATGTAAATTAATTTGCTTTATTGAGTTAAAATAGGGCTTTGGCAACATGAAATTGTATTCTCTGTGTATCTGACTAAACAATTACAGTGAAGATGAGATTTTGTATAAAGGGTATAGTTTGCTTTACTTAAAAGAGGAACAACCACACAGGATCTCTTGATAGTTACGTATTTTCCCTGGGATCGCAATTATATTATTTTAAAAATTAATTATAAGCTCATTGGATGGGAATTAGTGGGCTATTATGTAGCCAAGTGCCTAGTCAGCATTAATTCATTTTAATAACTGAATATGAGCCATAAAGAAATGAGAACCATTAAACATCTATTGATTTTTTTGGTTCTGATTTCTGCATCACTTCTGTGTATATCATTTCATTTTTAATTTTAAAAGCTAGACTATAATTTGTTCTAAGACAAGGCTGAGACTCTTGCAAATTGTAATATACTTTATCTTAAAGTTGTACCTGAAATTTACAAGGTAGACCTGGTAGGTCTTACCAGGAAACAACCCACTGATAATCTTATTCATACTTGGTAGCGAAAAGCCTGGTAATGTGCTATGGCCAGTGTCAGAGTCAAAGGACATGCAGATTCTGGTTTAATATGATTATTTGAATAGCTTTCTAGCAAGACAAATGAGAATAAGATTAAAATTAAACTCTGTCAGATTAATACACTTCTATGCCTCTTCTAGCAGTGGAAATATATTTTTGACACCAATAATGAATTACATAGGTATGTTTCAAATCTCCAATGAAAAGGTCTTCAAGAACTACACACCACGCTTAATTCCATACTCTCACTTAAAATTTGCTTCCCTTAAGGTAAAGTATTAGAATTGGAACTTGCAAAGCTATTTCAGCTCTTTGCCCTAATGTCCCCAAAATGTTTCCCATATTTGGGGGTGGAGCCAGCAAGTGGACTTAATCTTTGGAACTATATATAGTCAACTCTGTAATGGCTGCCCATTTTCCTCCCAGTAAAATCCATGCACCTGCAGTGGTTCTCAAGGTCCACATGATCTGACTCCTGTTACCCTGGGGACCTCATCTGCTACCCTCCTCTCCCCTGCTTTCCTGACTGTAGCCACCCAGGCCTTTTTCAACAGACCTGTCATGTTCTTGCCTTAGGACTTTGCTCTGGTACCTCCCTCCACCCAGAAAGCTCCTCCCCTGGATATTCACATGGTTAATTTCCTTAAGTCCTCCATGAGTCTATGATCAAATATATTCTTGCAGTAAGGCCTACCTTGACTATCCTTCCTAAAGTTATAACTTGCCATCTTTCCCTTCCTCTCCTCCAACCCTGGCATACCCAGTCCTCCTTATTCTGCTTACTATTTCCTTTTGCCATATTATTTATTATTTTATAACTATGTTATTTTCTTATTTATTATAGGTTCTGCTTTTGTATGTCTTCCACAAGCTACAAGAGAGAAAGGATCTTTGTTTTGCTTACTAATGTATTTTAAGTAGCTAGAACAGTGCCTGGTTGTATTTATTGAATGGATGACTACAAAGTATACCTTACATCCCATCCAGGATGCCTCTCATTTCAGATTCGTCCCAAGTTCCTTTTGTTCAATATATGATCCAACTTTTCCTTGGACTATATCTTTCATCTCTATTCCTTGCCTGATCCCACCATCCCCTTTTCGTGTGTGTTCTGGTGATACCCATGGGTCTCTCAGGACAAAGCCCAGGCCAGAAGACTTATGGCTGTGAGTTTATGACAGGTGGCCATGGTATGTTGCCCAGTTATCTCTGAGATTAGAGACACAATTGATAAATGACAGCCTGCCAAGCATCTATTACCACATCCCAGCTGTGCATGGGACTGGGTGTGCATCGCTCAGACGACTGTATGCAGATGCGCCTGTTTCACTCTGAGCTCTGGCATGTCTTAGAATTTCTGATGATGGTGACTAAATAGATGGAGCTATTTAAGATCTGATGTAAGGGCCAAAATTCCTTGCCTAAAAGGAGACTTGGCCTGAAAAATGGCATCATCAGAAATTCAGATGAGAGCATATCTGCTTTTCAGTTAGTTTCCGTTTCACATTTCTAAGTCCCTTGCATGGAAGAAGCCATCCTATATTAGGCTGGTTGGAATAATGGTATCTTCCACCCCAAGTTTCTGTGACTAATATTGGTCTTTACTTGTGAAATCCACAAGAAATTTAACAAAATAGGAAAATTTAGAAATTGATGTAAGAAAGTGGGTATCCATCATTTTTATGGAGAGTTGTGTTTTGGTGCCATTGCATGAATGATGCTACATTAATTTTTACTTCTTGTTGCACAGAATCCTTTCGGTGCTGAAGGTACATAGCTCTATGAACCGTATAATATATTGGTGTTAGCACTATTCTTAGAGTGTAAGCTTCAAATATGAATGGGAAGATACTAAATAATGAGCTGACGACTCTGTATTGCTTGCTTTTGTAACACTCAGCAAGCACCATGTAGAAACAGTATGAATGCTTTTTCATGAAGGTGATGAGGGTGGATATTTAATATTTATTAGATAATAAGAGTAGCACAGTTTCGTTTCAGGTTTCAATATAAAACAGATTTCCATCTGTATATTCGTTGAACTTGTTCAGTGTTGCAAATGCACAAAAAATACTTGTTTTTAAATGTATGTATGTTATATATATAATATATATTAAATATATATATAATAGATTATTTGGCACAAATATTAGATGTTTGTATCAAGGGAATTGTGACCTCAAAATTAAGAATTTGTATGTTGTGAAATACAATGAAACATTTAGTTAAAATTAAAATCATGATGAGTTTAAACAGCCAAATCATCTCAGTAGAGATCTGTTTTAAAATAAGCACTCTAAGATTAACACCTGCATATTGCTGAGTACCATGATACATTGCAGTGGCTATAAAAGATTATTTCATCCCCTAAATCCTCTTTTTAATCTCTTTTAAAAAATGAATTGTTCTGACACCAATGAAACATGTTATAATGAATCACACGAGAGAACTGTATTTTAATATCTTGATGCCCCATGAAACGATGAGAGGGGGTGAGAGGAAATGTCTTTTCCTTAGTCAGGTACTCCTCATATCCATTTGAAATTCCTGATCAAAGGTTTTAATGCTTTCTAGCTACTATCCCCTCTGCAATCCATTTCCTCTTTATGCCATTGCACGGATTTCGTCAGATGCCTCAGTCCGTATTCCCTACCCTAATCATCTACAACTATTGCCACTGCTGTCCTCTGTTGAAATGACATTGCATGTCATATCCTCCATCCCATGGTGTTGTGGCACCTTGCTCACTGCCCTATGATAATTTGTGCTTCAGGATCCCTGATACAACCCCAACATATTGAATTGGAACAGCCACCCCCATCCAACTACAACTTTTCCCTCCAGGATTCCCCTAAGAAGGCAAACAACTCTGATCTGTGTTACTTTCTTTCCATTGTGTCTACTATCCCAAGAATTCCCAAGGAATTTTCACTTCTCAAGATTTTAGGAACCGATCTCAATGATTAGACAGTCTAATCCTACTTGATTTGCTGGGGATTTAGAACTGACTTGCTTGTTGGGGAAATTACTCAGGTCACCAGAATAGAAAGCCTGGAACAGTGTCTGGAAATTCTCAGTTCTGCTCTTTATTATTATGCATCTGATTTGTCAGATATCTTTTTTGGCATGTGATAAGCTTCAAGATGAATTTAGGAGGAAAATTCATCATAGGTCATTGAGAAGATTCAGGAAACTGATCAATGATAAAGGCTTCCTCCCATTCATTCAGTTCATTAATCCAGTTCATTCATTCCTTCATTCATTTACTGTCTGTCTTTTACTAATGATGCCAGCCGTATTTCTCCTTATAAGGCATTTTGGGCTTGATCCTCCCTTTTAATATAAATCCCATACTGTTAAATTATTCTACAGTAGATTTAATGTTTTAAAATTAATTTATTTCTACCATCTGCTTTCTGTATTTCCAAATTAGAGCTTTGCATCCCCTTCTTAATGGAACTCTTTTCTTATAGGCTGACTTGTTGACATGGGATGGATGCTAGAAGCCATACACTATATGCCAAATACCTTGAGTGAAGCTTAGAGGGAAACACGGGTAGTGGATTTAGACTTGCACACTTTCCTAGTGAAGGTGAGTTCAAAGTAGAGCTCAAATTTAAAGCACTGGAAAATATATAAAATTATGAGATACCACTCAGAATTCCACCCCTTCTTTTGGATTATATCAAGAAATGAAATAAACCAGAGTCTCTATACATCCCTCTAATCTCGCCTCTCAGAGATTACTATCTGTGTAGTATCTATATTCATACCCATATCTTAAAATATTATGTATGATTGTAAAGCAAAACAAAAAAAAAATGGAGGCAAGCTAGCTATTCATATCCATCAAAAAGAGACCAGTTGAATACCAGTTGAAGAAGTTTTGGTACATTCATACTATAAACTGTCATATGATTATTAAAGGAGGGTGGTATGAAGGCTTAAAAGCAAGTTTCAGATTAATATGTGTCATAAGATTTAAATTTGGTTAAAAATGTGCATATATTGGCAAATCATTTAAAAAAAAGAATAGATGACACACACCAAACCACTACTGTAGGTTTCATCTGTTGCTCTATTTTTTGAATATTTCAAAAATCTGTATTACTTTTATAATTCTAAAGTAATAAAATATTAAAGCTCCTTTCTCCACATTTTCTTTATTTCCCTTTGACGTTGAGTCATGCTAAATACTATATTGGTCTTCAGCTTGCATTTTTCATTTAATATGTCATAGACATTTTCCTATTAAAAAATCATTCTTTTCATGGCTACAAAGGATCTGCTATATGTATATGGTACACCTTATTGAATCATTTTGCTATTGGACTTTTAGGCTGTGTCTAAACTTTTGCTATTACTTGCAATGCTTCACTGAACATCATTGTCTCTAGATAGGCACATATTTAAGCAATTATTTCTGTAAGATGAATTATCAGAAAGGAGATGACTGGAAATGTACATTTAACATTTTAATAACCTAATTTCCTAGGGTTCAACTGATTCTTCAGAGACTAAAGTAGTACCAAGTATTTTAGAATAAAATATTTTCTTTCCTTTTGATGACTAGGCTGATTATTGTTGAGGCCTGAGGATTAGTAACTTTGGTTTTTATTTATTGTGGTTGAGTTTGGGAGGAAGCACTCTATAAGGATGGTTGCAATTTTCCTTGGATGTTTTGCTAAAAACTCATTAGCCAGTGCTAAGTGGTGGTAATCTTTTTATTTGCTATTATGTACATAATGTACTTTGATGTCCTCAGCTAAAAGGGCACTAGGTGAACTGAAAATTAGTATTGTTCTTTGTTTACTTCCATTATTTTGGGAATAGTTGTTAATACCACAGATAATAAGGCAGACTTTTTCCACGTAGAAACATCTTAGGAATATAGAACATGTAGGGAATTAGCAGGAATACTTTGTAGGAAGTGAAGCTGCTGTTTTTTAAATTACTGCTTCACTGAGCCCCTTATTAACCTCATGAGTTTATGTACTCTCCACAATTATATAACAGATTATTCCTGATTTTTTAATTTGGCTTGAGACACAATACTAAATTAGGCTTTTCAACCATAAATAAGCAAGTTTTGACTATAGCAATAGAGATGTAATGTTCATGTAATAGAGATGGAAAGACAGATGACCTGTACAATCCCTTGCTCTTACAAGTGAGGGAATTGAGAAAATGAGACGTTAAGCAATTTGTAGAAATCATGGGTTAGCAATGGCAGGGCTCATGCCAGATCCAGGTCTCTAACTCATATGCCAGTGTTCTAGCCACCCAACCATGCTCGATTCTATAGTGAAGGCCTGAGGTCATTGAATAACTGCTATATAAGGACACCATCGTGTAACATGTGGTTGATGCTTTCCAACTATTTTCTGGTTACCAGTGAGAAAAAAATCGCTTGGTTGTTGTTTATTCCTAGACTCTACTCCGAGCCCATCATCTGTTATGGACAAGGATCCATGAGAATAGATGGATTTAGGAATAGTGGGCCTAACAGTAGCAAAACTAGCTGTGTCTTTTTGGGAGAATTTGTAGCAAATAAAGAACATTTAGCTCTGCATTTTCAGCAGGCCCTTCTACGGGTTTCCCATGTGGCCCCTGCCACCTCCCTGACCTCTTCGCATGTCACCCATCCACCCAGGCTTTTATGTCCTCAAATGCTCCAAAGTTGATCCAGCCTAGTGATGCTTGCCTTTACTCTGCCGCCTCCTTCGTGTTCAGACCTTGGCTCCGGCTCAGAGAGGCTTTTGGGACCACCCTATATACAGTGATGCAGCGTTACCTCTTGGCAGACTTGGCCACATTATTCTTCTTAATTTCCTTTGCTGAATTATCACTGTCTGAAAATATGAGGGCCATTTATTTGTTTGTTCTTTGTCTGCCTCCCCTTAGTAGATTGCCCCTCTATGAGAACAGCCATGTTTGTCCTGTTCACTGCCCTAGAATACAGTAGGTGCTCAATACATTTTTGTTGAATGAATGGTCTTACAGAATACGGCTTTTGTTGGGATATCTCTTTCTCTGTGTGTTCCGTTTTGCTGTGTGGGTCAAGTATGATCTGCCTACACCCTTGCCAATGCTTGGGACAAGTTTTCAGAAAAAAGTTTCAAAGGCAGAAAATAATTTATGTTAGAAATTAAGGAAGTGACAAATGTAAGCCAAATGTTTTTGTTTCAAAGTATTTTCATGTTTCTAAAGTTTCAAACGTTGAATGTCTTTCACTCAACTTGTGGTTACCGGCAAGAGAAGAGATTTTTCCTCATAACCTTCTAGGAGAATGTATTTCACTGCTAGCCACTATGGAGTCACAGTCAATTTTGTCATCTTTGGCATGTCCTGAGGTATGATCTTGGGTTTCCGAATTATTTAGCAATCCCCTTCTCACATACCCATAGCCTTAGTAGAAGTCAAGGGGAACAGATGTTGTCTTCCTATATTTTTTCTTCTATGACACCAACTTAATTGCCTGCTTATGTCATCATTATCATTATGTTATTATTACCTTTATTTTTATTATTACGGTTATTATTTGGCTGGTAAGATAAAATTCAGACCCTTGGGCTTCTGGAAACCTTACCACTATCAATTCTCAACCAGTCCTGCCTCACCCACCCTGTTCCAAACCATGGTCCACAGTACCTCTGGAGTTGGGTCACCATGCCCACCTCTAGTGACTGCACCCTGGCTACAATTCTTAGCTTGCTCTTTCATATTTACATAAATGGATGTACAACAGGCTTGTTGAATCCCAGCTGAGTACTTTGCAGGACTGAATTAGCTGTTCCAATTTTCAGAGAATGGAGTTATGTATTGTCTAAATGTCTTTTATATTATGAAAATGTTGAAAGCTTTTAAATATATGGTTTATCATTATTTTATTAGATACTTTCATACTCCAAAAATCTTTGTATTTTTCTCCTGTAGGGAAAAAAAAAAGACAATAAAGCGAATGCTATTTTCTCGTGGAAGTATGGCACCATAGCTGGCTGTCTTTATATTGTGTTTCTGGGAAACTTAAAATTTTACATTCACGTTTCATGGAACTACCTAAATGTCTACATGTTGCAGTGATATACTGCTGCTTTTATTTTACTTACTCTCTTTTTGTCAAGAAAACACAAAACCTTTTATAGATATTAACTCTCAACAACCCCACAGGATGAGATAAATGGCAACTGGAAATAAAGTTACAGAATGGATTGACAATTTTCTTGACATCATAGAATATACTAGAAGCAAGAAGATTCTGTTAATTTCACAATTTCTCAAACTAGAGTCTTCCCTGATTAGGATGATCCAATTTTGATATTTCCTACTAACTTAAAAACTTACATCAAAAGAAGCTTTTATCTGACTGGTCTGTTGCTGCCAGCCACATTAATAGGAAAATATCTCTAGGGTAAAAATTAAAAGAAAGCTTTTTGTAGGATTTTTGAAATATTATAAAAGAGGAATTGGAATACTGGCAACAGTTTTAATGCTTGGGTACTACAGCAGCACATATAAGAAAACATGAAGTCATTATGTATGCTAAGCATGAAGTAGGTATGCAATATATATTTCATTGTTTTGAAAATTCCTATGAAAGTCTATTTCCAAAATGATTATCTATCTATGGTTTAAAAGTTGAAGTCACATTTAGCTTATTTTCTTCACAAGATACATATTATCAGGGTATGAAGAATCTCAGTGTGTGTCTGTCTCAATAAGAATGTCTTCCTATAAAATTCGAGAAAATTAGGAAAATTCTCTGAATTTTTTTGTTTGTAGATCTAGTCCATATGTGTTCAAGTTATATAAAGTAGTCAATTTTGTATTTTCAGAGAAAAACAAAATACATTCAGGTTGAAAACAGGTCCCCGATGCTAAGTCATTTCCTAGAGTTTGGGTTATTTTATTCTCTTGATTGGCTGATGCTGTTTTTGGTGGTAGGGGGTGGGGGGCAGCGGCAAGAAGTTGGGAAGCAGGAGGACTGGGCTGGAGTGCACTGAATCACAGATGTAATACAGGCTTGTGTCTTCAGCGGTGAAGAATTCTATTACCAAACATGGCAAACTCACATGTTCAAATAATAGTATTTCATTTTTCATTGCTCTATATAGTAAGTGACTAGATTAACTATTGAAAATATATTTTCTCTCTCCTGAATCCAAAGAGAGAAGAAAATTTCACCAGCCAAATTTATTAACTTGCACCACTAAAGCAGATGGTATGATAGGAAAATATTGATTTTCCTATACTGACAGAGCAGCTGATAACTTATTTTTGGTTTGACTTAATGTATAAACGGTGAGTTAGGTCAAGGGATTTTTATGCTATTTTGTACTGGCTTATCTTGGACTTTACAAATCCAAACATTGACTTTTCAAAGGAAAAAAATCCAGTTTAACCCATTGGGGTTTTCATAAGACAGCCACAGATTTTCCTTAAAATTTTGGCCTGCTTGTACATGTACTTGTCATCTATTTCCCATCATGTTGCCATGAAAAGGGCATGATTCATGGGCACCACTAATGTGTCCACACATAGTATTCTTTTTATGGTCCTTGTGCACCTTTGCTCTTTTCTCTGAATTTGCTGGGGATGTATTCTTAACCGTTTGTTCCAACCAGACCTAAAGGTTCTGCATTGTGCTTCTGTGGGATCTCCTTTTTCCTACCTGTGATATGGCTGTTGAGGTCAAGACCGTGGTAAGTGAATTTATGTCCCCTACTCGGTGGTCCATAACTGACTCCTGCCTCAGCTCAGGACATTTTGATGTCAGTGAATAGTGAGTCTCAGTGTGTGTCTGAATAGCTCAAAAACAGTGCCCCTCTACAAAAGAAGAGGAACTTAGGAAAACTCCTGGAAGTGCTTTTGTATGTGGACCTAGTACATATGTGTTTAAGTAAGTACATTTAGTGATTTTCAGAGATAAGCAAAACTCATTCACTTTTGCAAAAGGGTCCCAAATGCTAAGTTTGGGTATTTTGATACTGAAATAGTATGACAGAGTATATGTGTCATATATTCTGTGTCCTCTGTGTCCTTATTTCACCCATGACAGCTACCTTGACTAGTGGGGTTCTTTTACTTTCTCTTTTTTATTGTGAAATATTTTATACCTATAGAAAATACGGAGAATAATGTAACAACATCCTTAAATCCTCAGTTTAAGGCATAAAACCTGACAAATACAGTTGAAGATCCCTGTGGACCCTTCTGGGTCTCATGACCTTTCTCCCAGATGTAGTAACTAGCTTGAGTTTGGTGTAATCATTTTCTGCATATTTTTATACTTTTACTACATTACACATGCATATCTAAAAAAATGACTATCATTTTGCATATTTTAAAAACTTTATATATAAGCCATCATGATGCCTGCCTGCTATACTTTCACAATCTGCTTTTTAGCTTAACATTGTATTTTAGAGATTGATCACATTAGTACATATATAAATAGTTTATTTTTATTGCACTATATGCTTGAATTATATGAATTTAACCGATTTTATTTATCCTTTCCCTTGTTGATGGGCATTTAGATCTTCCAAAACAGTGGGTGCCGTACAAATTTCCATGTACACACGTCTGAGATGTTCTCTAGGATGTCTACCTAGGAGTAGGATTGCTGGGTCGTAGGACATACGTATCTTTAACTTTACTAGATATTGCCAAATTGCTCTCAATTTATGCTTGCATCAACAGTATATAAGAATTCTAGTTGCTCCATATTCTTACTAGCAGTGATATTTTCAGACTTTTTAATTTTAGTTGTTAGTCTGATACATATAAAATAGTATCTCATTGTATTTTTTGTTTACTCTTTCCTGATAACTAATAAGGTTAATCATCTTTTCATATGATTATTGGTCATTGAAGTTTTTTCTTCAATGAATTATTTTTTAATAGCCTTTGCCTTTTTTGGTGTTTGTCTTAGTTCAGTTTGCGATAACAAATATACCATAGACTTGGTGGCTTATAAGCAATGGAAATTTATTTCTCACAGTTCGGGAGACTGGAAATCTGATATGAGGGTGCCAGCATGGTTGAGTTCTGGTGAGGGTCCTCTTCCAGGTTTAAGACTGCTACCTTCGTGTTATATTCTCACATGGTGGAGAAGCACCAGAAAGCTCTCTGGGGTCCCTTTTAAATGGCACTAATCTCATTCACGCAGGCTCCACCCTTTTGATCTAATTACCTCCCAAAGGCTCCACCTCCTAGTATTATCACATTGTGGGGTAGGATTTCAACATAAATTTGAGGGATACAAAGTTTCAGTCCATAACAGTGGTGATCTTTCTTTTACTGATTTGTAAGAATTCTTTATATATTCTGGGTTCTCATCCTTTGTTACATCTATAACAAAGATCTTTTCCCTAATCTGTGGCTTCTCTATACACTTTTAAAATGATGCCTTTAGTTGAATTGTAATTTTTACATTTAATTAACCTATTTTATCAACCTTTTCCTTTTAGTTTCTTCCTTAATATACCATTTCCTAACTCAAAGTCATTAAGAAACTCTCCTAGAGTTTTACTGTCTGCTCTTTCATTTCTGGAGTTTGTATTTTTGTAGCTGGTTCTAGTTTTTTAATCTTATAAACCGTGCGTCACTGGTTCGTAAGTCTGCACCAGTCAGGCCAGGATCCAGAATTCCACCCTTGGACCATTTCTACAAGAAATCTACTCACACGCAGCATTTTTGTGAATTAATAACTTGTGCAAGATTTCATTTGGAGATGGGGTAGGTGGAGGCAGTGGTAAGGAGGAATTACATGGAGGCACAGTTGCTCATATACCCTACCAAGGTCCCCTGAAGTATAATCTCACCTCATCTCTGACTGCTTCTCTCTTGGGGAGTAGCCCTGCCATGCTGAACTGTTTCCTCCAGATTCCTGGAGTTCTGGTAAATAAAATTTGCCATCTTGTTACAATTTTTTTAAGAAAAGCTTTATTGCTTATAAAGTCTATATTAACTTGATTAACTTCTAAGGATGGGCCACCCATCCCCCAAAAACATTTTAAAGGAGTGTATTAAATATCGTGGATGTATATTATTGAGGGCCCAGAACTGGCTGAAATTTAACTGAGCCAGTAGGTAACCAGTGGGTAAACTTGTTGTGGCCTGAATATCTCCCTAGTTAGCATGATTAGGAGACCTGCAAATAGTGGAAATATCTATCTCTAAAATTTTACAAAGGAAATCAAGCAAAGAGTTTTGTTATTTGAAAGTGATTAAAGATGGCCATTATAACTTTAAGAGCAAAATCAAGAATTTGATGTTAAACCATTGAAATACAACTGAATTCTGAAAAAAAGAGAGACGTACTGCCTGGAATGGTGGGCTGAGCAGTCGCAGATACTGGGTGCCAGCCTATGTGTAGTTTGTCTGACAAATTGTGTCTAATTCCCCCCCCCCCCCCCCCACTGCCCCCACTCCACCTTGAGACCCAATTTACTGGGGTAGGAGTGAGGCGGTCTTGAGAGATGGAGCAACTTTTTGGGATAGGGTACGGATGGTGACAAAAGCAGCTTGCCTTTCAGGCTGTTGTTTCTTTTTCTCACTGTCTGCATCACAACAGCAGCTTCAAGATATCAGGGACCTGTTTTGTCCAATTTGTGATGCTGCATAAAAGCAATATTCTCCAAGGAGAGGACTCTGTTTTAGTGATCTGTCTGTGCCTATGTATGGCTTTCAGCTCTCCCAGTGATTAGTAATTCTTGGTTGTTAATGGGTAATGAGACACAACTTGGATAGCTTGGAGAGAAAATCATTGGTCATTCCATTAAATTGAATTTTAGATGTGAACTGCCGTTGGCAGTGGGTTTATCCAACCAATCATATAAAGAAATGTTGCCTTTCCCAAGTGTTACCAGTCAAAATTATTTCTTGGTGATATAAAATTGTATGTATTCTTTTACAGTAATGTGAGAAATGAATATTAAAAAAGACTTATGGGGAGCTGTAAAATGGGGGTTTAAACTTTGTTTTTTTATCTAAAATGTTATATTACTTTGTGGTTTAAATATTTTTTGTTGTTGAAAGTAGCTTTTCTTTTGGATTTTTTCGGCTTTTTTTTTTAAAAGATTTTATTTTTTCCTTTTTCTCCCCAAAGCCCCCCCGGTACATAGTTGTGTATTCTTCGTTGTGGGTTCTTCTAGTTGTGGCATGTGGGACGCTGCCTCAGCGTGGTCCGATGAGCAGTGCCATGTCCGCGCCCAGGATTCGAACCAACGAAACACTGGGCCGCCTGCAGCGGAGCGCGCGAACTTAACCACTCGGCCACGGGGCCAGCCCCTTCGGCTTTTTTTTTAATCAAAGTAATATGTGTTCATTGTAGAAGATTTAGAAAATAGTACAAGGAAGAATCAACATATAGTGTCATAATTAGGACATGGGCTATCACTTGATTTCTCAGTTCCTGGCTTTGTTTCTTTGGATGAATCACTTAGCCCTCTCTGATGCTGAGTTTTTCATCTTTTTAATGGGGTTGGTAATATCTACACAGAAAGTTCTTGTGAGGATTAACCGAGATGATTGCTGCCCTTAACAATTGGTAGGTATTCTTATTGTTAGCCTATTTATGGGAGGTAGTATAGCATAGTAGTTAAGAGCATACTTCTAGAACTAACTGCTTGTGTTCAAATCCCATGTCTACCACTTGCAAGTTGTATAACGTTTGACAAGTTCTTTAGCTTCTCAGTTTCATCATTCATAGAATGGGAATAATAGTAGTATTTAATCATGGGGTTGTTGTTATATAAGTTGAATTATATAAGTTAACATATATAAACAACATACTACATACATAGTAAATGTTAACTATTATCATTATTTTGCAATTTCTGGGCAATCAATGCTGACATTCTAGCATATTTATTTGTTTGCATTGCGTATAAGTTTTTGATTCTACTTCTTCACATAACCCTACACTTTAAGCAGTCCTTTCAATGACTGCATCATGTTCTACTGAATGGGTGCTCCACGATTCACTGAACTATTGGCTCAGTGAATGAGTACTCAATGAGTGAATTGATTATTGGCTACTAGAGATTTCTTACCTTTTTTTCCCCTTTCTGATAAATAGTAATTAGAGAAATATTATTGTGCTTACCATTTGTTGAAAATTCTGATTCTTTCGCAAGGTGGAGTTTTATCTTAATTTTTGCAATACTTCATGAGTACAAAGAAGTATAGAAAATAATATGAGACACCTATGACTCAACAACACAAGAGAATGTGTTACCATATTTAGATTTTTCTTTTGCTAAGAAATATGTCATCATGGGGTGGGAGGAGATGGGAGAGGTGGTGGCGGGGGATGTAATCTGGCAGACAGCACCTCTTAGAAAGAGTTGAAGGCTGCCTCCATCCTAGTCCCCATGTCCCAACATAGAGGTGACTTCTGTTAACATGTACTATCCTGGCCTGAACATGGATAGTCTGCTATTTCTTATTTTCTCTTAGCACACTAAGACAGGTTACCATTTTCAAAGGACTTTTACTAAAAACAAAGGGAAAATGAAAGGGGAAGGAAAGGAAAATACAAGCAGAACAACAGTCTAATTTTCCTTCAGCGCTTGCCTTGTTTTCCCTGCTCTCCCCACTCTTCCCCTGGGCCCTGACATGCTGGTCTCCTCTACAGAGCTCAGAATTCTAATTCTGGCCCTGCCTGCAACTCCAGGATGTGTTTCTGGAGCCCTACTCACCCAATTATCCAATTGCTTATTCTCCTGCCTTGGTGCAGTTGTGGGATCTCAGGAAGCAAGACGAAAGCCAGCAATTTTCCAGGGGTCAGTGTAGGAGAAGTCAATTTTGAACATCATATCTAGTCTAAGAGCAAGGGACTTCAACTAAGGGGTAAAAGAGATAGAAGACAATGAGCATTTATTGGGTGACAAGTTGTGTTAGGTGTTTTACATATACAGTCTAATTTATTCTTCCTCAAACTGCAAGATAGGGTTTATTTTCCTCATTTAATGGAGGAGAAAACTGAATCTCAGAGAATGAAAGTACTGCACTCAAGGTCTTCATTGCCTGTTTATGGTATAACTGAGACTGGTAAAACTGATGTACTCATCTATCCCCCTCCATCAGAATGTAAGTTCCAGGATGCAATAAAAAAATCTGCATTTATTCAGGGCTTCTTTGGTATTTATCACGAAGGACTTCCATTGTATTATCTCACTCAATCCTTTCAACAATCTAAGGAAGTAGATCCTATCATCTATCTATCTATCTATCTATCTATCTATCTATCTATCTATCTTTCATCTATCTATTTATCTATCATCTATCTTTTTATTTTACAAATGAATAAACTGAGGCATAGAGAGGTTAAGCAGATTCTTGCAGAATCTTACAGTTAGTTAAGAATAGGGCAGGAATTTTAAACCAGATAGTGTAACTCCAGAGTCTGGACTGTTATTAACAATGATATGCTGTGGACAAGCAGTATGTATGTGTGTTTGTGTGTGTGACTATATATCTGTGTGTATACATGGGTATATACATGGGTATATATATACATGTGTATATATATTTCTTTGCCCATCTTATTTACTGCTGGTATTTAATAAATATTTGATGAATGAATGAATAAATTTATGTGAGCCAAAGTCCTAATATAAAAGATATGAAGGAGATGTTGCTCTCAAATTAAAATAACTCAAGGTGAATTCATTTATGAAGTGACTCACTATCAAGATAGAATAGAAGATCTATAGATAGTTTGGGGACTCAGGACTGGCAGCAGCTGTGCTCTTCACCATCTCTGTGTCCACAGAGATAAGGGACCAGGGAAGGGGCGGGAAGGGGGAGGTCACTGAAACCAGAGGAGAGAAAATTGTGTAGAGCAGGCCACCTCAAGAGGACTAATGACTGTCAGGTGAGGGACACAGCAGGTAGAGGGGACACTGCAGGGAGGGAGCCAGGAGAATAAATACCCAGGCCTCACTCTCCTCCCTCCCTCTCGTCTCCTGCCAGGGCTCTCCATCTGCCAGACCCAAGTGGCAGCCAGGGGGAAAGGGGCCCAATGCTGCCATCCATACAGATGAACCTCAGGGCAGAGAGCAGGGTTGAGAAAGGTGGAAAGACCTGGAGGGACCAAAGGATGAGATCTAGAAGAGAATGACTGCGTATGATGTCTGTCTCTCTCTACTAATCTGGCTGTTTCTAGGACCTCGCATTTCCTCTGGGAACTGCCATTTATGGAATGTTCTATGTCCAAGTCATTTGTTGCCATGTGGGGAGAAGATAAGCATTAGAGATATGTTTAAAAGCATAAGTTGGGAACTGGCTGGAGCTGGAGACTGAAAGGAAGAAATGCAACGTGGTCCCATTTAATTAGGAAGGCATCTGTTAAAGGGCTGCCGTTTAAGGAGCTTCTGAGTATTTTTGTCTTGTGCTGTCTGATATTATTTGCTGCTGTCCATCACTTGACAGATGGGCTTTCCTGGTGCTAAACCAAGTCTGGATATGCACCATTCTTTCTTCATCATGGCTTTGACTGCTCTTGGCAGGGACAGTCTTTATCCCAATTTTGTTTTTCCCTCCAGTCCCTGTCCCCACTACTTCTCAGTGGACATTTTTAGTCAAGGACCTAGAGCTCATGGTTGAGTCTGGTGTGCCATTTTCTTTTTCCCACAAAGGCACCTGTGGCTCCCCAAGCCATCCTTTACAGGGCTGCTTGTTTTCACATGATAGTGACCTAGGACCAGCTGTGGCCTCTGAAAGTTCCCGTACATCTTCCTCTTGAACAGTCTGCCTAAATTAAGACCCTTACATATAAGTATATGTTTCCAGAACATCACTAACTTAAATAGCTTACCTGGCTCCCAGATGGTCTTATTCTCTTTCACCTCTGCCTAAAGTTCCCACCTTAGATAATTGCCCTGTGAAAGTCTTGGCATTTTTCTTTCCTTCTCTCTTGTCCATTTTCCCTTCCAATACTGTAAAGTATTTTACAGGTGGAACATCATCTAAATAACATGAACAAATTACTGGAGATGATAGAGGTTGCATTTCCCGAGAATAGTGTTTTGTGGTGATTATTTCCTGTGACTGTATTTTGAACCCTATTCTTTCAACATGGTATGTTGATAAAAGCATGGGTGATGGAGATAGACAAATCCGAGCTCACATTGACATAGGTAGGATTCTTAAACTCTAGTAGCATCATTCATTCATTCATTTACTCATTCTTTCCAAGAATGTTTATTGAGTGCCTCCGAAGTACCATGCACTCTTTTAGGCTCTGGTGAATTGGAGATGGACCAAGTAGACAGCAGATGCCTTTATGAGATGGCGAAAATAATGTTTATCTTGGAAAGTGGTTATTAGGATGAGATGAGATGATATATGTAAAGCAACCAACGTACAATTTGGTACATAATAGTTGCTTATTAAATCTTATTTGTC
The DNA here is from genome assembly GCF_021613505.1 of Equus quagga. Lineage (NCBI taxonomy): Eukaryota > Metazoa > Chordata > Mammalia > Perissodactyla > Equidae > Equus > Equus quagga. The sequence goes on along the minus strand of NC_060272.1, from coordinate 16,618,213 downwards.
ATCCTTTCCCTGCAGATAATAAACATGAAATTAGATACATTTTTAAAATTTGTGTGAAAGATCAGTGAGAGGGAAAATATTTTTGAAAAACCTTTTTAAATAGAGAATTTTAAAGTGTCATTAAAGCTTTAAATTTTTTGATTTGTTTTCTTGGCTTTTAAGTTGTAAAGAAAGACACAGTTTTTAAGGGTGTAAGATAGAGCAGTTATCTTAGAGAACATCTAAAGTCACCTTTCTTTTTTCTGCCACTTGAAGAGCTTTAATTAGAAATGGTGGTGATTTTCCATTTCTCTAAATTATCAGCTTATTTGAGATAGCTAGGTTGTTTGTGGTGATCTTCTCCATACAGACAGTTTATCTTAAAAAAAAAAAACTTTAAAGAAACTTTAACTTCTTTCCCTGCTAATAGCTTTATATCCCCTAATAAATCTGTGACATTTTATCTGGCCCCAGGCTTCTATAAATTCACATATTAGATAGCTATGCCATATGATGTAAAATTTTAAGGCTGTTCCACTGGCTTCATGAATTTAATTCTGTAATTGTTGAAATTAATGTGGTCTGACAGTGTCATGATTTTCCCACTTTTTTATGCCTCAGGGTTGAAGCATCCTATTTTGGGGAAATGTGTGGTTACTAAAACTATGACAGTCCACTATAAAACACTAACCTCATTAGGAAATTAAATATCAAAAAATATTCTTAAAACCATAATAATACTGGAGCACAAATGAACATTTGTTTTGCCAACTCCTTTAAAAGTTTTCACTTGACTGTTAAGTATTTGCAAGCTGGCAAAGGAAAATTTGAGGAAGGCTTCTATCTTTAGGTGGCTAAAAGAAACTTAGCACACAACATATTTAGCAATAACATATTATCTGACTGAATTAATAATTTACATATCAGCCAGCCCATACTCTGAGCCAAGCTAGTGATAACTTTTAATTTATAAAATACATCTGAGCATGCTCAGTATTGTCTGTTTGTCTCTTGAGATTCGCTTTCTGCCCTGCTCCACCTGCTTTATCTCCTGGTGTATTAGTCAGCTCAGGCTGCATAACAAAATAAAATAGTTTCGGTAGCATAAACAACAGAGATTTATTTTCTCGTGGTTCTGGAGGCTGGAAAGGCCAGGATCAGGGTTCTGCAGGGTTTGGTGTCTGGTGAGAGCTCTTTTCTTGGTTTGCAGATGGCAGCCTTCTCAATGTGTGTTTACCTGGCCTTTTCTTGGTGCACGTGCGTGGAGACAGAGTAAACTTTCTAGTGTCTCCTAGTGTTATCCCATGGTGAGGGCACCCATCCTCATGACCTCCTTCAACCCTATGTACTTCCCAAAGACCCCCACCTCCAAATATCATCACATTGGGAGTTAGAGTTTCAGCATATGAATTTTGGGGGTACACAGACATTTGGTCCATAATACTGGGAAGCTTACCTGAACACACCATGCCAAGGCATTGCTTGCCTCTGGCTTACTGTTGAGTTTGGCCAATGGGGAGCATCAGTAGGAGATGGAGGGAGGGAGAAAAGTGAAGTCAAGGGTTGTCATGGGCTGGCTTTGCCCCTTCACCCAAGGTCATAGCGCATATCAGGCAGCTCTATCCACACAGTCCCTTGCTCCAGGTCCCTGTAACCACTCCACTTCTTTGTCTTCAGGTCTGTGGTGGTGACAGCCCTGCTGTCACTGGTCTCAGGGTACTGCACCATCCCTGCACCTTCCTTATTTGCCCTGCACCCTGTCAAATTACCATCTATCTGTGTGGGGTACTTATGACTATGACTCAGATCAATGGTCAGGGAAAAGCAGTACCAATCCTGCAGCAATCCTGAGTGGTGATCACCACTCCCTGAAACTGTCATTTATTTGTTTCATGTTTATGGCTTGTTCCCATCTGTAGAATTCAATCTAAGGATTGTAATTGTCTTAAATACTGTGGTGTTCCAGGCACCGAGAACAATGCTCATGATAGCTTCCAATAAATATTAGTGAAGTGAATTTGTTATTCAAATTCTGTTGAACTTCAGTATTATGGAGGGAGGCAGGATTTGGGGAATGGACTCAAATGAATGCTCTAAATAAAGTTCATTCAGCAGCCAGCAAACAGTAGAGGAAAGACATGGTACAGACAGTAAGGAGTGGCATGGTTAAACTGGTGGCCTCCGGAGTCCAGCAAGGTAAGAGATACTTCCAAAAATCTCATGGGTCAGAGGGAAAGAGGCTATGGACATTTGGCCCCTGGAACTCTAGACAGTTGGGATGTCTATCAGCAGGTTGTGAGATGTAAGCAACCTAGCAGATTACATGTACTGGGGTGATGGGGTACAAAGATGCATAAGACATAGTCCCTACATTAGGTTATTTGCCTCTTTAGCATGGATGACTGAAAAAAGTGATTATATTCTCCCCCTCAAAGTGGAAAAAACTCAATTGACTCTAATTATACAGTAGTCCACCCTTATCTGTGGGGGATATGTTCCAAGACCCGCAGTGGATGCCTGAAACCACAGATAGTACCGAGCTTTACTTATACTATGTTTTTTCCTATACATACCTACCTATGATAAAGTTTAACTTATAAATTAGGCACAGTAAGAGATTAACAGCAATAACTGATAATAAAATAGAACAATTATAACGCTATTTGGCAATAAAAATTACCATAGATCTTAGCAACCTCAGCATACTATTTTTTTTCTTTCCTTCTTAAGTCAAGACCTTTTACCTTTTCACTTAAAGGAAGTGCTGTATGGCTTTCTTTGGTCATATCTGAACTGCCAGCATCACTGCTCTTGTGCTTTGGGGCCATTATTAAGTAAAATAAGGGTTACTTGAACACGGGCACTGCAATACTGAGACAGCTGATCTGATAACCCTAGATGGCTACTAAGTGACTAATGGCTGGGTAGCCTACTCAGTGTGGATACCGGGATAAAGAGACGATTCACATCCTGAGTGGGATGGCGAAGGACAGCGTGAGATTTCATCACGCTACTCAGAACAGCACTCAATTTAAAACTTATGAATTGTTTATTTCTGGAATTTTCTGTGTAATATTTTCTGACCGAGGTTGACCATGGTAACTGAAACTGCAGAAGGCGAAACCATGAAAAAGGGGGTCTACTGTAATATTAAATTTTATTTTAGGATGATAACTTCGGTGTAACTTTTAATTTTATAGTTGATTCTAGATGGTTGAACAGTAAACAGTAGCATGATGACTTTAAAATTGCTCAAATTCTGAAATACAGGTGGTGAAATTGACACTACAATTGGATAAAATTGAGGTTATTTTTCCGTGGGCAACCATAAAAAGCCAATCTCGGTTCTTTATTTAAAAGTTCATAAGAAAATCCAGAGATGCTGAAGTAAATATGATTTTCCTTTTAGTCACTTCATGATGTAACAGGGAATAAATTGATTTCCTTTCTAACAAGGCACAAATCACATAAGACAAAGGAGTAAAGGCCTTGAAATGGACTTTAATAATTTCCAGACCTTATAAGACACTACAGATATCTGTGTGGAAAGGCGATGAGCAACATTTCTTATGGTACAACATCAGCTCCACTTTCCTGGGCTGAAGATTAATAGCACAGGAAATTAAAGAACATCGTAAAGCTTAGAGAGAACCAGAGGCAAAATAGCTAGGGCAAGGTCAATATCCAAGCAAGGAGTTAACAAGATCAGTGAAGGCTAACCTCAGTCCCGAACTTTCTTTAAGGAAAGTTGCCCACTGGACTCATACCAGGTAAATGGGTGCAGTCGTTTTACCTCATTCCTGGAGAATTTCCCTCTTAGAGTACTATCGTTTAAACAGAAGCATATTATTCAGGTCTAACAGCTAGTAATTGCCCCGATGGCTGAATTAGTAATGGAATAATCAAAGTGAATTTATCTACAGAGAATTATTGTGTGTGTTAGCAAATTTTAGATGAATAATTAGGCAGTTTAAAACTTGGGACCTCTGTGCCATTAATTTCTTGGATTTCTATCCCTTTCCTCTCAGAAATTAATTTCTCATTTATCTGGAAGCATGCTTCAGCTCACACACTTTAATGATAGGACTTCTTTTCACGGAAGAAATGACTCTTCTTGTTGCTCATGTGTGTCTATTTCAGTGGTGTTTATGGATATGAACTTGGTAAAAGGTCTCAAGCCAGGAGCTTCTCTGGTGCTGTCACCTCTTGAAACTGCAAATTGGTGTTATGTGTTTTGGTTTAGAAATGGAGTGTAACCACGTAATATGCCTTAGTATTTGTTTGTGACTTGTAGGATGCGTTTGTATGTTAAGTAGCCTCTTACTGTTGTAAACCATGCTTGTTTTGGAATATTTTACTTCGTCAAAGCAAACAAATAATGATTTTTCTGGTTTGAATGTTCAGTATTAGTGTGAGAGTTGCATAATCCAATGAGGATAAGAATGGGATAAATCGTGAGTGAAGTGGAAGGAGGGAAGCAGAGATGGATGCATGATGAGTCGCCCTTGTTTTGCAAGAGGAAATGTGATCTTGGCTGTCTAGCAAAAGACCTGCTACTGAGTTGACAACACACAGGCCTTCTTGTAGCACGGGACAGCACAGCCCCCAACTCTAGAACAAGACAACATATTCCAATGCTCTTTGTAACATGGTTGCCTGCCCTGGTGGCTCAAACCACCACTGACACCATTCAGCTAATTCCACACTGGTGTTGGCAGGGTTGAGGTAGGCAGAGCATCTTTCTGATGCCCAAGTCTGGGCCTGAGTCCAAGAATCATCTCTAGTATTGACATTTATGGATGGGACCAGAGAAATTACTTTCAGAACAGAATACCTGTACTTTGTGGTGACACAAAATAACCCCTTGGATGTTCTTTCTGGAATGAATGCAGGGAAAAACTTTTCTGTTTTTCATCTTTAAGGTTATTCCTTTATTTGTGTCTAACTTGGGAAGTGGTAGGGAAAGGAAAAAAATTGTTTAGATGTTACAGTAACATACACTACAATTTTTGGCAATAACTATATAACTGACCCTAGTAGTTGCTATGGTAAAAGATCAGAAATGCTTGCCTTGGATATCTGGTTGAAGGACTCCAGTCTCTCCAAGCCATGCAATTTATTTCATATGGAAGCTAGTTCTTTATATAATCTGAAGCAGAATATTTCAATCACTTACATTCTTCTCTCCCCTTTCCTCTTCTCCTTTTTGCAGAGGATAAATTAGCTGAATATATACGAGCATGACTCAGCCCAATAGCAGCAAGCTGTCCATCCTAGTGGCACACATAACTCCTTTTACATGTTACCTGTGGGTTTTCAAGATGTTCTAATTTCTATGTCAGGATATTAGCATCTACAGCGCTTTCAGTTATCCTGTGGTTCTTAAGGCTAATGATTGCAAATGAGACTCCAGAGCCCGATCACTGTGAGCATTGCTGGTTTGCACAGGGACTAGTAACATCTTGAAGCTTGCACCAAATTCTAACATGAGAAATTTGAGATTAGCTGTTTGGCACCTATTAGAAATTAATAAAATCTTGCATTTTTATATATGTTCACACTGCTATTTTCTAGACAGAATATAAATTATCTTTGTTCTAGGATAAAGGAACATAGGATTAGAGATAGCCAGTGCTTGGCCCAAGGTTACAGGGTCAGGTAATTTTTTCCTGATTCCTTAGACCGGTGATCCTTCTACAGGGTCCTCGTAAGAATCTTACACTCTCTAAAAATGAACGTCCTCTCTGTCATCCATTACTTAGATTTCTTTTAGGCTATTCTTAAATAATTTGGGCAGACTTTAATGTTTAAGTAGAGCATATTTGCATTGTTACTGGGACTGCATTTAATTTTTCCAAAGGGTAATTGAATTATTCTGAAGTTGAATGCGTGGTTTATGCACAGTGATATATTAGCTTGTAAGTTGGCAATTGAGGGAGTCACTAAGAATAAAACATTTCTTCCAAGTGTGTTGTAAGTATTTTGGGAACTTAAAATGTGAATTTTGATCACGGATATCCTTTGTAGACAGTAGACTTAATTGGTCGTACCTGACAGGTGTACTCATCTGCAAGGCCATTTGAGAAGTAAATGTGTATCAAATCGAGTTTGGCCTAATTAAGTTATCTGGGGGACATAAGTATGTAGAAATGCTGATGCTGTTATGATAGATTACCTGCGCTAGGAGGTTTCCTTTTGGAAACCTGTTCATGAATTATCAAATAATTTCCAAAGTCCACAAATAAAGAAACGGCAGACTTCAATCTTCTCAAAGTCATGCTTCTTCCCAAAGTAGAACATTTTTACTGGAAATGAACATTATGCATTTTAATATTTTTCTCACTGCATAGATAGGATTATTTTAGGTAATTATGTTGAATATGTCCCTCTTTTTTTTTTTTTTAATGGAAGGAGCAGTGCTGGAAAAGGAAAGCAGTCTGTCTTAAAGTTCTTGTATATCCGTTCCTATTTGCATCAGGATACCACTGATATAACATCTCATTTTAATAACTTTACTTTTCTGTTCAGTTTGCAAACTGATTGCTGCTTTTATTTCGTATTCCCTCTTTGTCTGGCAGTTCTGTTTACCCAGATTTTTTGTTTTTTGTGTCTCTATTTTCTCTTTGTGAATGGCTAACATTGATTATTAAGTATCTTAAGATTTAAGAAAGATGAGAAAATGTACTTCAACTGGGGAAAAAAAGAAAGGGGAACCTAAAACAGCATGGAGACTTTGTCGAAAAGTAGCTAATAAGCACATAATCATTTATTATAGTGAATACTGGGGTAATATGTTAGGAAATATGGTTTACTTGGCTGATCTTTGGTAAGTGCTTTTTGTTGAATCTCTGGGTATGGTAGTAGAATAATGAGGATTAAATGAAGACCCAAGCAGAGTGTCACTTTAGTGTAAGACGACTAGTTTTGGAGAAGCATGGCACTCTTAAAAATGGATTTGATGGACTAACTTAAGGAATTTAGAGCATTTAAAAACAGCTAACAACTAGATTTATGTATATTTCAAATGGGAAATACCTTGAACAGTTTCAGGATTTAAATGAGGAAATAAAGGCTTTACATCATCTTTTGTTTTGTTGTTGTTGTTTATATTTTTGTTAAAAAATGTGAACTCTCTTCTAAAGATGTACCATTTAAATGGGACAATACACTTTATAGTTTCAATTTCTGTCATCTATAGTGTAATATTTTTCTGTTTAAAGAAATATATGGGCACAGTTATGCTTTGGAGGCCTTAATCTAGGTTAGACACCTTGGTGTAAATGCACATGTGTGGCACATGCATAGAGTAAGGTGAAATATCAATCTAAGATATGAAATGATATTTTTCAAGCATTTTAACAATGGATATTATTGATAGGAGCCAGCTCATCTTAAAATCATTCATATTAACCAAGTAATCTTGATGTTCCATGGTGACTTTATCTAGTGTTCTGGATAAATATTTTTATGTTTTTTTAATGGATTTATATTTAGAATTATGGCCAGTTAAATCTGTGGTTTTTAGGAGTAATCACTTTATCTTGGTGATAAAGTGTTTTTATCTGTTTAGAACTGTTTCTAGCTAGTCTCTTTGAAAGAATAAGCCCTAAACCATCAATTTTGCAGGATCCCATATTTTGCAGGTTCCACGCAAAAGTGAAAATATAGTTTTACTTTTTAAGTGCGGATGTTTTTCATGTATCAGGTATGTTTCTTGTCAACATCCTATATTTACTACAATCTTTGGGATGAATATTTACCCATCTTTTGCTCTAAAAATAGGTACTTAACAGCATTTGTGGAGATCCAGCAGAACAACAGTAATCAATTTGATCTGGCCTTTGAAACAGGTGTCATTTTGATAAATGGTCCTAATTAAGCTGAGATTTCAGGTAGAAAGCCGATTGAGTTAATGCGTTGGCACCTATATGGCCATGGTCAGACAAGTACAGATGTTGCAACGAGGTAAAGGCAGTGCTTTATTAACTTAGTCAAGTCCCAAGTTCCCTGCATCTCTCATCGTTTGATCGAAGGATCTCGGTGCTCTGACACCACTGGCTTTAACTTTCATTTATTCACAGTATTGCAGGAGGCAAAGGCAGTTATGGAAGTTTCAGCTCTTTTGGGTCATTTTTTACTGATCCCTATCCTGCAGTGAGAGACAAGTGCATAAAAATGATTAATTAGACAAGAAGCTTCATTGTTTTCAATCCATGATTCATATTCCTTCTGCACAACATGGGTTTAAACTGCTGGAAACAGAGCTCTTTGATGTCTTCTTACATTAATTTCAGTATAGATTATCTAGGTAAGGAATTTGCAGGATGCCTTCACTGCTTACTGCTTCACATTTAGAAAGACTTTTAGTGCAAAATGATACAGGGACGTGACCTTCTCTGCTAAATTCATGTTCCTCTGTGATCTCACAGTATCAGATGATGCCATGGGCAGTTCTGCAATTGGGCACTCCAGGAGGAGACTTGTGATTTTTTTTCCCTACTTACTCATTTTGAAGGTTTATTTTGTGGGGGAAGGTATTTTGGGGGGAATATTTCAATAATCTCAGTGAACTTAATTCAATTGCTTCAACTTTCCAATGCAGAGATTAGCAAACTTTTTCTGTAAAGGATCAAATAATAAATATTTCCAGCTTTGTGGGCCATATGGTCTCTGTTGCAACTACTTGGCTGCTGTTGTGACACGAAAGCAGCCACAGACAATACATACATGAATAAGTGTGGCTGGGTTCTGTATAACTGTATGTATGGATACTGAAATTTGAATTTCATACAATTTTCACATGCCATGAATATTCTTTTCAGTTTTCTTTTTTTTGCAACCAAATTAGAAATGTGAAAAATATTCTTAGCTTGTGGGTCATACAAAAACAGGCAGTGGGCCCGTTTTGGCCTGTGAGTCCTAGTTTGCCAACCCCATTGTAATGCATTTCATGAAACTCTGACTGCATAATTAGTGCAGTGTTTAGTGCTGGAGTAGATACACAGAAAATTTAAGTGTTGTCCCTGCCTTCAGGGAACTTTTCATTCAGGTGAAGAAAAAGTCAACTGCAAAAAGACATACCAATATTATAAAAGAGAATATAATTAAATGCTAAAACTCAATGATACTAGTTCTCTGGCCAGCCCAGGAAGGAAGAAGAGGGACCAGGGAGAGGGAGCGATGAGTTCAGGAGAAACCATTGTCACAGAGGAGTGTGGGTGTGGGTACAGGGAGAGCAGTCTGGGTGGAGAGGGAATCCTGAGAAGGCAGAGGTCCCAAGAGACGTGCAGCTCACACAAGGACTGCAAGAAGATGCTTTTTGAATTTAGAAAGAGTTTCAGGAGGTGATAGTGAGAGAACCAAAACTTAAGCCGCTTCAAAATTCAGCTTTGCTCTTTTCTGTAGCTACAAATATACCCCAAAGCAAAATTAATTATCAGTTCATTTTGTGTGCCGTGTTCTATGCTGTAAGCTCAGGACAGATACTGCTTCTCTTCCTCTGATTTTGTGAGACTTGTCACTTTGCTGTTGGATGACATGTGGCATTTTTAATTCCTGCGTGTACGTTTGGCCATTCAATAATTACTTATTATACTACCTGCTGTGAGTTGAGAACTGTGCTGGTGTATTAGTCAGCTCGGGTGGCTACAACAAAATACCATAGACTGGGTGGATTAAATAATAGACAATTTATTTCTCATAGTTCTAGAGGCTGGGAAGTCCAAGATCAAGGTGCCAGCAGATTTGGTTCCTGGTAAGGATCTCTTCTTGGCTTGCAGACAGCCACCTTGTTAGTGTCCTCACATGGCAGAGAAAGATGGGGGGAGAGACAGAGAGAGAGAGAGGAAGAGAGACACATACAGAGAGAGAGAGAGAGAGAGACCTCTGGTGCCTCTTCTTATAAGGTCACTAGTCCAGTCATGAGGGCTCCACCTTTGTTACTTCATCTAAATCTGATTACCTCCCAAAGTTCCCATCTCCAAGTACCATTACATTGGGGCATTAGGGTCAATATATGAATTTTGGGGGGACACAATTCAGTTCATAACAGCTGGATACTGGGAACATGAAGAATAGAGTAGAACATAATTTACAGCCATCTAGCATCTCACAGTTTGTAAGGGGAGACCCCATTTAGGCTCTTAGTACCACAAAGTTATAAATGCTAAAATGAAGGGACATATAATTTGCAAAGAGAGCACGAAGGAAGAGGTACTTGACTCTGCTTGGGGGGCTAGGGCGAGGAGACAATTCATAGAGGAGACAACATTAGAGCTGTGTCTGGAATGATGAGTATGAGGTAACCGGCTGGGAGAGAGAAATCTCAACAGCAGGGGCAGAGTTGGGAAAGCTTGTGGTATGTTCAGGAAATGCAAGTAACTCAACATGGCTAGAGAATAGGGAGAGCATGTTGGCTGCACTAAGGAAAAGAGTCTGAGCAGGTATCAGAGTTAGGATTTTGAAAGATCTTTCATGTCTTATTAAGGGGTTTGAACTTTGTCCTGTGGGTAATGATGAATTGTTGAAGGACCCTGAGCAGAGTAGTGATATGACCAGATTGGTCCTCTCTTTGGGCACAGTGTAGAAGATGGATTGGCAGGGCAACAATTTAAGAATCCATTGTTTTAATCCATGTGAAAAGGGGTATAAAGTTAAACAGGCTGTGAGAATGGGAATGAAGAGGGTAGCAGGGGGCGGGGGATGGAGGAGTCTTAAAAAACTCTCAAAGTACCGGTTTGGAAACTGTGTAGATCCTGTGATCATCAGCCAGATGGGGATCAGTGGATTGATGTAATGGGATAAAAGGTAAATTCAGTTTTTGGAGATGTTGAATTCGAGGTTCCAAGTGTAATTATCCAGCCCTCTGGGTGAAATATGGGTCCAGAGATGGAGATTTAGGAGTTAATCATTATGAAATTATACTTGAAGCCTTAAGAGCTGGAGAAACTGGGCAGGGAGATTGAGCCATGTGAGAAGATGAGGTCCAAGGATGGCACTTTGGTGGAGGCCAATATCCAGAGGATAGCACGGGGGCCGAATTGAAACCAAGGGAAGATAGGTTGTGAACAGAGGAAGTGGAGGCATGAGTGTAGGCATCTTTCAAGAAAACTGAATTAAAGATAATGACAAGGTGATGTTTAGAGGGATATTCAAGGTCAAGGAACTAGGGTATTTTCTAGAAGCTGCACTTGCATATACTCACTATTTTTACTTGGAGTATGTGTTTATTTGGGGGAGAGGCTTTGATGAGGAGTGATAATGCAGAGTATAGGGGGATTAAGGCTCTCTGAAGCCAGCCTTGGTCCCTGGACTGAGCAGTCATAACAGGCAAATAAAAGCTGTTTTTCCCCCTGAAATTGGAAATTAAAACATTGATAGCACCAACGTGAATGATTGTGTACTGTTTCCAGCCGTATTTGTCTTCTTGGGTATAAGTAGGGTGAACATAGGTAGTTGGACTAAAGGGGATATGGTAGGACAGTTGAAGAAAGGTGCCATCTTGATTCATTCTTGATTTGGAAAGAGAGAGCTCGTAGTCTCGGGAGGGAGGTTTAAGGTGTCCAAGTGAGAAAAATGGAATGTCAGAAGATTATGTGGAGACTCTGAGAGTGTGAATTTGCAGTATAAGATGACAGAGGTGAGGTAGCCTGAGAGATGGCAATGTCTGACAGTGGCTGTCAGGGTGGGTTGCTAAGGAAGTGTTCAGATGGTTGGCAGAGTTGAGAACTAGAGAAAGATACCAAAGTCCTCATCGGTTGTGAGAGTGACAGTAGGATCATAATAACGAGGTAAAGAACGTGTTGGGGGTGGGATAGACAAATGCCATGAGCCTCTGAAGAGGAGAAATGTGATACAGAGTGGAAAAGTAATGATTTGGAAATGGCAGAGAAAATGCCGCACAGAATGCTTACATATGTGGTGTGAGAGAATGAGCAGTCTCCCCTAGAGAGGGCTAAAAGGGGAAAACGAATCCCTAGAAAAGAAAGACCTAGATAGAGTCGGGAAGAATTGCAGCATTCTGAGATGAGCTTGAAAATATGCAGGAGGGAGTATAGGGGTGGGCAGGGGTGTTTCCAGAGAGCCCAGAGACAAGGATTGGAGGGAGATTGACTGTGGGAAGAATCAGGAGGAAGGGAAGAGCAGTAAGAAGATGACAATGGGAAAAATGGTTGGTACCTAAAGACGATTACCCTTGGGGCAGTGCCAAACGATGACAACAAGGAGACAGGGCAGGGATGCTGTTGGCTGGTCTTGGGGTTCTGACTGAGACTTGGTTAAAAAAGTTGTTTGGAAGTGAATTGGAAAACCTGATCTCAGGGTGGATGTGTTGGGATGTTTAGGCCCAGTATCTTTTATAGTGTGTGTGGTCTTGGTCAGCTAAAGAAGAGGTCTCCTTATTTTATACACACCAAACAAGAAAACTTTAAAGAATTAATTCTATAATTTAAATAAGCATGTTATACATTCTTTTTGGATGTCAATGCAGAAGAATCTATTGCTTGATTGATACATGTTTTACCCTCTTAAAGCACTAGATTTTATTTAAATAATGTATTTTCCTCTAATTGTGGTGTAGAAATATTTCTTTTTCCTACAAATTGGAAAACAAAAAATTTCAATAGAACGAAGTTCTAACTTCCTGCCCTAAGTGGGACCATTATCAGGCTATCAAGAGTAGAATTTCCACCCAGAAAAAGACCCTTTCCATTTGAAGCTATATAACATGCCACTCGCAAAGGGTTTGTCATGTCTAACGGAATGGGTAGGATGTTACAATATTGCAATATTGGTTTTTTGTTCTTGTTATTCTTTTAGTTTTGTGTAGTAACTACTACTGTCCTATTGAAAGCAATAGCCAGTGGGAAATGTAATTTTGAACTTGACAAGTATAGAGCATTCATTTTATTTATAAAGGGTTTGAAATACCTAAGAAAGCCACTATAGTTTGAAGAGCTCCAGCAAAATAAATCTGAAATGGAAAGAGATACAGTGATGAGGACTGGAAATGATACCTAACAAATAAAAGTGAAACCAGTTATGAGGAAGAGGGAAAACACAGAAGGAAACAGGGAAAATAATAAAAGAGATAATGAAACAAGATGAAATGATAGCAATTTGTGTTTACCTGGAAGCTTTCCTCCAGAAATTAAATTTGATAGGAGTGGGGGATTTGATGAGGTTGGGAACCAAGCTAATAATGACTTGGTTTTAGGAGGTTAGGGATGGGATATGAGCACGTCTGTGAATGGGAAATAAAAATTGTGAAGGAATTTAAATTTAATGCTGGGAGCTTTGAGGAGATTTTGTGCAAAGGATTGACATGGTCAAAGTGACAGCAGGGAAGATAATTAGCATTCAGGATACAGGAGCAGAAAGAAGCTAGAGGAAGGCATCTTAGGGGAAGTGTGTGCAGGGAATGTTGTTACCTACTGCGTGTCGGAATGGACAGACCTTGGCACATCAACACACCCAGATTCTGGAATGGATACTAACTTATGAGCAAGACTCTTCCTTTTAGCTCCTTGTTTTTTAATCTAAAAAAGAAAGAAAGAAATAAAGGAAACAAAGAATATACCCAAGCTTGGCAAGGTACAAGGGAAGTCTTAGATGCAGCTTATGCAAACTTTCTTTGAAGATAATTGGATGATATGTCTCAAAAACCTTAAAAACATCCGTTTTCTATGACCAAATAATACTACTTCAAGGGATTTGTCATAGGTAATAATAATTAGAGGTATCTTCAAAAGTTTATTCTTATGGGTGTTCGTTACAGCATTGTTTATAAAATCCCAAATTTGGAAACAACCTAGACGTACAATGATAGCACATTGCTTAAATAAATCTCAGCTGACTTGTCCAGTGTAATACAATGAATTTATTAGGATCTTGTTGTAGAAGAATATTTAATGTTGTTGGAAAATCTTTATGATACATTGTTAAGTGGAAAATAAGTAGTTTCCCAAACTGTTTGTACAATATGGGAAAAAAATACATATCTGAATGTGTGGGTAGATACTGCATATTTCGTCATTATGGTCACTAATAGAAAAATGCCTATTAGAGGACTATCTGGAAATCTGGCTTTTAAGAAGTCTTATGGTTGAGCTGCAAGATAACAAGGATTTGTACTATATTGAGTAGGAAGTCAGCGGGCATTTGAAGGTAGGCTTCTCTACAACCCCATCAAATAGAAACTGTCTTTTCACTCATAGCCTGAGTACCTCAAAGGCAGGACAGGCTGCTTAGGGGCCAAACACAGAATCAGGAAAGAGGAGGCCATGTGCTGGTTCCAGAAGAAGTATGATAGGGGCATTCTTTGTGGTAAATATGTTTCTCTTTTGATCTAAAAAGGCCGATAAAAAATTTCCAATGAAATTAAAAAAAAAAAGGTGTGAGGAGGGATGGATTTTTCCCTTGTTCTTTCCTACTGTTTTTAGACTGATCCTTCCTCTTCCCTCCATCAAAACCCCCCAATCCTGTAAGTGTTACACCAAATATGTATGCCAGTTTCACCCCCAAATTCATGCTGTCATCCCCTGATCTCCTGATCATCTTTCTTCATTCGTTGAAGATTTTAGCTCCTAATTTATAGTCTTAGTTCCTCCTCATTATTCTATTCTCAGTGACTATAACACCCATTCACTCATCCAACTTGGTTCCTCTACCTTCTCAATCATCTTTTCTACGGCCCCCCCCTCCTTTTTTTCCCCCCCCCCCCCCCCCCCCCGGCCATGATACATTCTCACTGTCCATTCATCACCTCCACCATAGTCTTCGTTTTTCTCCTTACCCAGCTTAGATTCCATGGTTATTTACTCTAATAACTTCCTTGAAAAATCCCTCAACTTCTTTTACTTTTCTTCCTTTGTTATTTATCTCTAGAAAAACTCTGACACTGTGAATCTGTCATTCACTATCTCCTTGCCAGCACCACAGCAGCTGAATATTCCTGGAGGAAAAACACACAAGAGGGCTGCCTGGTTTAATTTTAAATGCGTGATCACAAACATGAAGTAGCCAGTCAGTACACAACTGCTATCCTACTTATATTTCTCTAGTGGATTCACTTCCCCACTTCCTGAAATGGCTGTTTCCTCTCATCTACTCTGCTCAAATCTCTCAGACCTCTTCTTCCCACTTCTCTTACAGCTAGTGACCTTGCTTCTTACAACATTGAGAAGATAGAAGCCATCAGGAAGACAATTATTTTTCTTCTCATTACCAAATCTATAAACTCACTTATGTTATTCCTCCCTCTTTGTACAGTAGAGGACATATCTCTCCTCTTCCTATAAAAGCCAGTTCTTTTACTTTCTGCTGGATCCTATTCCTAATTTTCTGCCTTCTGCAGGTCTTCCTTCTCTAACTTATCCCTTCTCCTTGCGTCATTGATCGCTTCCTCATTACCAGATGAGTGTATAAAAACAAACCTAAAATCTTTGGTCCCGTATTCCTCTCTAACATCTGCTCCATTCCTGTTTTCTTAGTAATGACCCACTTTAGATAATTGTCTACAAATACTATCTCTAATGCTTCACCTCCAAAATCTTGTTTTTAACTCCAACACTCAGCTGAAACTGCTCATGTCAAGGTCACAAATCACCTTTGCATGGTCTAATTCAGTGGCCACATCTTTTCTCTTTTTGTTCTCAGACTTCACTCAGCACTGAATTCAGTTGACCCCTCCCTTCTTGAAACATGATCTCATTTTGTCTTCTTTAACCTCAGACTCTTCTAGTTTATTCTTATCTCACTTGATGATTTTTCATTACTTTGCCTCAAAATTTTGGTCTTCTTGTTTGCTAAACCTGGGCCCTTTTTTTTCTCCTCTCTCTTTACACTTTCTCTCTAATAGATATCACTCTCTACCCGTGAATTTAATGTTGTCTCCAGCTGCCATCTTGACATCTCCAGTTGATAGTCTTACAGCTTGTCAACTTTACATGTCCAAAATGGAACATTGGATTCCATCCTCCTCCAAATCTGTTCCTCTCCCCGTCTTCCTCATCTCAGTCAAGACTATGACCATCTGTTCACCTCTTTGAGAAAAACACTGGAAGTCATCCTTAATTCATCCCTTTCACCTCTCACATTCAACTTATCACCAAAATCTATAAATTTTGCCGTCTATATATCTCAAAACCTTCTACTACTGTCCATTTCTGTCATCAATATCCACACTACATGCTCCCTTATTTGGACTACTGCCACAGCATTCTAACTTCCTCTGCTCCCAATCTTGCCACCTTTCACCCATTCTTCGGCCAAAAGTGCTTTCCTTCTTAAAGTTAAATCTTGTTTTGTCTCTTTGATGAACTATGAGCTCCTTACTATGGCTTACAAGGCTCTTTGGTCTATCATTCCAAACTCATTTTGTTCCTCTATCCCCTTTACTACTGAAAACTCATTCTTTAGGTCTCAGATTAAAAATAATTAATTCCGGGGCTGGCCTGTGGCCGAGTGGTTAAGTTCACACATTCCACTTCTGCGGCCCAGGGTTTTGCCGGTTCGGATCCTGGGTGCGGACATGGCACCACTCATCAAGCCATGCTGAGGCAGCGTCCCAAATGCCACAACTGGAAGGACCCACAACTAGAAATGCACAGCTATGTACCGGGGGGCTTTGGGGAGAAAAAGGAAGAATAAAATCTTTAAATAATAATAATAATAATAATAATAATAATAATAAATTCCAAGAGACTTTCCTCAACCTCCTGCTGAAAGTTGATCTCTGCATCATGATTCTCTAGCACAGAACCATTTTAGTTGACAATACTTATCATCTCGAATTATGTATATTTATATGTTTATTATGTGTACTCTAGGCTCCTAGGTGCGAAGCCCCTTGAGGTCAAAGTTGAAGTCTCCTCTGATCACTGTTTCACTCCAGTACTGAGTACTGTGCTTGTGCATAGTAAATAATATGCATTCAATAGATATTTGTGAAATGAATGAATAGCTCAGTATTTGCCAAGTGTTGGTTCTGTTTGGTGCCAGTGTGAAGAGAAAGGACAAAAATGATGCAGATTGTAAGATGATTACCATGATACCTGGGTGACATGATAAGTGGTAAGGATTGGCAGCACAATGTGGGGAACTAGGAAATACAATAGCGAGGTTTAGAACTAGAAAAATGACAAATGATTATATCTTTGTGGGGATGAAGAAATAGGGCAGTGCAAAGGTCTGAGGAAAGAATACTCAGAACTCAGTATTCTCTACCTTTTGTGGGAGATCTTAGACTTAAAAAATCTCTTCAGGCAAGCCGACTCAAAAATAGAATTCATAAAACTACTCAGGATAGAATGCAGAACAGAAACCACAAAGACATTAAAGTTGAGAAAGTTTATACAGATAGCAGCAGGTCCTCACTATCTACATGCAGACCAGTGAGTACATGAAGGCCTACCATGGAAATGGTTAGTAGGAAGGTTAACTCTTTTCATGACTGATGCTTACTGATTATCATAGAATTCCCTTGGTGATTGTGTTATGCCTTAGAGTATTGATGGGAGAGCAGCCCTTCGTCTGGCTACATAAATGAAATTGATCATTTAGCAGCAGTTGGCTTATCATATTGCACTACTTTATGTGAAGGATGCTATCCATAAAGGCAGTTGTGTTGGGTGGTTTAATAAGGCAAACACTGTTAGAGAAAACAATTTAACTGTATTCTTAGCAAATATATTACTTTTTGCATAGCACTCATTTGTTTTATTAAAGCCAATTATACATTTGTTTTTGCTAATTTTTACCGTACAAAAGAAATTTGAAATACTTAATAGTCGCTTACTGTAAGCATGCAGATAAAAATAATGAATGTTATCACACAAAGAGTTTATATATAAGAGGCAAGGCAGACATGAATACAGTATATGGAAATTTGTCAGAAATTAATAACTTCTATTTTAAGCCTCTTTAGAACATTAGGGGAAGGAAAACCTTTAAATCAATGAAATTCCTACCTGGATCCATGTAGATGGCTGACCTGATTCTATCTAAATGGAATACTGGTAAAAGCTACAATCAGTGTCCTCTCAAGAGAGCTGGCTTTTTCTTTAACAGCACCTTTAAACAATAGACCAGCAACCTCTTGGTACTTAGATCTCTATATTTAGTCACTTTGAAATAGTTGATGCTTTTATGAGTCATCAGAAAGCAACCGTGAACTTGCCTTCAGGTGATAATGGAGAATGACATATTTCAAACAAATTTTGGGTTAGGGAATAATGAATATACTGATAGTAAAATTATGATTATGAATTAATAGGGAAATGTTTATTATTCACCAACTTTCATTTATGTATCACTCACAATAATTCAGACTCAGTACTAGATATAGAAAATATTTCAGGTTCAATTCTATTATGTAGGATAGATGTGGTCCTTGAGTATAAAGTTAAGAGTCTCAAGGTGAAAGGAAGCATTAGACAGATTGTTTCAGGAACACATGATATGTGCTGTGATGGTGGAATAAAAATATCACGGGAGCGTTCGTCTATAAGGGTCTAACCTAACATAGAGATCAGGGAAGGCTTCCTGGTGGAAAAAATAACAGTTAAACTAAGACTTTCATTTAAATAGGAATTAGGCAAAGGGGACAGAGGAAAGAGCATGTATTTAGGTCCTGGAATCTTTGAAAAATGGAAAGAAGTCTAGACTGGCCGGAGCATAGAGTGTTAAGAAAAGTAGCAGAGATGCTCCTGGAGATTTGGATTGTCTTGTGAATCATAATAAAGGAGTTTGTACTTTATCCTAAATGCTGGGACACCACTAAAGATTTTAAGGAGAGTCAGAACATGATCCAATTTTATTTTGTCCTTTTAACTCTTCTAGCTGTAGTGTGGATATTGGGTGGGAAGGAAATAAGACTGGATGGAAGGAGATGAGTGAGTGAGAATGTTGATATGGCATTCCAGGCAAGAACGCCTGGTGATTTTCTTGGGCAGGGATGGTAGGGATGGAGGATAGAGACCAGTGGATAGATTCAGGAAATGGTTATGAGTTAGAATGGCCAGTAGGTCAGTAGATATTAGGTTTTGAATCTCAGAAGGGAGGACTGACCTGATATATGTTTGAGAGTTATCAGCATTTAGACATATTGTAACTGAAGTATAGGAATCAGTGAAAAGCCTAGAGCAGTGGTCTTCAAACTGAGGTACATGTACTTCTCAGGGTACATAAAGACTCCAAGTTTTATGTGGGCACACAAATAATTTTAAGGGAATCCAATTGCTAGGTCTTCAACTTCCGTATGTTGTCTTCCTAAAATCAATATTCTTGAGAATCCTTCTGTGGTCAGGTAGGTTCTTCTTCCCCACATCTCCTTTTACAGAGTTCTTTTCCCATTGACAAAAGAAGGACAGGCCTGCAATTTATTCCTACTTGCCATGGTGCCTCTGTGGGCCCCACACAAAAGCAATAGTGTTTATATGGAGAAAGTGAATGACCCAAATGGGTAATAAATCCTTTTGCTACTCAGTTACTTTCTGTTGTTATTTTTTTCCCTGTGAAATGAAAGGAATGCCTAATAGAACTGTCAGCTGATAGATCATTAAAAATAATTTTTGGTGCTAGATCGCTATTTGATTTTTGGCATATAACTCAGAAGGAGTTTAAATAATTGAATGACATTGCTATGATAAAACTTCCATTTTTATCTACCTATTTATGTGAAAAATGTTCTAGGCATTTACATAAAAAATGAAAAACAGGAATAAACTTGATGCAGAACATGGTTTCACTCTAGCAATGTTACATTATCCATGGACTCATGAAATAATTTTAAAAACCAATTTTTATTAATTAATAGTTCCATCTAAATTCTGTTTTGTATAATTAATAAACATCTGTCAAAGTATAAAATATGTTACATTGTGTTTATCAATTGTATATAATGGTAATTTAATGAGAACTCGATCCAGAAGAAAAATGTTATCACTTAGAAACTTATTGTCCCAGGAGACTAAAAAAAATTAGATTTGCCAACATGTTTTTTTTGCAGAGATGTGTGATATGGTGATCAATAAAAGACTTTCAAGCATAAAATGTATTACATTGGGTTGAAATTTTGTTGGAGAAGTAGAACAGAATTATGAGTTCCAAGAGCAAAAGGAATGATGTAACATTTTCTAATGTTAAAGAAGAGCTTATTCATGTATTTTTTACTGGATAAAGGTGGGAATGAAATCACTATGGTGATTTCACACATTTTAAACATTGGACATGTTTAAAAGAATGAAGTAACGGTATATTTTTAAATGTTTTAAAATTTACAAAATGAGGGCAATTATATTTTTTGCCAATGATATCCCATATGAAGTTATATGGTAATTTTTGGATGTCAACTTAGAAAAGTAAGAGAGGTTTTTCAATATCAGTTTAGTAGGTATATGAGATCAAAAGTTTGAGGACCACTGGTCTAGGGAGGGAAGGTAGGGTGAAAAGAGAAAAGGGCATAGGTTAGGTCCCCAGAAGCGTCATTATTCAAGGATCCTTCTACCTTCACCAGTGTAATACAGAAAGGAAGCAAGAAAAGGCTTGCTAGATGTAGGTTTGTAGGTTGTCTCTATGGGATTGGAGATGAGACCATCTATGAGAGTGCAGGAAGGGTGAGGAGTGTGTCCAAAGAGAGTATAATGTTTGGACTAGCTGTTGTGGAGAACGGGAGCCTCAGGTGATGATTGAGAAGCCAGTCTTGAGGTTGACTGACCATGCTTCTAGAGTGATATCCATCTGGTTGGTGTGTGATATTCTTCAAGCATTTATTGGCAGAAAATTCTTCAAGTCAATGGATAACATAGGCATTAAGAAAAATATGACAAATTACATAATATTAAGGAACTGTGGGCATAATCAGAGGCAGAGATGATAAATATTTACCCAAGGTTACTTTCCAGAATGGCAGATAGAAGTTCAACTTCTTGGTTTCCCACTGAAGACTTTATAAACTTACCTTGTACTTCTCCATGGTATCTCCACACATGGCTTATAAAGTTCACCAGAAGTGAGATGAGAAACTTGGTCATTACCCAAATATCCACACCTTCAAACGCACTTCCAGGCCAATCTCCCCTCTGCCTCTAGAATTTAACATTCTAGCTTCTGTCTGGAACATGTCTGCCTCCTAACCACACCTACCAAAGTCCTCTGGATCCTTTAAAGGCTAGCCCTCCATGAATTTTCTGAACTCCACTTGTACTTGTAATCTATACCAGCCCTGTCCAGGACAAAAAGAAAAGAAACCACAAATGCAAGTCATCTATGTGGTTTTTATTTTTATTTTTCTAGTAGCCACGTTTACAACAGTAAAAAGAAACAGTTGAAATAAGTTTTAATATGCTTTATTTAACCCAATATATCAAGATACTTACTTTAACATGTGATCAATACAAAATTATTGAGATATTTTATATCCCTTTTTTGGTATTAAGTCTTTGAAATCTAGTGTGTATTTTACATTTATAGCACATCTTGATTTGGACTAGGCACATGCTAAGTGCTAATAGCCGTATATAGCTAGTGGCTACTGAGATGACAAATATTAGTGCAAAAATTCCATTTTTATTTGCTGATTGTTTCTTGAGTGTTCTTGATTTTCTTAGCAGATTGTAAGATCCTTAAGGGCACGGATCGTATTTTAAACTTCTTTGATATTCTCAAGGTGCTCAGCATAAGGCTCAGCCATAGTAAGTTATCTTGATCTGCCACAGTAGTTGAATTATTTTGACTAATGAAACTTTTTGTTAAACTACCTCGATACCACTCTATTGACTGGCCCTTTGGGAATAGGATAGCTCTTTTTGGAACAACAAAGCTGTCAGAATTTTAAATAATTGACAAGACTGCTAATAGCTGCTGCTGGTGTAATTAGACAATCATTTAAATTTGTGAGCATCCTGGGGGTGGGACTGTGGTGTCTTTTTAGCTACATCCAGTCACAACAGCTTTTATTTTAAGTATGAACATCTTTACATACAAATTAATAGTTCTTTGGAAGGTATTAGATGCTCTTTAAAAAAATTATGAGTTTAAATTTTCCCCAGGATGCTTGTCAAATTGGTTAATATTATCACACTTACATTTGACTTATCTGACTACCTAGGTTGAAAATAAATTGGCTTAGCTGTGCCAACTAATTCCTTAGAATCTTTTCATTTTTTTTTTCAGGGAGGTGGGAAGGAGGGATCTGCCTCAATTCTGGAAATGTCATTATCTCCTGATAAGCCTGTATGTTGAGAGCTGTGGCCTTCAGGATAAACAAAGTGAAAAAGGGCCTCGTGAGATTTTTAATTTGTTCAAATTAAAGTGAATGTAGGAAGATAATAAAACTGTTTTAAAAAGCTAGTCTGAACTTCCGCACAGTATTTTAAACATTCCTTTGGGGAAATTACGTCACCCTTACATGAAGAGTCAATGAAAAAACCGTAATTATTCAGAGTTGTTGGATTTTTTTACCTTCCACCATTGTGAGTGCAATAATATGAATTCAATAGTGCACGTTCTTGAACTTCAGCTTTATGGCATTAGAGAACCTCTTAGGTGTACTGAGTAGGGAAGGGGGTTGACAAAGTGATTACTTTGTTCTAATGACTTTATGCTAAATAAACTTATCATATCGAAATGTTTTGTAATAGAAATCCAGGTAGCAGTTGCAGAGTGGAGATCTTTTGCATGATAAGGGATTTTTTTTTCCTTATGACCACTACGTTAAAGCAATCAAGAAGGTGTGCTAATTTACTTCTAAATAATGCAATTGATTTCCTAAAAACTTTACGGGAATAGAGAATAGGAGATGACATTGTGATGAATCAGAAATGCTTAATGCTATGACAATACAAAGCACACTGAGTTGTGATGCATTCCATCTGTTTTGGTAATAATCAAAGGGGGAAAAAACCAACCTTTCTTCCTCTAGTTCTAGGTAATTCACAGATGGGGAGAGGATTATACAAGCTAGTTTTAAACTTTTACCAGAAGAAATAGAATTGAAATTTGAAGCCTCTGGTGCTAATTATTGAGGTGAATTCCAGTAGAGATTGAAGACTATGGGTGGCCTATAACAGAAGTCTGCCAGATATGATATATTCCGTACATAGATAATGAACTGTTGTCAGTTTCCCTTAAGGGAAATCTGGATATATTACATTTTCTCTCTAAGGTAGGTGTAACTGTGTTTGAAAATAAAATAGTTATTGCTGCTAATACCTATTAACTTTAAATGTTATTCACTTGTCTATGCTGGGAAGTCACAGCATGTGCTGAACGTTAATTTTAATCTCTTCTAGCAGCAGTGAATTTTACTTCATAACCTTCTTGTGATGAATGACATCAGCTACTGTGGCACTAATTTTGTGTGCTCTTGCAAAATCATCTCAGATGATCGAAATCAGGCTTCTAATGCTGATTTGGAATCAACAATATGGCATTGCAAATAGTGAGGTTATTCTCAGATTCGACTTACAGCCAGCTCCTCGGTCATCATGTCTAGTTTGGACCTTATTGCTTATGCATGATTCAGAGAATTGAATCAGTGGGAGATGAGTGCAAGAGGTATGTCACTAGGACCACAACCTTAGGGTCTCCAATAGGTGTAACTTAATTTTTTTCCACTTCAAACCTTTTATTTATTTATTTATTTTTGAGGAAGAGTAACCCTGAGCCAACATCTTCTGCTAACCCTCCTCCTTTGTGCTGAGGAAGATCAGCTTTGAGCTAACATCTGTGCCCATCTTCCTTTATTTTATATGTGGGATGCCTGCCATGGCATGGCTTGATATGTGGTGCGTAGATCTGTACCTGGGATCTGAACTGGTGAACCCCGGGCCGCTGAAGTGGAACATGTGAACTTAACTGCTACACCACTGGGCAGGCCCCCATTTCAAGTCTTTTGACAATTCAAAGTAGTAGTTGTCAATTCAGAGTTTCCTCAGTCAATTCATGGTTTCCACTTTCTCATAGGTTCCAGCTAATTTGGAGGGTCTTTGTAGATGCCAACACATGAGGATCTGCTCTGGTCCTCTCTTTGGACCCCACCTGTTGGTCACTACAGCTTGCTGCAGACCTTCTTTGTTCTGACTATAAGGTGTGCAGGGTCTAGGTCTCCCTTGGAGCCACCTCCTCACCCATCCAGTGCTCCTTAGGCTTATCTAGGCTTCCTGGACGCCCCATGCAAACTGTAGTAGTCTCCTGGTTGGGTTGGGAAACAGCATATTTTTCTTCCAAATAAATCTCTTGTCCATGCTAGGTTCTTGGCTTTCTAGATGCAAAAGTCAAGAATTTGCCTCTTTGGTTCTTCTCTGAAATAGAAACTCCCAAATGCCTACCTGTCTCCTAGATTACAATAATGTGGGAATGGAGGAGTGTCCTGGGCTAATAGGAAATATAGAGGGAAAAACCTCATCAGTTAATATGTCAAAAATACTATTCTCTACAAGAACAAACAAACTGAATAGAGTTTTGGAAATGTTAAAAAAGACTAGGATTGGTCAGTCTGAGTGAAAGAAAGCTATATAAAATACTAATTATGTATCATACATACATATATGAATGACTGCTGTGTTTGGCCTGGGCTAACCAGTTAGTTTCTCTCTTAGAGTAGAGCCATATCTGTAAAGACCATCTAGTCCAGTAATTTCTTCTAAGAGTTAGGAAACAAAGACCCATAACCAGCATGAAGTCACCCAGCAAATATAGCGTGAGAAACCAGGTCCTCTGACTCAGAATTCTTTGCTCTTTTCTTTCCTCCTTTCCTGTGAATGATATTATTTTGCAATTGAAGAAAATTAGGTTAGCTATCAGGATGGACTTTTTGATGCTGATAGGTTCAAACATTGAAATATATTATCAAAGACAGTTGCCATGGTTATTTTAAAAAATGGTTAGGCAGCTACCTTTTTGCTCTGGCCTAGGGGCAGTCCCATGGAATCAGGGGCGATATGGCTTATTGAAGTCGATTTCTTTACCCTGATTTTAGATTACATGATTTTAAGGCAGATACGTCAAGAAAGGTTTACAAATGTAGACTTGATTGAAATATTTAACACAGAAGCTGCCCCTGTAGCTTCTCTAAATTCACTGTGTTTATTTCCTTTTGTGTGTGTGTGGGGAGGGAACATCCATCTGCCCTCTCAAGCAAATGTAAGGATTTTTCAAGATGTTTAAAAACAGAAGAATGAAATTGTCTTCAGATCCCTGGAAAAGATTGGGCACATAGAACTTCAGCTTCTTCCTCGCGATGGAATGGATTTCTTTTGGGAGAGGATTTGTAACTTCATGGACCAGAGAGTGTAAAAGATGTGACAGGCTTCAAAAATAATTTTTCAGTGGGACTATTTCTTGGGAATAGTAATTGATTTCACTTAGAGTCTGCTAAAAACAAACCTGGAGGACTGGGTTGCATTAAAAAAAAAAAAAAGAAAAGGCTAGAGCAGAGTATTTACATTTCTGTGATGCTGTGTAGAGATTTAGACAGATTTTAGAGAGACTCTTGTATTTCATTTCTCCCTGGCTGGGAGGGCTACATTTTGTAAAGCCAATCAGGCATTTTCTTTTCCTAAGGTAGTACTTAAAATCTTGGCTTTCACGGAAAATCTCCCAGAAGAACTTTTCTTTCCTATACTGCACCCCAGAACACCTCTCCAGTCCTTGGGTTCTTCCCTTTTGATGGCAAGGTGTCTGTTTAACAGGATTCAAGCACCTGTTTGAATGCAACCCCGTCCTCCCTCCCTTCCTCCCTCCCATCCTCCCTCCCTCCCCTTCCTTCCTTCTCTCCCTCCCTTCTTCCCTTCCTCCTTCCCTTCCTATTTTGTAGTGAATGACTTTAAACTGCCCTAATCAAATAACATGACAACATAACACAGCCTGCTTTTTCCCCAGATTTATTGAGAAATAATTGACATATAACATTGTGTCAGTTTAAGGTGTACAACGTGATGATTTGATGCACGTTTATACTGCAAAATAATTATCACCAATAAGGTTAGCTAACACATCCATCACCTCATATAATTACCTTTGTGTGTGTGAGTGTGTGTGTGTGTGTGTGTGTGTGTGTAGTGAGAATGTTTAAGTTGTACTCTTTTAGCAACTTTCAAGTGCATAGTACAGTATTGTACAGTATTAGTAACTATGTCACCATGCTTTACATTAAATCCCCAGAATTTATTCATCTTATAACTGGAAGTTTGTACTCTTTGACTAATATCTCATTTCTCCCACCACCCCCTCCCCCCCCCACCCCCAGCCCCTGGCAACCACCATTCTACTCTCTGTTTGTATGAGTTTGGCTTTTTTTAGATTCCACATATAAGCGAGATCATACGGTATTTGTCTTTCTCTGTCTGACTTATTTCACTTCACATAATGCCCTCAAGGTCCATCCATGTTGTTGCAAATGGCAGGATTCCCTTCATTTTTATGGCTGAATAATATTCCATTGTGTTTGTGTGTGTGTGTGTGTGTGTGCATCATATTGTCTTTACCCATTCATCTGTAACAGAGCCTATTTTTAATATGGCTCTTTTTTATTGAATCTGGGAATCTAAAGTACATACTGCAGCTTCATATTTCAGTATACTCAGCTAATTTGAGAGAACTTTTGATTTTACGTAATCTTTTAAGGTTATAATAATAGGGTTAAAAATTGTGTTTCCAGTATACCTTCCAGTTGGATTCTCACTCTATATGTCATTAATCCCTTAGAGACAAAACCTAAATTTTGGATTTAATTCAGAATTAATATAGTGTGAGGATATTTAAGATCACCACCTAATTCCCTGTAGTCTGTTTTCCTTTTAAAGTCATACAGTTGTATGTAAACTCTCATTGTTCAGATATTTGCCATAAGAATTTTTAGCCCCTTTTACCCTAAACTTACTGTCCGAATCCACGTCTCATCATAGTCAACATGCATGTGTGTACAAGTTGTTGAGATCAGGCAAGAGTGAGTGGGCTGCCATCTTAAGTCCTTTGCTCAGGTTGTTTACAAGTGTTTGCATTGTCTCTGACTATCTCCCCCATCCTGTTGCCTGAGGATTGAGCCCTTCCTGAGTCCCAGTTTCTTTCTCCCAGGATCTAGGAGCACTTTTAAACAGGGTCTAATTTAGCTGGGTCTTTGGTGTCTCTAACATGGTATGTCATTGTTTACTTCCATTATAGTATGTATTCCTTGCATATGTGAAAGGACAATATAATTCCTCTTTGATACTGTAAGGACGGATTCCTTGTTTACTGTATACAAACATATCCTCTAAACACTATGTGTTCAAGAATTAGGTAATTGGTGTTTTAAATGATTTAATTTATATCATTCAGAAATCCTGGGTGGATTTGGATTGCCATATAGATGTTTACAAGTGTTTTATTGATATTTGGGGAAACTGGATGGGTGTTTGGATGGGTTGGCAACATATTAATTTTCCCAATTAAAATAATAGAGTGATAGGCTCCCACTACCTGATAATTGCTGTGCAATATATTTTCAGAAAAGGATTGAATTCAGATAAGTGATGCCTATATTTCGGTTCTGAGCACATACACATATAAATTCTATAGTAGCCTGTACTAGTGAAGTTGTCTTGATACCTTTTGCATGACTAATCCTCACATTTGCCATCTAGTGTGATTGATGTGGCTACTTATTCTATCAATCAATACATTTATAACCTTTTGTGGATTTCTTGACAGTTTTCTTTATTGCTGGCAGCATTCCTCCTTCTGTCTTCTGAAGGGTCATTGTCCTGAGCCTTCTCTTTCTTCTCTCCCCTGAAGACAACTTTCTTTCTTATCCCTCTACTGAACTCTTCATCTGGAACCCTGTTTGTTCTCTTTCTCATCCTCCTGTCTCCCATTTTCAACCAGCTGCCTTTCTACATTTGTGTCCCAATGCCACTTTAAATGTAACATAGCATGGAGGAAGCCTATTATCTTAACAGTGGGCCCCAGAAATCCCTCTTAGGAGACAGTGGACTTTGCCTAGGAAAATGCTCTGTAAACCAATTGATGCTGCAAATTGAGACTCTGGGAAAAAAGGTTGACAGAAGACAAACTGAGAAAAGGTAGCTGAATAACACCAAATACATGATGAACAGAGACTTGAAGTTAGAAGGGAAGGAGAGAAAAGGAGTAGGAGGAGAGAGGAAGGAGAAGGAAGAGAGAAAGTGCTGGAAAACTTACAGAGAATTGGAAACAGAGTTGGTGGCAAGGGCCAAAGGACTTTGTAAGGACAAGTTGTTTTGATCGTTGAATTTAGGTTGTTTATATTCTTTGCAGTATAAATGTCTTCATCTGTCCAATAAAATGTGCTGCATATATAACAGCCTTCTGTGGGTGAATTTTTTCTATGTCAAAATTTAGAGACAGTTGGATTAGAGCAGCATTATTCACGATAGAAAAAAGGTGGAAACAGCCCAAGTGTCCATCAGCAGATGAATGACTAAACAAAATGTGCTGTAATCAAACAATGGAGTTTAATTCAGCTTTAAAAGGGAATGAAATTCTGACACATGCTACAACATAGGTGAACCTGGAGAACATTATGCTAAGTGAAATAAGCCAGCTACAAAAGGACAAACACTGTATGATTCTACTTATATGAGGTACCTAAAGTAGTCAAATTTATAGAGACAGAAAGTAGATTAGAGGTTACCAGGAGGTAGGGGGAGGGTGAAATGTGGAGTGATTGTTTAAGGGACACACATGTTTAAGGGGTTCAGTTTGGAGTGATGGAAAAGTTCTGGAGATGGTGGTGATGGCTACACAGCGATGTGAATGTACTTAATGCCATAAAACTGTACACTTAAAAATGCTTAGAATGGTAAATTTTATGTTATGGGTATTTTACTACAATAAAAATGTTTTTTTAAATGTGGAGACGGGCTGTATCCCATGTCTGGGGCCCTACAGTTTGCGTAGGGTGAAAGATGGTCTAGAAACGGAATTACTTCAGCAGAGGCTGGGTTATAGAACCACAGAGAGAGAGAGAAACAACCCATTAAACCCCTGTAGTCAGTTGAAGGGTGGCTCCCAAAAAGATATGTCCATGTCCTAACCTCTGGAACCTATGAATATGTCCTTGTTTGGAAAAAAGAGCTTTGCAAGTGTAATTAAACTAAGGATCTCAAGATGAGGTCACCCTGGATTTCCTGAGTGGGCCCTAAATCCTATTACAGGTGTCCTTATAAGAGACAAAAGAGAAGCCCAGAGGATAAGGCCATGTAAAGATGTAGGCTGGCATTAGAGCAATGCCAAGCAATGCCTGGAGCCACCAGAAGCTGGAAGAGGCAAGCAAGAATTCTCCTCTAGAGCCTTCAGAGGAACGTGGCCCTGCCAACACCTTGATTTTGAACTTCCAGCCTCCAGAAATGTGAGAGAATAAATTTCTATTGTTTTAAGCCACCAAGTTTATGGTAATTTGTTACAGCAGCCCTAGGAAACTGATTCAGCTTCCAACTCCTCCATGCTCTGGAAAATCTGACTAGTCACTGGGCACTTACAGGAGCTCCCACTGCAGAGAGGACTGGCTTCCAGCTGATTCCATCAGCATCTTGAAGGCATCTCTACAGACTTCTAGGTTATAGAAAAATAGAACCACCCTTCTTAGGTCTGATTTATGTGCCACAAAACCCCTAAGAATGTAGGCATTAGCATGTGTGTTTTCAGATGGGGAAACTGAAGCTCCTTGCCAATGTTTGTCAGAGTGTGATCCATGGATGGTCTGCACCAGAATCACCTGTGATATTTGTTGAAATGCAGTTTTTCGGGCCCTGTCCAAGACCTAATGAATCAGAAACTCCAGGGATATTCTCCAGGATTCTGCGTTTTTTTTTTTTTTACAATCATCTTTCCATATGTTAGATTATACATATTAGATTCTGAGAACCACTGCTCTAAGAGATTAGGTGATTTGCTTGATGTCTAAAGGACGGTTAAAGATTCAACAAGGATTTGAATCCACCTCTTATTGTCTGTAAAGCATGTGTACGTTCCACCAAAAACCAGCTGACTTTTCATCTTTCTTTCCACTCTGAATTCCTTTACAGGATTCAGTGGCACCAGTGAATGAATTATTTTCTTTCTAGGTATTACATAGCTAATATTTATTTACTCTTTTGGTTCCAGATCAAAATGATGATAGTATTGCTGATTGTGTATGTGTCTATTTCCCTGAGATGGTGAGTTCTTCCATGGCTGGGTCACATTTAATTTATCTTCGTACCTCTGGTCTCGAGGGCAGGGCCTTACATACAAAAGGCATCACATATTGAAAAGCCTAATCATTTCTTCTTTATTGTTTTATTTACAATAGAAATATGTGCTGGTTATTAAACTTTCAAATATTGCATATATATGGAGAGTGAAAAGGGTGAGTCTGCTCTTAATTCCAATGTTTGGAATATATCCTTCAGTTTTCTCGATGTAAATCAATTATTAAATATAATTTTTCCAAAAAATGGCATACTGCTTTGTAATATACTTTTTCCTTTTAACAAATACATAGTGGACAGCCCTCTTGATTACTGCTTAGCAAGCTACCTTATTTCGAAAAAGTCTGACCGTTTAAAAAGACAATTTGTAGTTAATCTTCACAGTTCCTGCTGGAAGAACTCGGTTGGAATCAGCTGAAGAAACTGATGTCATTTGGGACCTGTAAGGTATAAAGATGTTGAAAAGCTCAAAGGGCTGGGCAGACTCCAGAGAGAAGCTCAGAAACTGTCTAGCTCAGAGGAAGCACAGAAAGGAGACTTTCTGCCTCAAAGGAAAAAAAATTGCTTTAGAAGAAGGAACTTCAAGTTGTTCCAGAAAAGAGAAGGCTATGTTCTGAAAACCAGAAATAAAAAGCTGACTAGGTTGATTCCTGGCCTTGTAGCTTTCTCCATAGCAGTGCATAGAAAGCCAACATTCAGCGATTATTATATGTGGATTTCAGCTGTTAAAAAACAATTGTGAAAAGAGTGAGTCAAAGTAAATAGTGAAAGTTAGGTTGGAAAAGACATTCTATTTTTCTTACTTTTGGAAATATTCTTAACTTTTTAGACTCTTAAAAATTCATTCAAAAAGCAATTAATACCTGCCACCTAGCTGGAACAAGGCAAGGCACTGAAGACTCAGAGACAAGTCAATCTCCACCCACAGGGAGTTTGTGGTCTAAATTAGGGCTATGGGACCTTCCCTACCACAGGCTCCCTGTGAGAGCAAACAGTTTTTATCCACTTTATTACAGAATGTCTCCCTGAAAACAAGGATGGAAACATGTACAAAAGTTGAATAACACAGACCAGCAGGTGAATAGCAGGGAGTTTAGCAGAGACTATCCCTTGGAAGTGAAAATGTTATAAAATGTTATAAAATCCCTAATTATGGCATCAAGTTTGGTATGTAGGACCTAGGTTTTTCTTTTCAAATTTTACAATGTATATATGTTTGTCTAATATACTAAAAACTATATTAAGCATTAAATACATGTAATGTGAATTTATTTTAAAAGTAATTTCCTACCTAAGGTTTTAGATCTCTCAACTTAATTGGTGTGACTTTAGGAGACAGGAGAAATGTATTTTAACAGTGGGGTGGGCTTTCTGGTTGTAATTTTTCAGCAGACTCAGCAGGCAATTTTGATGCTGACTTTAATGGGGATTTCCTGACTTTCGCACAAAATTTGCTCAGAAAAGTTGAAACTAGCCTTTGTTTTCTCTTGATAAGAAATCAGTAGAAAACTATCCATATCAACTGAGCTAGTGATTTTTGAGTTTCTCTTTGCATCTGAATCACTTAAATGCTTTTCTGATGTTGATTCTTAATTCACAAATTTGCAATTATCTCCATTTTCTCTACCCTTACTCCTCAAGTTGTAGACACAATGTTTGGCCCTAGTTCCATCATTTCATGTATGTCATTGAATAATTGCTATTCGCTTCACAAGTAAACTCACAGTTGACCAGCTTATGTCTCATGAACTTCTGATGTCTTGCTTTTGGCATGCTTAATGATAACACATATTTCCTAAATTTTATTAGTACCAGTATTAGCATTTTCATTTTTATGTCTTTCGCTCTGCTGAATAAAAACAGAAAATAAAAAAGCAACTAAATATTCAAATGCACACACAAATGCTGTTGTACAGACAATGGTGAGGCCATACCTTAGCCTGGTGTTTCCTCAGCTGATATGTGCACACAGAATTGGTACTAGAGAGGGAATGGAGTTCACTGTATAATAAATAAAATTCAAGGTTGTAAAAATCTTGAAGACTCTTGTCATGTGTATATTAAAACGTTCTGTCATCTCAAAATTGTGATAGAGGTGGGGGCTAAATCTTCTATGCTATTTCAAAAGTGTTCAAATTATTAGTTTACTTTATCAGTTCAACAGTGACGTCTGAGCCTCAGTTTTTCTTTTTCTTAAGAAAGAGTACTTATTCTCATCTCACAGGGCTGCTGTGAGGATTAAGTAGTATGCTCACAGAGTGTAGCAGAGTGCTGGTGGCATGGTGGGGACCAGCAATGGAACTTCAGCCTCTTCTTATCCAGCGGATGGTGCACACCTGGAGAGCAGGGACCATATCTTTCATGCCTTTATGGGGCTTTGTAGAGGTTGTTACATAGTTAAGAAGCATTTTGTTGTCGTTGTTAATTTTTTCCCTGGTTAGGATGTTTAAAGTGAATTAGTGATTGAACTGAATTTTAGATGAAGAGTTGAGAAATAGATATGGTAAGTTTAGAGATTTTTAGATAAGCTGTGCACGCTTATCTGCAGAGAGAATTCTCCCCTGGAGGTATTAAGAGTTATAACCAACTGTTGGTTATCCATGGTGAGGGTTGTGACATATCACCCAAACTAGTATGATTTTGAGAGTTAAAGAGCATGCTATGAATATTTATGCCTGGACCACTGGTGAAATCTGGAATTGTTCCAGGCAAAAGGAAAT
Organism: Equus quagga; assembly: GCF_021613505.1. Taxonomy (NCBI): domain Eukaryota; kingdom Metazoa; phylum Chordata; class Mammalia; order Perissodactyla; family Equidae; genus Equus; species Equus quagga. The sequence goes on along the minus strand of NC_060272.1, from coordinate 16,585,308 downwards.
AGATGGTCACCCTATTCATGGTTGATGTTCTTCATGTGGGATCTGGTTTAATTTAAGGTAGAGCATTTCTCAAAAGGGCTTCCTGTTTCTGTTGAACTCATGTCATAACCACATTAATTAATGTCATAACCACATTTTCAGCATGAGTGGACTTACTCCTGAGGATAGCCTTTCTCAAAAGCTTTTGGGTTCCTTCTGGAGGCAGGTGTTTAGCACCCTTGTTTGTCCTTAATTGAGCAATGGTACTGGGACCTTAATGGGTTTATCCAGAGATCAGAGGATTCTCCTTTCCTAATCCTAATACCCCTGCTCCCAGAAGAGCCTTCACCGTCTAACTACTCTGTATCCACAGGAGGCATTTAATTAGTCTTGCAGTAGCTCCTGGAATATGAAGCTATATGATTCGAAGTCAAAGATTATTCAAATATTATTTGCAGTTTTCCAATGATCCATGCTGATATTCCTTTTCAGGATTGCTATATGGATTATCATATTTATCTGAGAGACAGCCTAGTCTTGGGGTTAGAACAAAGACTCTAGCTGCCAGACTGCCTGCGTCTGAACCCTTGCTTTGCCCACTTATCAATTTTGTGACCCATGGCAAGTTACTTAAATTTTTTCCCTTCAGTTTCTTCATTAGGAATATGGAGATAATAATAGTAGCTACTTCATAGCAGTCTTGCAAGGATTAAATGAATTAATATTTGTAAAATGCTTATAACAGTGTGTGATATTTAGCAAGAACTATATAAAAGTTTGTAAGTAAAAAATATAAATGAAGCTTCTACATATAATCAAGTGCTGGTGATATTAAGCTTGAAATGCTCACAGGCATAGATATGAGAGTAAGGGGAAGAGCAAAAGAAGAGTGAGGGCTATGGACAGCACTGGGGCATTCGAGAGAACAGTAGGAAATATATTCCACAGGAGATTTAAAGATGGAAATCTCTGTGTTACGAGAGCCACTATTTTACTGGGATAATGAATCCAAGAGACAAATGTAATTTTTTCTTTACTTTGTTCTTTGGGTGTCATTGAATTTTGCAGGGATGCCTCTGCAGTCATTTTTGTTATTGTTAATATTGTCATCTCTATCATCAATATTTTAATCATTGTCATAAAATATTAAATTCCATTTGACTTGGGCAATTCACTATATCATTTAAATACAGTGGTCCAGCCTCAGGACTTAGAGGTTTTGAAATGATAATTTTTTATTGAAGTCTGGATGAGATCATAGTGGATTTAGTATGTCTATTGTTGAGTACTCTGAATGAACAGGAAAACGGAAACCTTCATAGAACTGACAGTACAGCATCTGGCAATGACTGCCTCTAAGTCCTGGATGGAATAGTTTCAGAATCACTGCTACAGAGTGAGCTGAGCAAGGTCATCTTATTATCTAGTTCCGAGTTCTCATGTCAGACGTAAAAACAAATCAACAACAAAGAACCCGAGAAATGTAAACATTAGAAAAATAGAGAGACACAGAAAAAAGGGGTGTGGGCTTTGGAGTGGGTGGAATTATATTGAAATTCTGGCTCTGGGATTAATTGTATGAGCCTTGACAATTTGTTAAGCTCTCAGAGCCTATCTGTGCAATGGGATTGACACCCTCTTATGCAGTCAGAGTAAGGATTAAGTGAGATCATGTATGTCAAAGCAGTGTACTTAGTGGCACTTGGTATAGGCAATTTCCTTTTCCTTACCACTTATTAGACTGTTTCTTGATCATAGAGACCATGCCTTTTTATTAGTATATCCCTAACACAGTGTCTGACATATAGTAGATATTAAAGAGCTATTTATTCAATATTGAATGAATAATGGTCTAACTAAATCCATTCATTCATCAACCATTAATTAAATCACCATTCTATGTCAGTTACTGTGCTAAGAACTTGAGAAATAGAGATGAACATGGCATGGTCCCCTCCACATAGGGGCTTATAGTCTGGAAGGAGAGAGTATACGTTATAATGAGTGCATTGTTGAGTCTGTACAAAGCACTCTGGGTGCACAAATGAGGCAGTGCATCACACTACTGGGGAAGCCTGAAAGCTTCACAGAAGAGATATTCGAGCTAAGTCTACCCAGCAGATACAGTAGGGGGAAGGGCCCTCTATACAGAGGGAATTGGATGTGCAAGAACTTGGGGGTGGGGAGGAGGGTGAGGGAGAGAGCATGCTGTGTTCTGTGTTTTTGCATATCTGGAAAGCAGAGAGTGTGTGTGTTTATTTTGGGAGCTGGGGAAGGGGGCACATGGTGGAATCCGCGGTGAAAAGGTAGGCAGGGGGACAAATCATGACAAGCCTTGTAAGGCATGTTCAGTCACCTGAAACTTATCCTAAAGGTGATGGAGACCCTTCAGAGGATTTTAAGCAAGGACAGATGGGACCAAAGTTAGATAGGGCCTTCTGGCTACCACATGGAAGGTCAGCTAGGTGAATACTGTGGTATTCCAAATGAGACAGAGGAGGATGTGGGAGCACACAGTGGCTCTGGGAAGAGCAATGGGATAGATTCAAAAGATCTTAGGATATGAGAATGATAGGACTTTGGGACTGATTGGATGTAAAATCTAGAGAAATTCAATTCAGATTTGAGTTGTATCATTAGAGATTCTTCTATATTTTAAGAGCTGTGAAAAATATTTTGTATTCCCTTCAGATTTTCTAACTTAACTATAAAGATAGTGTTTTAACATCTGAAAGCCACCACTCTAATATATCATCCTTTTAAGTTTTCTTTGGTGCTTTCTAGCTCATGTCTTTATAAACATTTACCTTTGATCATTTAATTTTGGATTTTCCATCCATCTTGCTTCTCCCTTTTCTCCTTGCAGTTGTTCAATAAGCAATAAAAAAGTAGATATTGATTAGCATCTCTGTCAGAGAGTAGTCATAGATAAAGAAGAGAGGTAAAATTTTGCTCTTGTTTATTAGTGCCGATTAAATCTATATTACAATATGAAGTTTAAACCAATGGCTATATTAAACCACGATTTAGATACATAGCAATATTTTCCATAAAATATTATTTTCTTGGTTCTGCCCTCACTTGGGTGATGACTATATTGTTCTGAGTTCTGTAGATACACAAAGTGAGTAAAAATCTGAACCTTTCATTTATTGTATCTTTTGTTACCACCAGTTAAAACAAAGCAAAGCGTTCAATACTACTACTATATGTGAATATTCTTTGATGACCTTGCTTACATCATTTGGTAGCTGCTTTGCTAGGTTCCTAGCTTGAATGGCCTTTTAAGTGTTTTCTTTTCATTGAGTGAATTCTCTTATAGTTTAGTCTGTTTGCCTCTTATTTGAATCCTCTTTACAGTGGGTGACTTCCTGGGCTTTACAGTAAGAGCCAAATGGGATTTATTTATAAGAACAGAAATTCGTATATTTGGTGATTTTTTTGGTAGATTATTCAATTTAACAAATCCATTACTTTCAAAATGTCTTTGGGTTGTACCCTAAACATTTTATATTTGGCTTCACAGTAATTCATTAGTAAATACCAATAAGTTTAATAAAACATAACAGAAGTGGATTCTTTGTTTAGTAGTTGGGAAGTTAATATAAACACTTTAAAGTAGTACAGTTTTTTAGGTATGTATTTGTAAGTAATGGTAGGCTTCACATTGTTGGGCTAAAATGAGGTACAGGAAAGTACAGATTGGAAAAGGGGATATGAAGCTGTGAATGAAAAAAGAAAATTGCTTGTACACTGCTGTTTTTAAAATGTTAGCAAATAGCCTTGCTAATAGATTTTTCAGTATTAAATGTCTATGAATATGAGAGAACACGGTGCGGGTGGGGAGACGGCGTGATGAAGTGGAAAAGGCACAGGAGACGTGTTTCCCTCAGCTCTGGCAGCTGATTGTGCCTGAGTTGCTCAGCCCTGTTTGGGTTTAGCTTTCTTATCTACAGAGTTGGGAGATTGAAGCATTTGAACTTCAGGGTATTTCAAATGTTGTTCTTCAAAGCTTGGTAAGTGTTGTGAAGATAGAAATCTGTAGAGGCTATCGATAGGGAAACTGGTGTTTTGTGGGTTTTTTTGACATTGAAATATGAAAATAAAGGTATTTTGTGGTTCTAGACTAATCCACTTCAGTCAGGTCTGGTGAATGTGTTAGGAATTTACAGCAAGTACACAGGTCACCTGAACCAAGTTTCTCACAGAAAAAACTGAGAGAAGGATCAACTGCATTTAGAAAGGTACATTGAGAGTCCTAGAATCATCTTAGAGAGTAAATGTACATTACTATGACAGACGATTTATCCCTTGAGGTGTTTATCTGGGATGAACGAAGGTCATCAGAAAGGTGGATCATAACTGTCATTCAGGAATGTTTCAGAAGTAAGATGTCAACATCACTACTAGGTACCTTCACCCCCAGGACATGGAGAAAGGTTATTTAACTATTTGACTCTTCTGAAATGAAAGTGAGGAAACAAAAAAAAAGATAGTTGTTAGTGGGTGAAAAATATAAAGAAAATTAGGATGAATAGAAGGCAAACATTTTCTATTAGAAAAAACTGTTGGACAGAGGGACCTTTTGTCCTAGTCTGGACTTTTTGGCTTAACAGTCAGACAGAGGTGTTTAAGTGTCTGGGTAAATCTGAAACCCATGAGGAGTCTAGGTAGATATTTCGGCCCTCTGTGACTTATGTGTCTGAGGATAGCATGTGCTTTTTGGGGGAAAAATCAAGAAAATTATGACCAAACCTTGATTGTAATTGTTCCTTTACACAATAAATGATTTGGTTCTTAACCAGATTTAATGAAATGAAAAATCAGGCAGCAAAGAATATAAGCATAAGATTCTCTACGAACAGTGTTCTTTATAGCAGCATGGTCAGTAATGTATCCATCTACCCATCCTGGGTTTATACTGGAAGGTTATCCTTATCCAACCCCTGACTGTTGTATCATGCATCTACCAGGGAGCTGGGAGGGTTACTTTCTCTTCAACTTTCAAGAGAGGATACCTCTTAAAAGAACTAGAACTGATAAGAATTGAAATATGCAATTAACTAGAAATGGTTCACATGATATTATCAAATATTGTTTTTTTAAGCATTTGTGTATAGAGAGCTTTTTATCTTAGTGATGTCTCTGCATTTAAATGTTATTAAATTTGACTACCTAACAGTGTTTCTTAACCTGTTCTATACCTTGGACCTCTTTGTTGATCTGTAGAAGCCGATGGATGAATTCTTGGAATAATGTTTTTAAGTGCATAAAATAAAATACATGGGAGTACAAAATAAATCATTTATATTAAAACATTATTTTCAAAATTGTACAAAACAGGTGACTATAGTTAATTGTACTGTATTGCATATTTGAAAGTTGCTAAGAGAGGAGATCTTAAAAGTTCTCATCCTAAGAAAAAAAAATTATGTAACTTTCTATGGTGACGGATGTTAACTAGACTTAACTGTGGTGATCGTTTTGCAATATACACAAATATTGAATTATTATGTTGTACATATGAAACTAATATAATGTTATATGTCAATTATACCTCATTGAAAATACAAATTTCAAAATTATTTTATGAATTAATGAAAAATTTATAAACTTAAAAAAATTCTACAAAATAAAAATGTGATATGAGGTAGATTTCTTAAGTACCATTATTTCGAAATAATGAATATAATTGGAATTGTGAGACAGCTAGTAAAACCTAATGTGATATGAAAATATATGTGAATTCTATTGGTGACACAGTCACAGGATTGACTAATTCTGTAATGATGTATTGCCTGAATTCATAATTGAAGGAAACATTAAATTTCCACTGGCGGTAGAGAGAATAAAGATACAATTTTTTTTGTATTCTTATTAATGGACTCCCTGGGTTCGATCCCTTGACCCCTTGAGAGTTCAAGGACCCCATTAAGAACCATTCACCTAAAAGGTTTTCCAGGTCTGTACTTTACAGTTAATTTAGCTATCACAAAGGAAGGGAAAATGGATATAAATGACCACATTAATATAATACATGGAAAATAAATCAATCGTGTAATATTTATTATAATTAAATACTAGATCCTGCTAGAAAATATTGATGTGTTGGTTGTATGTCTCCAGTCCCAACTTTCTCCTTAAGATATAAGACCATCAGTATAGTTTGGGTGGAAAATTATTAAAAAACTGTGAACAAACTTTCAGAAAATGAGGATATTTTTAGTACCTGTGGTGGAAAGTTCTTAAATATTTAATGAATCATAAAAGATTCTGTATAGAATATAGATGGCACGAGTCGAGATTCAGACATTTATTACATGGAATAGACTATTGGCTTACAAAAAACGCATCTGGACAAGAACAGAGCAGCCAGTGACCCGGGTCCAGGTTTGGATGTTTCATTCTGATTTACATTGTTGACTTGATTGATACGTTCCCAGGGGGAAAAACAGCTTCTTTGAAAAAGGGCTCCTAGTCAGTGAGGGGTCAGGGATTCCCTGTGGTGAGGGTCACAAGTCTGGTCTCAGGATGGAGCCTGGTCTCCTGAGGAGTGAGAACCACTTCATGGCCCACCGTGTGGGGCTCGGAGCCAGCCAGGATGGGAGGTGCACCTCCACCCTCTTCCCCACCCCTACCTGTAAGAGAGTGTTGGGGAGTTAGTGGCTTCATCTGCTGGTCTGATGCGGTGCACTCATACCTGGAAATCAAACCTATGCCTATGGTAATTGTTTTTGTTTTAATCTCAAATAATGCAGTTTCTCCTAGTAAAGGATGGTAAGAATCCATCTTCCACATTCACGCAGATATCACTATGGCTCCCCGAACTGGCTGTGCACACACTGGAAGAGGTGTGGAAGTGTGGAAATGGGTGAGATCTCAGAATACAGATCATGGGAGGAAATTTACCTTTTGTTTAAGGAGACCATTTTTAACTAGCTTTTACTGAAAGGTGCTCCAAAGGCTGTACAACAAAGTGCCAACTTCTCCTGAGCTATAGAAAGCCCTCAGATTTCTAGAGAAGTGTTTGACTGGTCCTGGCTTGTCCACACTTGAGAGGAAATTCACACAGCACATGGACCACAGCACATTAGATTACTTCTATTTCTGGTAACACCAAATAATGAGTAACCTAGTCTCTGTTTAAAGATGCCCTGTCTGTAATTAAGTGGAGCTCGACCCTGAGGGATAGCTGAAAACAAAGGGAAACTGATGGACTCTGAGCTCATCCTATGAAACTCCAATTCAGGTCCTTTCTCAGCTTTATTTTACAGCACAAGGAAGTGAGCTGTTGGAGATGAGAGGCTTTGCAGTTCTCCAAAGCAGCCCAGTGTCACCATGGGTTATTTCTGAAAGGCAAAGTTATAAGGCTTAGTTTGCACAGGTTTTAAAAAATTATTTGCAAGTGTTACAAGTTGACATTTCAAAATGCTGAAATTTGAAAATAACTTTTAAAAAGTTCTAATTAAGCAATAATAAGTGGGAATTGACATTTTCTACCATTCACTGAGAAGTTACCCAGCTAATAACCCCTTCTTTTCAAATTCCCAACCCAAAGCCATTATATAAATATAGAATGACATCGTGGTGTTGTGTAGGAAATTGGAGTCTTAGCTTCTAACCTACTTGCACTCCTCTCTCAGTCCCCTGAAAAGTGCTATTGATATGACCCTAAACAGGCAAAGAGTTTAATGTTACTTGGAAATTTTAAATAGAAATTGACTTTCTTTAAGCAATCCTAGTTTACTTAATACACCACAACACTATTGACTCTGATTCATTTAGAATCCCGTCAGACACTCCAGCTGCTTTTATAGTATGCAAAGTGAAGATTCCTATTTAGGAATTTTAAGAACTATGGACACATGGGCTGATCCAAAAGCAGTAATGCTTTATGATGGAGTGATTTCGGATTGTGGTGAATTAGCAGACTTGCTCTCTTGGGGAGATGGATCAAAGGATGGGACCAGAGTGATCTTCATCCAATTTTGCACAAGATAGAGACAGTTTATGTTTGTTGTCATAGTCCTTTCATTCTCAAAAAGTGTCCTCATCTGGATGATGAAATAGATGATCATCTCATTTAATTGTTCAATTTCATGATTTCTCAAGATACAGTAGAAGGAGAACTAAAGTAGAATCAAAATATCTGGCTTCAAATCTCTACTACCTGAGGAACGTTAGGCAGTTTGCTTAATGTCTCTGTGGTTTTTTCTTTGTCTCTAAAATGGAGATATCAATCCCTACCTCACAGAATATTCCAGATGTGTACCTAATAACCATGTATTCAAGAGCACCACAGTAATGCTTGGCTAGGAGTGGACACAATGTGTTTAGTTTGGTTGGTCTGAATCTACTGCCACTTATTGGGACTCAGGGCACTCATATGTTGATTCATCTGATGTTCTGGGGGGAATATAAGTTGTTAATTCTTGTTCCTTGGACAGAATTCCATGGTTGTTTAATTGACAAGACTTAGGACTGGAAGACCCAAGTTGCAGGTCTGCCACTGTCTTCCTATTTGACTGTGGGCACGTCACTTGAGATTTCTAAGATCTCTCTCACTTTCAACAGTTATGAGGCTAAAATGGATACACTAAAATATGTTTGAGTTCAGATTTTGATTAGGCATTCATTCATTTAACAAATATTTATTGAATGTCTGTTCAATAAATACCTGTATGCCACATACATTCCAGTTATTGATACATCAAAAGAGAACAAAATAAATCTGGAGCCTACCTCAAAGGAACTGTCAGTCTGGCTGTCCTGAGTTATCTTTTCTAAGCATTCCTGATAGACAGGCATCTCTCTTCTTATACATCAAGAGGAGAGACTATTTTGGATTTCTTCACCTAATCCTATATAACAATTTCTAAATCTTTAAATCTAACTAAACCTCCTCTGGTTTCTATTAAGTATTTTCCTTTCTGCTTTTTCTCAGTGGGAAAGGAGAAAATCTGTTCTTCTGACTGCATGAATATCTTTTATTTTATTAAAAATCTGTCAGGCTTTTGTCAAGGCATTGTATGGTGGAAATACCATGTGGTTACCTTAAGTACCATAATGAACTCAACTGTTAGGTTGCATCTATTAATTATCTTCCTGCTAGTATAAACTATTTTGTAAAATTTAGAGCATGAGGCTGATTTTCTAAGTGCTGTATTGTAACATTTGCGAGGTGGTTCCAGTTAGGGTGAGAAATTCTGTTAGGCTGAGACATCAAGAATTATGTGTGTGTATGTATTGGGGGGGGTGGGTTCCAGGGGGCACATTATCCCTGCTGGGAAATTAGTTACTTTTGTGATGAACGTGGAAGACCTTACTGATAGGAAGGAATGGATCTGAAACAGATTCTGGGTACTGAGGCCATGAAAGACCTCAAAGGAATGGGCTTATCAAGGGACGAGTTAGAGGTGGAAAAAGAATCAGGCTTTAAGACAGATAACCATGTATAGCTGGGCTCCCACCATTGACCCAAGAACACAGTCTTGTTTCTCTTGGCTGCCTTCTGATAAATCTTGCTGAGAGGAAGGGATTGTGGCAGAGAGCCAGCAACCAACAGGCGTATCAGGTAATTCTCCAAGTGGCTGAGGTAGTTGATTAGAGCAGGGAGGCTAGACTCAACAAAAGATGAAATCTAACATCACTGTATTTTGAACTGCCAACGATTACCTACATTTATCAGGCTGCAAAGGACATCAGATCATCTTGCTTCCTGGAAAAATTGTGCATTAGTGATTCTAGATGGAGGTGTGTCTCACATATCAAGTGACTTTAGAACAAAAGCTCAGCTAGAGCTAAAGACAACTTTCATTTGGATCTAGTATTCCCTATATTATTTTCTCAATTCCAACCTGGTGCTACGTGAAGGAAGTGGACACAATTTTTGTATTATAGATTATTTACATAATCACAGAGATGTACATTTCTGAACAGGCAGGAACAAATGTCTCATGGAAAGCAGCACCGTGACTCCCTCAATCCTGCCTCTGGGTTGAGAGATGTCCATGCTTCTCAGTTGTACGCAGGAAGCAGTCACATTTTATGTGAGGAATAGGTTCATAATGACCTTGCGTTTTTCAAAACTCACATAATTCAACACTAATTTTCCTATGCAGGGGGATGCGTTTCCAGACTTCATAAATTTACCACAATTGTAGTGTAATTTTACTTTTAAATATACTTTTTATGTATATCAAATAACATAAAAATAACACATGAATAAATAAACTATAAAACTTTGACCCTTTTCAGAGCTTTTTATCACATCTAATTTCACTCCGTGGCTTTTGATTTGGGGACTCATTTAACAGCATCACTATTCAATGCATTTTGGCATATTGTTATGGGATATAAAAACAATTATAAATTATAATAGCACTGAACATTAAAATAATATTACAATAGTCACAAAATCATTTAGGAATGTTCCCAGGCTGTAAAGCCAAGGGTGGTTCATGGCATACTTTTATTTGTGATATTTCTGTTTACCAGCAAAAGTGCTGCTGCCTTGCGGGAATGAAAGAGATACTGTCTGTGGTCAACCTACTCAACTGCCAGCTTTAAGGGATGTGATTCATGGGTAGTTTTTGAAGTGTGTGTGTAGGGTTGTTTTGCTTTAAATTTTTCATATTAAGTTATATATAAGATATTATATATAAAATTATAAGTTGTTATATATAAGATTATAAGATATATAAGATATATGAGATATATAAGATTATAAGTTGTTATATATATGATGTAGTATATATAGTATAAATGATATAACTAAATTATACCATTTCAAGTTGGCATATTTCAGTTTTGTATAATAGAGAATGTCTTATATCTATATCCAGTAATGGCTATCATGATTATTGATATAATTTTAGAAAGGATTTCTTTGTTTTCTTGACCCAAATATCTGATATATATTTTATTAAACCATATCGCTATGGACTAAATTGTGACCCCAGCCCCTCATATTCACATATTGAAGTCCTAACCCTCCATGTGACTGTAGTGGAAATAGGGCTTCTAAGGAGGTGATTAAGATTAAATGAAGTGATGAGAGTGAAGCCCTGATCTGACAGACAGGCTGGTGTTCTTATAACAGAGGAGGAGATACCAGAGATCGCTCTCTCTTTCCACGGGTGCACACGGAAGAGGTCACATGCACACATGGTGAGAAGGCAGCTGTCTACAAGCCAAGAGAAGAGCATCAAAATGAAACCTGACTTCCAGCACCTTGATCTTGGACTTCCCAGCTTCCAGAACTGTGAGAAATAAATCTCTGCTGTTTAAGTCCCCTGGTCTATGGTTTTCTGTTATGGCAGCCTGAGTAGAGTAATACACATCTCATCCTTTAATATTTTTGTTTAAGTTGAATATGTTTAAGTTAGTTCAGTTTTGATTTTTATAACTTAAAGTTAGTGCTTATACATATTAGATTGTATTTTTTCACTTAAAACTTATTATTTTTGTTTAATTTTAAAAAGTTGAATTGTGACTTTTATCTTCATTTCTGAGGATTTAGCTATTCATGTTTACTGAGTTTAATGTTATGAGGATTCATTCAGTCACTCATTTAGAAATATGCTCGGGGTATGTAAAGAGCTGTGGTAGGCACCTGGCAATGAGAAGATAAGGAAGACATGGTCTGTGTCTTCAACAAGATTTGTTGAGTTACAGGGAAAAGAAATGCACAAATAACAGCAATGTAAGGCAGACCATGGTGACTGGCAAGAAAGGAAAGTTGAACAGAATGGAGCTAAATGCCATACATTCTCTCTTTTCATTCGGTCCCCATCAGCTTTTCACTTGTTTGTCAGGACCAAGATCTTTCTCCCCTCACAGAGTTTGTGTCTGATTTTCCTTTTCCTGGAATGCTCTTCCCCCAACCCTGAACCTAACTGACTTGCAGAGTTCAACTCAAGTGTCACTTCCACCATAAAGATGCAAATATGTATTCAAGTAACTTCAAGAGCATAGAAAACTGTAAATTAATTAGGAAATGTTGGGTTTAAAGTATTACTTTTGTTTCTCATGTAATTAATTGAAAGTTTATATAATTTAATTTTTAATATTGACTGTATTTAATGACTGGCTTGTGAAATTCTGGAAATTTAGCAAACAGGTCTGATCACTGCTAAAACCTGGCTCCAACACACCAATAACAATCACATAATTATGTATGTAGTCAGTTAGTGAATGTCTATCTTCTCTATGAGAATGTGAGCATGTAAAGGCAGGGACTGTGTTCCCTCGTGCTCTATGAGTCATTTTTGGTAGGGGAAACAGAAGCCACCTAGGTAATCCAAATAGGAAGCTTTTATACAAGAAGCTGGAAGCTTATACTTCTTTGGAAGGTCGTGGAACCAGATGATTGGGTACAGTTGACTTGTAGGAACCTGCCCAGAAGCTAACTCAGCAAATCTCCAAGTCTCAGTGAGAACTGCCACTGCTGATCTTAGGGATCCTCAAGAACTAGACTTTTGCCCACAAATCTGCCTGCAGATGCTACCAGAAATGTCCAAATCCCACATGGGCTCCTCTCATGGGCTGCCTCTAAGCTGGTGCCATGCTGGGAAGGGCATTCTGAAGAATCTGGTTTCAGGGATCTCTGCAATGCAGAGAATCTGCAGAAGGGAGCAGAGATGGTACCAAGTTGATGATAGACAGTTTATCTCTCTTGCTCATTAACATATCACAGCACCTAGAATATTCTCTTGCACATAGGACGTGCTCAGTGCATCTTGGTTAAATGATTGAGGCTAGGTGTTCAAAGTATATAACACAGCCATGATAAAGAATAATTGACTTTAGAGAAAGGATTTATTTGGACATCCCCATCAGTTATCCTCACCTAGTACCTGTCACATTCAGATAAACCAGCTTATGAAATAGTATTCTGAAAGTTAATGTTTAACTTAGTTGCTTGGAATTTAAAACATATTTCTGTCTATAAATGGTGGTGAGGTCTCTAGACTGGTCCATTAAAGCTCATTTCACTCATAATGTTTTTAAAATATAGCACTAATAATGTAATAGCTCACTACCTTATAGACTATTCTGTGAGAAAATGTACTTCAAGTTCCAGTTCTGATGGCAGATGCACATTTTCTGCTTTTGCATCTCTGGCAAGAAGTATATGACTTCCTCCTCCCCAATTCCTGTTTACACTTTAAGCAATAGGAATAAGAACATCTTGATGTAGTTTGAGCTTTCGTCATAACAAGGAATGTTAAGTCCTGAGTGCCCTAGTAGTAGTAGACAGAAATTCTAGATGGGGGAGGGAGTTCCATTAGGTATAATGGAAAAGTAAATTCTATTTAAGGGACATTGCAAGTGCTTTATATTAAGATTTTCTGTATTGTGCTTATTTAATTAAGATCAGAGTTTTCATTGCAAAAGAATATAAGCTATACAGTTAAAATTAAATTAGGAGAATAAACTATATTACATTTGCATAGAGATTTTCTTTAGTAGGTCTTACCAGGTGAATGAACCATACCTTGGGGATATTAACTCTGGCAGTTCTTAAAGGAATCACTTAGTAAATTACTAATATAATGGACTAAAAGATTCTCTAAAGAATACTAAAAAGTGCTTTAAGTTTCTGGGGGCAGGGATCATGTCTTATTCATCATGTTATCCTTCCAGGGTTGGCACCATGTTTAACCAAAAGGCATCCAATGAATGTCAAATGAAATATGCATGTTGTCAAAGAGATACATTTAGAAAAGGAAGCATAAACTAAAATAATCTAATCTAATCCAAGGACCCACACAATAGTCCATTAGGAAAAATGAGTAAGAATCATAGATTTACAAATAGGAAAATTGATATACAAGAAGAGAGAGTTTGAGTTTGGAAGTCCTTAGTACTGTTAACCAAATAATTTGAGTTCTTGGCCCCTTGCGATGAGGTGGGGCTGTGACTAGCTCTGGCCAATGAGTTGTTAGGAGACATGATGCCTCTAGATTCTGCTTCTAGTCTGGAACATTTAATTGCTAGTTTAAGACAGTAGAACTCTCTTTTCCCTCTACTATGTTGACTGGCAAGGTGCTAGATAGTGACCATTCTATCAGCCTTGGCCTCATGTGTTGGATAGGTAAGATTAGTGAGAAGTAAATAGTGTGACCGTATAGTTTTTCATTCAAACCATATCACTTTTGAGACTTAGAGGAGGCTCTATTAATAATTTGGCTGAGACAAGAGGCATACACTAGAATTGTCCTGAGCAAACAGAGACATGTAGTCATTAAGAACTAATTCTTTGTTATTTTAAGCTACTAAGATTGGGGGTGTTTGTTACTGAAGCATAACCGCCTATCCAGACTGATTCATGGAGTCAATACCAGAACTGATGGTGGCATTCTCTTTTTTGATTTATTGCCTTTAAATGAGTGCATATGTATTATTTGGACTGCAAGTGACAGAAGCTCAACTCAGATGCATTGAGGCAAAAACAAAGGAATTTAGCAGCACTTGGAATCCAAGAAATGTTAAAAAATAAAACAATAGGAGTGTACAGATGGAGCTGAGCCTCAGGCACAACTAGAGCTAGGGGATCAGGTTGAATGCTGCCAGGCCCTTTCCTTCCACCTTCTGTCTCTGCTTTCCCTACGTGGAGCCCTCACTGCTTCTAACTGAAGCCAAATTTCCTCCACAGGGGGGCGAACTATGGCCACCAGCAGCTCCTAATTTCTAAGTCTGACTGCTTCCATAACCAAGAAGGACAGACTCACAGATGTTTTCTGAATCCAATTTCAGAAATCCCAGGCAAGGATTTCTGTTTGGCTCAGTTTTGGAAAAGTGTCAACCTCTTAACCAACCAGCTGAGACCAGGAGGTTGAGTCACTTAGGACCAAGGCAGGGTCTCTGGGAACTACATTGGGATAAGGAGAGGAACAACTTTGAGAAGAAGAGTGGGGCGCTAGGAAGACAAAAACACTAGATGTTTACTTCATGTGTGCTCATGGATGTGGGCAGACACCACTAATAAGGCCCTTGCACAGAGCTTTTCTGGAGGTATTGCTGGAATCTGTAAAAATTTATAACATTCTTTTTTCCCCCATATTCTCTTTTGTGATTCCTTTTGGATAAAAGCCTCACATTTGAAAATAGCTGGGTGGAAAAATGATGAGTTATGGGGCCAAGGGACTCAGTAAAGCTAACTGACCCACCTGGGCATTGAACCAGAAATTCTGCTCTCTGTAGAATTATATTCTAATCAACCGAGCTCAGCTGTGGGGACATAAGTGACATAATGACATTCAAAGTGACTTTTTAAAGCTGACCGTAAACTTACATTATCTGCAATTAGCTAAGTCCTTAAAAAAAGAAACAACTAAAGAGTTAGATTACATCATCTTAAGCCTGCCTTCAAAGGTTGGATTGCGGGGTCCATGATTTGGTTGCAGCCTCCAGCACTGGGTTGCCCTATTGTCCTTCTCTCCTGAGCAGAGTGCCTCCCATATTTTCAAGGTAAATTTTGGGGAGTATGGAAGAAAGCCTGCTCCCAAGAAGGTTAGCAGCCAAACTCTCCCACAATTCTGAAGGTGCCTATGATTAAGGGCTGTGTCGTGATGAAAATAATTGCTTTAATTAGCCATTAAACAAGCTTCAGGGTCAACATGACAATGAGTTTCTTTCTGTGTTTGATTTAGTAGAAGCAGTTAATGATTTTGTTTTTATTATCTTTACCCCCTGCTTCAGAATTATTTACTTAGCACATGGAAGGCAACAGATATTTGTTATTATAAAATCAATTTCATGCCTGACTAGACCATCTCTTCCACCTTTGTCATTACTCTTTGAGCTTTGGGTGTTATCTTGGGCTCATTTATGTTTACACAACTAGGCGGCAGTGGACCCTACCAATAATTATTTGGGGAATTTGAGTCATACAGCAACAGGCAGTGCATTTTCAGAGAATTTCCATGTATTCATTTCCCCCCCATTTCTATTGAAATTTCTAATCAATAGAATAATGTTTCTAAAGTAAAAGTATCACATCATGTTTTCTCTTATCTACATGATGTTAAGAATGGATTATGTATCTAGAGTAAAAAATTCAATATGTAAAGGGACTGAAACAAACATCCATAAGCTATCATTTTGGTTAAAAGCATTCTTCTTTGAAATCTTTGTTTACTAAAGTCATGTTCCTTTGTTTTCACTAGCTTTTATGTAAGGCTCAAGGTGACAATCATGGCTTTTCTGAAATGCCAGTAGCTATGAAGTTAAATAATCTAAATGCCAGCAACATTCTTTTTTTTTTGTTGTTTTTTTAGTGGTTGTGGTGGTTCTGAATTAATTCCCAAGCATACATAATATTAGGTTTGCAAAGTCTTTTCATGCCTGTTAAGCCCAGCCTGGATATAGCTTTGTGGATGTGGGGTAGGAGTGAGTTAGCTTGCTTCCATTAGGATCAGCCCATTGTTCCCATCATGCCTTGTTGATCCCATCTTGCCTGATAGCGTCTGCCTTCCCTCAGTTGCTGGCAGGACCCAGAACACTACCCTATCTGGTACCATGCTCCCAACAGCCCAGCTATCTGGAACCATAATGCCATTCTCTGATCCCATTACCTAATCTTTCCCATTGATTAGCTTTGACCTTCAACACCTAGCAAACATTTATTGACATGTACCCAACTGGCTGGGGGCCTTATCTAGTTCAGCACCTTCTTGGATGTGTGACACTCAGCAAGCTGGAAACTTTCTGAACCTTAGTTTCTATATTTAGAAAATGGGACTAATATAAATATTCACCCTATCTACCTCACAGTTGTTGTGAGGACTCAATACAGTAAAGCATGTCAAAATATCTTGTATAAGTTGGTGTATAGAGGTTAGTTATTTCATTTCATTGGAGGTATACATCTAGATTTCTGTCAAAAAATAATTTCTATAATCTCGATCAGCTAATTTTTTCTAGAAAATTCTATGCTGGTGTTATGGCTTAACATTTGGCATAGGTTATGTAGAAGGTTCTTATGCTTTTAAGCATATCATAATCATCTAGGGTGCTTTATAGCTTCCTGGGTGTCATACCTAGAGATTCTAGTTTTAGCTTTTCCTTGGGCTCAGAAACATGCATTTTTAACAAGCACTGTGGATTAGTTTCCTGGGGCTGCCATAACAGGGTACCACAAACTGGGTGGCCTGAACAACAGAAATTTATTGTCTCACAGTCTGGAGGCTAAAAGTCTGAGATCAAGATGTTGGCAGGGTTGGTTCCTTCTGAGGCTGTGAGGGAGGATCTGTTCCAGGCCTCTCTTCTAGCTTCTGGTGCTTTGCTAGCAATCTTTGGTGTTCCTTGGCTTGTAGATGTATCTCCCCAATCTCTGTCTTCATGTTCACATGGCATTCTCCTTATATGTACATGTCTCTGGATTTCCTCTTTTTATCAGGACACAGTTATATTGGATTAGGGTCTAGCCTAACGACCTCATCTTAACTTGATCCTCTGTAAAGACCCTATTTCCAAATAATGTCACGTTGTGAGGTACTGGGAGACTTTAACATATGGATTTTGGACTTCACTATACGAATTTTTGAGGAACACAATTCAACCTGTAACATGCTGTAAATGATTCTGATCCAGATGTGTGTTCCATTCCACCTTGAGAAACACTGGACTGGAGACCAGGCTGAGTGTGAAAGAGTGTGAGGCTCAGAGTGGTTGCACAGAACCATGTTTTCTTTATATTTGAGAGAAGCACTTGAGAATGGGATGAAGAGTGGTATAGTGTGGCTGGAGAAGAATACCCCTGTAACTAACAGTGGGTGAATAGAGACCTTAGGGTTGCGTCTGAGTAACTCTGGAGGAGGCATTATTAACACTCCTGTTAAAACTGTGAAAACTGGTGGGCCACATTCTCAACCCTGCAAAGGGCTGTGATCCTGAGAAACCTAGCCCGGAGTCCACACTCAGAACCTCAGCCTACTCAGATGGTTCTTCTGAATTATTTGGTAATTTCTCCCACAGCCTCATGTTTATTCCAGAACCTAAGCTATAGTACCTAAGGCCTTTCCAAAAATATCATCTCTCTACTTGATCCACACAGATGAACTACTCGCGTGAAAATCTGAATGTGTGGTGGCCAACCCAGGGCTTTCCTCATTACATCAATTACCTCCATCCTTGAGCTGAGCCTGGGGTGAGAGTTCTGAAAGATACCAGAAATAATTGGGGAATGCCTTACTCCCACTGGTGTGTGTTTGAAGATACTGCTTTGTAATTTGGAATTGATAATGAATTACATTTAACTCTGATATTGCAGGGCATATTGTCAGGCATAGTTCCAATAAAATTTAAAAAGAACATTTATGGGTACTGTGGTCTAATAGTTGAAAGTATTCAGGATTGTGTTTTTCCTTATGTACATCCTCATATGCCATGGCCATGCCTGGGCCAGGTAACTACAGCCTTCTAGCTCACTGCCTCAGGAGAGGGCTGTTACAGTTGAGGGGAGATTGACACATAGGCATTGGAAGATAATGGAAGATATAATAGTTAGAGAGACTTGGCTGCAAATGTATGAAAGAGACAGTAGATTTGGAAAAAATGCATTATGATATAAAACCAAGTTTCTCCCACCCCGGAAGAGATGTAGGTCCTACAGAATGAGAAGAGGAGAGGAGAACTGGGGAAGAATCAAGGTAGATGGGGGCAAATCTCCATGAGAAGAGACCCTCTGCTTCTCCTACCCCCTTCCTTGGGTCAAGTCATAATCTAAGATCCAAACATTATCATTTTTAATTTTATGTCCCTATTTGCTTTCTAGGTAGTGGGTTATATACACTTTCATATTTTGTGTTCTACTTAACAACATATGATGAATATTTTCCATGTTGGGATATTCTTCATATTTTAATGCCTAAAAAATAGGCCATCAAGTAGTTTTAATTATGCTGTGAGCTACACCTATGTATTTCAGTGATTGTAATGAAACTACACAATGAAGGGGAAGACCCAAGGGATTCATTGATAAGGGAAGAATTACCTAAGCGAGTCTTTACCTCCCTCCCTACTCTTGTTGGACAAACACTGCTAAGAGGATGGGTTTACTCACTCACCCAGTTCTCTGTCCCTGAATCCCATTAACCCTCACAAATGGAAAGGATGAAGTGTCCACTTACAGGTCCAATCCTGCTTTAGCTGGGGACAGATTTCACCACTTTTGCCAAAGCCCTTGTTTTGACATATTCAAATAACCTTCTTCCGTTTTTGGAATGCCCTTCCCTCCCCATCTCCCTACCCATTCAAACACTCTCTCTTCATATTTCCAGGCCCCAGAGAAGTTCAACTTACCCAGTGAAGCCTTCCTTGACTAGCTCAAGAGATCTAACTTTCCCCTGAAGTCTTGGTTGAGTGTTGTTCTCTGCTTCTGTCTTATCTCATCTGGTGTATTATAAATTGGTTGCAATCAGGTATCATGTGTTATCCTTCTGGGTATTTCTCACCACTTCTGTTATAATGGGGAGCCTCAAGTACGTGCTCAACAAATACCATCTTTCAAAAAAGTTTAGTCTTCAAAAAGGTGTCAGATTTTCCAGATGTCCCTGGAAAAGAGTGATGGTTAAGTACATTGTACTAATTAAATGGAATATATGCATTCATTAAAATTATAACTATGATGATTATATATCAATGTGAAAATGTCACAAATTTAATTTTATGTGAGGAAAATAGAACATAAAATTACATTTGTACTACAATTATAGCTGTGGAAAAACATGAATAAAGGCTATGAGAGAATGCAAATATGGAGACAGTTATATTTAGGTGCTAGATTAATGAGTGAATTACTTTCTTTTAATGCTAGAAAACTATTTTCATAATAACTGAAAAATATATAGTGATAGACAATTTAGACTGTGGTCAGCTGTGGGAAAAAGTACTCAGTTTCTGGGAATGGAAAATGAAATGAGTTATATAGAGATTTCAAGAGCTTTCAATGTATGAGCTAATTCTGGTAGCCTTGAGCTTTTAATTTTTATCTTAAATAATAGTGAATACTCAATATAGGAGATATTCTGAAGACATGGCTACCAGGTCTTAGGAGATCCATCTTAGAATCCTGCCATTTATATAATAAGCTCCATATTTCAATTTCCCCCCAAAAGTAGAACTGCCAGTAGGATATGTGGAATTCAAGACCTATAATAATCTTAATATGCTAAACTTGTTTTGTTAAAATTCCTCATCTTTTTGGGCTCCTGTGTTTTGTTTGTGTGACAAGAAACAGTTTCCGGTGTTTGAATCATCATGTCCTCGTCCCTTATAACAATGTCCCGTGGGGTTTTCATCAGGGAAGAAAAGGCAGCACACCGGAGTGAGATTTTGCTATGATTATCTCATCATCTCTTTTCATTTGTGGTGCCATGGGCAAAACTCTTTTTTTAACAAAGGTTCAGCAAAGTGATTGGCACTCAGTGAGTGGTTGATATTGAATAGCAAAAGCCAAGAGCTAATTTGAAGTCTTCATATAATGTTCTTTGTTTAAAAAAATGAAGAGAAAAAAATCCAAAATTAGAATACTAAGAACTAGAACAGGCTTGCACCATACTGTTTTAATTGGCTGTTGCTTATGAGAAGAATCAATAATTTCTTTTGAAGTTTCACATCAATTGCTTAATTTTGATCGTCTTGTAATTAATCAGCTGTGAATAAAATGAATCAGCTGTAATTTTAAGCTTAGTTTTTTTTTAAATGGCTACAACATTATAAGTAATAGGTTATCCAACCTGATTCAAAGCTTTGTAAATGATTTTAGCTGTATTTTGAAAGAACTACAACTTATCAACTTACTCATGAGTTTCAGCAATCACATTTTCAATACCTTTTCGGAACACTTTTATTGAAATGTTAATGTAATTTTGTGTTCTTCAGGTATTTTACCTGTTTTATTTTAACCATCGAGTAACAATATAGTAGTACCCAGTGTATTTCTGACACTGTGCCAGGCACCATGGAGGCAGAGAAGTGAGTCAAAAGCAGCCTAGGGTATGGATCCTATTCTCAAAGACCTTACGATATAAATGGAGGAACAGACAGACTGGACATACATGAAACAATCAGGAATAACTGACTGAAATTTCCAAGTGTCACGTTAACTGATTGAGATAAGGTAATTTCAGAAACTTAAGAAAGCTTGAATAGACTTTGAGCTCCTTGGAGGACATGGAACTGGAGTGGAGACTTGAGGGATGGTTTGGCTGAGATTGCTACTTTGCCCTGATATCTGTTCTTCCCTTGTTAGATAGGAATAGAATTTAGGGGCCCAGTTGAAGGATACACACTTCAGGCCTCTTGCATTACATGTGGCCATGGGACCAAGCTCTGTTCAGTGGGTTGTAAGCAGAACGGTGTGTGTAGCTTCTAGATCAGGAGAGTAAGCCAGGAAGTATGCCCACCCAGTTCTACTTTTTGTCGGTCTTAGTAGGTAGGACACAGATAAAATAGCTAGGAGGTGGAGCAGCCATCTTGGGCTGTGATATTGGAGTCATGTGAATATAGCAGATAAGATAGAAGGAGCCTGAGCCTCTGTCAGTCTCATCAAACAGAGTTGTCATGCCAGCTGAGAATTTTATATGTGAGAGAAACAGACTAATATCTTGTTTAAGCCATTGTTATTGGGGGTCTTCCTGTTAGAGTAGCCAACCCTATATCCCAATATAGATGGATAGAATTTAGATTCAGCAGAAGAGTAGAGGGAGACATTCCATGTAAGGAAGCAGCAGGAAGAGAAGCCCTGGATGGGGATTATTCTCTACCTCAGAGTGTCTCCACTTATATCAAACAGTGAATGGATATTACTTATTTAACTTCATTGTAGTCAGAGAATACACATGATGATTTGAATGATTTGAATACTTTAAAATTTATTGAGACTTGCCTTATGTCCTAACATATGGTGTATCCTGAAGAGTGTTTCCTGTGTACTTGGGAAGAATGTGTATTCTGATGGTGTTGTGGGAGGTGTTCTATAGATGTCTGTTAGGTCTAGTTTCTTTATAGTGTTCAATTTTTTTGTTTATTTTTTGTCTAGTTGTTCTATCCATTATTGAAAGTCGGATTTCGAAGTCTCCAACTATCATTGTTGAATTGTTTATTTCTCCCTTCATTTCAGTCAGTTTTTGCTTCATGTATTTTGGGGCTCTGTTGTTAAGTTTATGTATGTTTTTAATTTCTTATATTTTCATATATTACAATTTCTAATAATTTCATATGTTTTCTTGGTGGATTGACCGTTTTATCACTATAAAATATCCTTCTTTGTCCCTATAACAATTTTTGTCTTAAAACCTATTTTATTTGATATTAGTATAATCATTCCACTTTCTTTTGATGTAAATCCTACCATATCAGTAATTACATTAAATGTAAGTGGACTGAACACTCCAATTAAAGGCAGAGATTGTTTTTAGTTTTTGGTTTTCTATGCGTCTTGTTATTTTTGTTCCTCTATCCCTCCATTACTACCTTCCTTTGTGTGAAATAGATATTTTCTAGTGTGCCATTTTAATTCCCTTGTCATTTCTTTCACTATATATTTTTTAATCATTTTCTTAGTGGTTGCCCTGGGGATTACAATGAACATCATAACTTATAACAATATAGTTTGGATTAATACCAACTTAATTTCAGTATTGTAAAACACTATATAGAAGTACTTACTTCTATATAGCTCCATTTCCTACTCCCTCTTTTGTGCTGTTCTCATTATCTATATGTATAGCTTTATGCAGTAGTCTTTTAAATCAGATGGGAACAAATGAAGCATCACCAACAAAAATACATTTATGTGGTCTTTTATATTTACTTATATAGTTTTCTTTACTAGTATTCTTTCTTTCTTTGTCTATTTATTTATGTGTTACGTGCTATTGTCCTTCATTTCAGCCTGAAGGACTGCCTTTAGTGTTTCTTGTAAGGTGGGTCTGCTAGTGATGAGTCCTCTCAATTTTTATCTGCAAATGTCTTAATTTCAACTTAATTTCTGGATAGTTTTGTTGGACATAGAATTCTAGTTTGACAGTTTTATTTTTCTTCCAGCACATTGAATATGTCATCCCACTGCCTTTTAGCCTTCATGGTTTCTGATGAGAAATTGGCTATTAATCTTATTGAGGATCCCTTGTATATGATGAGTTGCTTCTTTCTCAGTGCTTTCAAGATTCTGTCTTTGCCTTTCAAATGTTTGGTTATGATGTGTCTAGGTGTGAATCTCTTTGCATTTATCCTACTTGGAATTTGTTGCATTTCTTGCATGTGTAGATTAATGTTTTTCATTAAATTTGGGAAGTTTTGGACAATTATTTCTTCAAATATTCTTTCTGTCTCTTTCTGCCTCTCCTCTTCTTTTGGGTCATGCCATATGCATATGTTGGTATGCTTGATGGTGTCCCACAGGTCTCTGAGACTCTAGTTCATTTTTTCTTCATTCTTTTTCTGTCTATTACTCAGGCGGGATAATTTCAATTGACCTATCTTCAAGGTCACTGATTTGTGCTTCTTCCTGCTCAAGTCTAATGTTGAGCCTCTCAAGTGAATTTTTCATGTCAGTTATTGTAGTTCTCAACCTCTAGTACGTCTATTTGGTCCTTTTTCATAATTTCTATCTTATAATTTCTATCTCACTCTACTTGGTGAGCCATCATTCTCCTATTTTCCTTTATTTCTTTAGATATGATTTCCTTTAGTTCTTTGATCATATTTAAAATAGTTGATTTAAAGTCTTTGTAGTAAGTCATCTGGCCGCCTCAGAGACAGTTTCTATTGATTGATTTTTTTCTACTGATTGATTGTGTTTGCATCGTACTTTCCTGTTTCTTTTCATGTCTCACAATTCTTTTCTTGAAAAATTAAACATTTTAAATATAATGGACAAATCTGGAAATCAAAATTCCCTCCTCCTTCTTCAGGCTTTGTTGTCGTTCCTGTTTGTGGTAGTAGTTGTTTGTTTGTTGTTTTGTGATTTTTCTGAACCAATTATGTAAAGTCTGTAGTTTTTATTACAGGTGGCCTCTGAAGTTTCTTTTTAGTTCAGCAAATGATTGGATAGAGATATCATTAAATGCCTGGAACCAATGAGTCTCCTAGTCTTTGCCTAGGTGGTCTATGTGCATGTTGGGGCACAGGGGCAACAATCAGCTAAACAGTTTACAACTCTGCCTTAGTCTTCACTTCGTGCTTGCATAGAGCCTTCAGATCAGCCAGAAGTAAGAGCTTCATGTGTCTTTCCTGAGCATACATTCAGCCTTGGACATGTGCACAGCGCTACACATGTACCTGGCCTTCTAGTTTCCAAGGAATATGTGGGAGCTTTTCAAAGCCTGTATGGACATCTCATTCCCAAGAATTTCCTTTTAGGCTTTTTAGTTAGCTATTATTTGCTCCAGTTTTTGTCACCTCAGGCTGCCACAAATTTGAACAGTTTTCTGTAATCGCTGTTGACAAATGCCCTCAAGAGAAAAGGATTTTTGGGAAAAGTTTTTTTGCATTGGGTGAGCCTTGAGTCAGGTCAGATGCAGAAGAAAGACTTTCAAGTGGGGTTTTACAAAGAAGCACCATTCAGGTCAAATAATGACAATTCTTTGGGAATGTGGCTTTGAAAGACCTCCAACTTCCCTCTGGTGGCTGCCAGGCTGCTGATTTCTCACGTAAATGTGAGCTGGAGGGCAAGGGATGGCAAGTCAAAATGCCACAAATTTCTTACTGATATGCAGCTGTTTTTCTTGAAGAAATGCTCCCCAAGTTCTTGCAAGTATTTGAATAATTTGTAGAGTTCTGAGAAAGTTGGTTTTGACAATTTTTGCCAATTTTCTCTTTGCTTTTATGGAGAGAGAATTTTCAGAGATCTTTACTTCTCCATTTTTGCTGATGTCACTCTCTCATCCATTCTATGGCTGTTTCTGAGAATTACTTGTTATTGTTTGAACACTTTGAGATAATTTTTAACAAGTTATTTGAAATCTCAATGGAGAAATTTTACTTTTGCTCTTCACAATTATATTGGCTAGAACATGTGTTGTTGGTAGTAGTGTCTGTTGAACTTGGGAACACCAAATTTGGATTCACAGTTAATATATTTAAACATTCAATTCTTGTTGTTTACAAACAAATTTAAGTTTTGTTAACATTCAAATATAATTATTTAGCTAATACTTATGTAATGGTTAATATGACTGTTTACTGTTCTAACCACTTTACAAATATTGTCTTTAATTCCCATAACCCTGTGAAGAAAGTACCATTATTAACTTCATTTTGCAGTGAGAAAGCAAAGTCACAGTTAAGTTAAGGAACTTGCCAAAGTTCATTTAGTTAGTGAATGGCAGAAACAGAATTCAAATCCAGGCAGTCAATCTCCAGAGTTTCTGCCTTTAATCATTATGCTATGCTGTGTCTCCAAATAGTTACATTAATGATCATATTTAATTCATTTATTATAGTACTTACTGAGCATATATACTCTATGCTAGGTATTCTGGATTTGGGGATATATATGGTTTCTACCATTATAGAGCTTATAATTGAGGGGTAGGAGAATATAAACATTAAACAAATAATTATATAAATTATAAGTGATACAAAGGGTAGGTTTCAGGGTGTATGAGAGCACTCTGAAAGAGTTATGAGGAAAATTTAATCTTGTCTAGAGGGGGCAGAACAGGTTGTTTCAGAAAGTAAATTGCCAAATTGAGAACTAAAGCTGAGTAGGATTTATCTAGACCCCAGCCATGGCCATTCCTGCCATTGAATTGTGCTGCTTCTGTTAGTGACCAATCTACTTTCTTCCTGCTTTGGTCTCCTTTCTTCTTTCTTGCCTTCTTTATCTTATAACTGCTCTCTTGTCCTTTGACTATCACATAAAAAGGATAGTCATTGGAATTCAATCAGTATATTTCTTTCATTCAGTGTTGGGCATAATTTGGAAGTGGTTGAAAGTTCTTCATTATGTCTGCAGTTGTTTGGTGCGTAAGGGTTTCTTCTCAGTGTCACTTCATAAAACTATAGTTTTTGCTACTTTAATTTTTTAAAGATTATTAATATTTTACTTTTATAGGAGATATTATACATTTTTGGAAATGGGTAAATTGTATTAAAAATGGCAGAGAATCACAACTCCCTAAAATGTAATTTTTGCTCTTGTGGCTTCAGTCGTATGTGGACGTAGCCTCTGGGTTTGTCAATTCTTTGCCTTGGTGCCCTCAATCAGTAGCTTGGCAACATATTACACTGGCAGGTTCTTATTGTCTGTCAACATAAAGCTTGTTTTGCGCACAGTATTAGCTCCTGGATGGTTCTGCAAAAGTGATGTGTCACTGAAATTTTCTTTTTTGACATGTCTCTTACCTGGCAGTTAATGGCTGTGATGAAATATTTTTTTCTTCATGAAACGAACCATTTCTTTTTGGCTGTATATTCTAGTCTTTGAAGATATATTTGCCAAAATATTGCCAATGAAACCTTCTGTTTTTCTGTCCATTTAAAAAATATCTACCATTTCTCCATTCTGGGTTCATTATTTCTATCAGTGAAGTGATGTGTAACTGCGATCTGTAAGGCATTATATTAGAAATTGATTGATTGATTACCTTGACTCGAGGGACTCAGTGTAGACAAAGAAGACATGACAAATTCAGGATGTGTTCCATTCAACAACAAATGAAATAGAAAATTAGATTTTCACTAAATTGTTTGAACAATCAGAGAGTTGTGGGAAAGTATGTATTTTGTAATCAATATAAAGTGAATTATGCTTTTCTCTCTCTTGTATCATGTAACACAAAACCTGCTGGATGTATTTTCAGCTGGAGAGTAATCTAGAGGATAGGTCTCGTATAATCTGTCTTAAAAGAGGCTTTGTGGCCCAAGCAAAATTTACACTGGTGTACTTCAACATAATAGTTATTTTCTGAAGCAACAGCTAATGTTGAGATAGAATAAGAGGTCCATGTGACTGACATTCCAGAGGGACCAACCACACTTATTCAGACACCACGTCTTTATGAAACAAATGATAGTTTCAATGTAAGATTCAAATCAGAGTAATAAGGACAGGTGCTCTGAATTGTAGGTACAGACATCCCTCTGTATCTGTGGGGGATTTGTTCCAGGACCCCCCACATATACCAAAATCCTCAGATGCTCAAGTCCCTTATATAAAATGGTGTAGTACTTGCATATAACCTACGCACATCCTCCTGTATTCTTTGACTCATCTCTAGATTACTTACAATACCTAACACAATGTAAATTCTTTGTAAATAGTTGTTATACTATATTGTCTAGGGAAAAATGACAAGGAAAAAAGTCTGTACGTGTTCAGATGCAACCACTGTAGGCCTTTCAATATGTGGTTGGTTGAATCCACAGATGTGGAACCGGGGATAAGGAGGGCTGACTGTATTGGTTTCTGATAGTACTGCTTCTCTTAAGGGCAGCTCTTTTTAGCATACTACAGTGTAGCAACAGGAATTTATATCTTTAAGGATGGTTAATGCCTTGAACTTTGTGAAGAAAACCAGCTAATTTCTCATAAATCTCAGTATTGCATTGGTGAGGAATAAAAACAAATATGCATTCTTTTTTCAGTACCGACAAAAGAAAATAGGTAAAATTGCACTAAGAGTGATTTAGAGAACTGTGCAGAGAAAGACCAGTGGTAATATCACTCTAGCACTACAACAGAATTCTCAGGGCCATTGCGAAATTTTTGTCCTGATGGCTTTAAAAATAGACCAGGGTTACCAGTCTGAAGTGGTTAAATTGCTTGCATTCAGAAGCATTTACTAGACATCATAAAATTACTGGAGTTATTTTTAGACCAAGAATTGGATTATAGTTCTGGTTCTGGTAGTAGTTAGTTATATGACCATAGGCATATTTCCAGAAAGGGAAAAGATAGGAGTTATATTGGATTCTCTCCAAGGTTACTTGGCACTGTGGGTTCTTTTGGACTTCCCTCATAAAGCATCAGGTAACTATGGTCATCATATTTTGTGTAATTGTCTGTTGTTCTCATGAAAATTAAGATCACATCCAATCAATTCTACAGGAAAAGCTTAAGAAGTTTTGTAATAAGAATCTTCTAGTGGGTCCACTTGGTGATATAGCCAGACTTATGACCTCTGGTTGTGATAATACATATGTGAAGTTCTAAAATTCTGTGATAGGTGGGAAAATCATTCATTTTAATAAATTTTATGAATCCTTTTGATAGGTTAATCTCTGCTCTATTTTAATCTCCTAATTCTTCTCAGTAACTATTCTAAACTTTTCAAAATACCTTCACACTTAGTATCTACTTTGGTTTAAAAAATGGGACTAAAGCATGCTATGAGTCCTCACCTTGGGGCCAATTATGCATAGGTGTGGAAGGATGTGAATAGAGGTAGAAGGATAAGATGACTTTTCTGGAGTTAGTATCCCATGGAAGAGAGAGAAGGTCAGTGGTCAGGAAATCCAGCCAAGGTCAGACGGCCAGAAGGAGTCCAGCTGGATGTGCTTTGACAGAAGCACAAACTAACAACAGATGAAGGTCAATATTCAAGAGATCAAGATGTAGTGAAGTAAGTAAAGACCAGAGAAGAATGTTTCAGGAGTTACATCTATGCCTATTCAACATGAGACCCACAGGACAGAGAAAAACTTGGTTTACTCAATTAACCCATTAGATTTAGTGGAGTGAGTCAACTTACCCAAGGTGGTTCTTCCCCATGCAATGGGATGCCAGGAATCAAATGTACATTTTTTGAACACAATATCTATTTAATTTTCCCTCTACCTCTCCATGTCAGGATTAGGGTGCGCTGTTTATGTTAAGGAATATGTAAATTCTCATGTAAGGTTTTTATGAGAAACATAGGATCCCTGGTTTGATGATTCCCTTTCTCATGAGGCACCAGACCTGAAAGCAAGTTAGTGAAACAATGGCAGGTTAGGATGAGTATCATGAAAACCTGATGCTGTATGTTTGTGCACTGAGGTTGCTTTCCTTGCAAGCAGAGTGTTAGAATTCAGGGTTTACACAAAGGGCTGTTGTGAGCATGAATTTTTAAAATGTCTTATTGTTTAACGCAAAATTGCAAATAAGGAACACATGCCTGGTTACCTGAGGGCATCATTGTTGGCTGGGATATCCATTCACTCCACAGCTGTCCATGGTTCCCAAAGTCCCTGATGGATAACCTGGCTCAGCATCTCTTGAATATCTCTTCACTGTGTTCCAAGCATCTGCTGTCCCAGACTCACCATTTGCTTCTCATGTCTCAGAAAGATTTCAGTGATGCAGAGTGGGGCTTTTTTACCTTGAAGAAAAATGCAAACTAATGTTTGATCTATCAGTGTATTTATGTATTCGCTATTTGTTACCTTTCCATTCTTAAGTCATAAACCATTCTTTACTACCCATCAGGACTAAATCATTGTTCTTCTTGCTTCGTAACACCCTACAAGGCCGCTAAGTAAGTCCTTTTCAATTCTCCATATACCTGGCCTGTGCAAAAGCTGTTATTTTATGACTACAGAACATTATTTTCATTCTAGTTGAGGTTGTGTTTCTTCACTTCTGAAGATGTTTATTATGTAATAATTGAATATACAAAATATATGCAGCATAATAATAACAGGAACACCTGTGAATCCACCCTTTCAGTTTTGAATGAGAACAATACTGTTGTTTTATCTTGTCCTCTTTCCTACTCTGTCTCTGTACCTCCTTCACCCCAGAGGTAGCCAGTGTCCTAAATTTCTTTTTAATTTATACTTTTATCACAAAAATTTGAACCCCCAAACAATATACCATTTAGTTTCGTTTATTTTGTAATCTCGAAATGGGTATTGATGTGTATAATTTTCTATGATTTGCTTTTTTTCAGGCAAAATTATGTTTTGGAGAAATTTCTATGATTTACTCCTAATTGAGCGGTGCTTTTTCAACTTTAACATGCACACAAATCACCCTGGGAACTTGTTAGAATCTGGATTCTGATTCAGTACATCTCTAGTGGGACCTGAGGCTCTGCATTTCTAACAGGCTCCCAGGTCTTGTTCCTGTTGCTGGTTTGTGTCACACTTTGACTAGCAAAGTTAGAGAGGGTAGAGATTATTCACAATTAATGGATGGTGGCTTACTCTAAAATAAATAGTTTGTTGTTTAAGTTCAGGCATACCTTCCTGAAAACTTACATTTTCTTTACGTTTATTTCTCCCTCCAAACCTTAGTGGAAAGATAGCGATTGTGAAAACAATTATGGGGCTGGCTCCCTTTGACCTAAGAGCAATGATGAGCAATGTCCTTGTCTGAAAACCTCTTGGGTAATATTAAGTCAAGTTTCCCCCTGTGGATGCTCAGTTGGATGTTCCTCTATTGTAGTTCCTGTATAGAGGATACTGGTCATCTTTTTTGGAAAACTGGGATTTTCAGACAATGATAATGTATGTTAGCTATGTATATCTTAGTATATGAGGGCTCTAAGACTGAATGCATATTTTTACTTATTAGTCTTGGGCTTCATCACTTGGTGAGACTTTGGCTCTGGTGAGGTCCTGATAGTATAGGATAATCAACCTGAAAGGGAAGAACAGGAGGCTGTGTGACAGAGCTTCGAGCAGCTCTTCAATGTGATTCAGCTGGAAGATCTACAACTCTGATATGCCGATGATTTATCATCCTCCCGTTCCCAAGCACATAAATTTCAAGGAGCAGCTGACACTTCTGATCCTCTTAAAGATATACTATTTAGCAATAATTTTACTTTCAGAGAGACTAAAAAATACTTGTTACTTAGTGCTATTTATTATTCTTCTGAATTCACAATGTTAAACTATGAAACTACAATCAGCTTTCACTTTAAGAAGGGCCATTTAGCCTTTGAAAAAATGGAAAGTATGGCCACATATTACATGTTATTTAATAAAATGGTGTAGAATAGGGAATGGGGCTCTTAGGTTCTAGTAGTTGTCTGCCTTGGTGAGAGAAATTAGTGTTCTGAGGAGTAACTTGAATTACTTCACATAATATTTACCATTACTCTAAATAATGATGGATTTGAAGGATGTGTTGTGGATTTGAGAGTCTTTCTAGCTTGTTTGGAGACAAAAGAGTTGAAGATTAATTAAAGGACAAGATGTCTTTTAATTTCAAGTGACAGAAACTCATCTCAAATCAGTTTAAGCCGAAAGGGGGAATTTCTGTATTCATATGACTGGCGAATTCTTATGGTTCTTTAGCTTCAGATGTGGGTAGATCCAGGGCTTAATCAAGTTATAAACTACCCCCGTACTCCCCTTTTCTGCAGCTCAGTTCTGTTTTCCTTGGTGTTGGCTTCATTCTTCCCAGTGAGTGGCCAAGTTGGCCACCTGTGGCTTGAGGCTGACATTGTCTGGTAAGTTGCAATCTCAGAGAGCAGAGTGAGCTGCTTTCTGGGTAGCTTTTAACAGTTCTCTCCCTCTTATCCTTTATTTTAACCTCTCTTCTTCTCCTTGAACTATTTAACTCTGAATCCTTTAACCCTTAAGTCGCTCTCATTTAGAATGTCCTCTTGTTTCCTTCCTTAATTACCCCTCTCTTTCTCTGTGTACCTAAAATGATTGAAAGCTCTGGGTGTGTGCGTGGGAGATGTGGAGGCTGGTTGATGTGGCCATTTAAAATAATATCATAGAATATTTAACATCATGTAAAAATGTTCACAATACATTAAGTAAAAAAGCAGATTCCCAAATAGCTATAGACTATATTCTTAAAAACACACATAAGTAGAATATGTAGATCAATAGGCAGAATGACGAATAGATGACAGGAAAGTTACCCAGCAGGATATACTCCAAAGGGTTCACATTGATTACAGCTAAGTAAATGTTAATTCCAAAGTTTATTTTTACTTTTTATTTTTTTATTGCAGTAACATTGGATTATAACATTATATAGCTTTCGGATGTACATCATAATATAATTCTGTGTAGATTACATCATGTTCACTACCCAAAAACTAATTATAGTCCATCACCAGACATGTGAGCCTAATCACCCATTTGCCCTAATTTAGTATCTTTAAGTCTTTTCTCTTGGGCAATTCACACTCCTCAGAAAAAAGGCCCCCTCCCTCTTTTGAAGGAAGATATGCTTGTGTATGCTTGCCTCCACTGCCCTGGGAGCTGAGTGCAGAGGAAAACTGGGATTAACACTTAGTTCTCCTGATTTCAGGATGGTAAGAAAGCCTGTCTTTATGCCTGAGGAGAGATGGTGTGTGTGTGTGTGTGTGTGTGTGTGTGTGTGTGTGTTGTGGGGAGGAGTTGCCAAGCTGAGCTGTATAAAGCAGGAAAGAGATCTGGGAGAGAGTTGAATTCCCCAGCTCTGGGTGGCACCCCTCCCTGGGCAGAACCTGTTCTCAGGAGGACCTCGGAACACAAAGAGATTTTCGTTGCCAAGGCACGACAGTAGAACTTGACTCCAACAGTCATAGTCCCTAATCCCCAACGTTTTCTCATAAAAGTAAATCAGATGAGCTTCTATATAACATCCTACAAGTCCCTGTCCAATTCCTAATTAAAAATCGAAATGAATCTTTTTTATTAAGGTGCACTTCCGAATGTTTAATATCTATGAAATAAATCTGATTTACTTCATTTCAAGTAGCCTCAACCATAAAAATATATAGGAAAATCTTATATAATATCTTGAAATATTTTAATATTTGACTATTTTAAGATCCTTAAGGAACATTATCTCTTTAGAGATATTTTAAGATCTTTAAAGAGCATTATCCACGTATAGCTCGAAGTAAGTCATTACTTAATATTGAGCTATATGTGGAAAGTAATTTGGAGAAAATTTCCGAATGGAATAATACCTAACATCAAATTTAAAGTAGCATTGATGACTTTTTTTTCTTTTCAGAGAATTTAAGAGTCAGTGCTGAAAATCTTGGCAGTAGTTTTTGTCCTCACAAGAATGAGTGTTCCTGCTCTCCTTCTTAATTTAATTCTCCTTGCCATTAATTTTTATGTTAGATATTGACATAAAATGGCAATAGTTCACAGGCATTGGATGTTGTGTTCGCCTTCCTTTTTAGCTCTTATTTCTTTCCTCTCCCTCTTCCTCGTTAATTCTTTACTTCTTAGTGAAAAATAACAACTAACATTTATTTAATGTTTACTGTGCGCTAGGCTCTGTTTAAATCCTTTGCATGCACTAGATTATTTAATTCTCACAGTAATCCTGTGAGGCATGATGGTTATCTCCACTTTTCAGATGCTGAGGCTGAAGTTTCAAAGTTTAAGCAATTAGAAGGTTTTAAGCTTCGAGTGCTATACTGCAGAGGTTCTCCAAATCTAGTCCCTGGACTAGGAGCATCAGCAGCATTTGGGAACTTGTTAGAAATGCAAATTCTTAGGCGTCCCTCCAGATTTAGAGAATGAGAAACTTTGTGGGGTGGGGCCTGCCAATCTGTGCTTTAACAAGTCCTTGGAGTGATTTTGATCCATGCTTAAGTTTGAGAACCACTGACGTCATTCTTCTCTGAGCTCGATCTGAAAATTGTGTTCTCTGTTGTTGACTTTTCCCTTTGTTATAAGAATATGCATATGAGTTTGTTCTTATGGGTTGCTTTACATTTTATTTTGTCTCTTAAATTGTTAAAAACTCTTAGGTTTAAATAGTGGGGTTTTTTTTTTTTTTTTTTTGCTAAGGAAGATTCGCTCTGAGCTCACATATGTTGCCAATCTTCCACTTTTTGCTTGAGGAAGATTGCCCCTGAGCTAACATCTGTGCCAATTTTTCCGTGTTTTGTATGTGGGACCCTGCCTCACATGGTTTGATGAGTGGTGTGTAGGTCTGCACCTAGGGTCTGAACCCGTGAACCCTGGGCCGCTGAAGCGGAGTGTGTGAACTTAACCACTATGCACTGGGTTGACCCCTAAATAGGTTTTTTATAGTCTATTCTGAGGATTATTTTAAAAAATATTTGTACTTTGTACCAGATTATTCAAAATGTTACCAGGTAGAATCCAGCAATGCAGTAATGTTTTAAAAAATATGCATGATGACCAACTAGGGTTAATTCTAGGAATATAAGGATGGATCGGGTATTTGGAAAACTACTAATATAATTTACTGCATCAGCACATTAAAGGAGAAAAATCCATGCATTCATTGAAAAAATTTCTGACAAATTAGCAGCCATCCCTAATAAAAAAATTAAGCAAGGGGATGGCCCGATGGTAAGCAAAATAGGAATAAAAGCAAAATACTGTAGTATGGTAAAGACTGTTTACTAAAACCAATAGCAAACATCATCCTAAATAATAAAACACTAAGTTCATATTCATTGAAATCAGGATAGAGAAAAGGATGCCGACTTTCCTTTTTCTTAAAGTCTACTTGCCATCGGTCACTGTGCAAATGTGCCCTTTTACCCCTTTCACGCCCCCCTTCCCTTCTGGTAACAACCAATCTACTCTCTGTATCTATCTGTTTATTGTTGTTTGTTTTTCTTCCACACAGGGATGAAACCATATGATATTTGTCCTTTTTCATCTGACTTATATCACTTACCATAATACCCTCAAAGTCCATCCATGTTGTTGCAAATGGCAAGATTTCATCTTTTTTTGTGGCTGAGTAATATTCCGTTGTGTATATGTATATAGATATATATATATAGATATATCTATATACACCACATCTTCTTTATCCACTCATCTGTTGATGGGCACTTAGGTTGTTTCCAGGTCTTGGCTATTGTGAATAATGCTGCACTAAACAAAGGGGTACAAATATCTTTTCGAATTAGTGTTTTTGTGTCCTTCGGATAAATACCCAGAAGTGGAATAGTTGGATCATATGATAAATCATAATAGTTGGGTCATCTGATCATATGCTATCTATTTTTAATTTTTTGAGAAATCTCCATACTTTTTTGCACCAGTTTCCATTCCCACCAGCTGTATATGAGAGTTCCTTTTTCCCATATCCTCTCTAATACTTGTTATTACCTGTCTTTTTAGTAATAGCCATCTGACAGGCATGAGGTGATATCTTGTTGTCGTTTTGATTTGCATTTCCCTAGTAATTAATGATGTTGAAATCTTTTCATGTGCTTGTTGGCCATATGCATATCTTTTGGGAAAATGTCTGTTCAGATTCTCTGTCCATTTTTTGATTGGGTTGTTTTTTTGTTGTTGAGTTGTATGAGTTCTTTATATATTTAGGATATTAACCCCTTGTCAGATATATGATTTGCAAATATCTTCTCCCAATCAGTAGGTTACCTTTTCATTTTGTTGATGGTTTCTTTTTCTGTGTATAAGCTTTTTAGTTTGATATAGTCCTATGTGTTTATTTTTGCTTTTGTTTCCCTTGCCTGAGGAGAAATATTCAAATAGATGCTGCTAAAACTGATGTCAAAGAGTGTCCTGCCTATGTTTTATTCTAGACGTTTTATAGTTTCAGGTCTTGTATTCAAATCTTTAACCCATTTTGAGTTAATTTTTGTATATGGTGTAAGATAATGGTCTACTTTCATTCTTTGGCATGTGGCTGTCCACTTTTCCCAACATTCTTTATTGAAGAGACTTTCCTTTCTTCATGGTATGTTCTTGGCCTCTTTATCAAAAATTAGCTATCCATAAATGTGGGGTTTATTTCTGGATTCTCAATTCTGTTCCATTGATCTGTGTGTCTGTTTTTGTGCCAGTACCATGCTGTTTTGATGACTACAGCTTACTGGTATACTTTGAAATCAGGGAGTGTGATGCCTCCAGCTTTGGTCTTTTTTTCACAGGATTGCTTTGACTATTCAGGGTCTCTTTTGGTTGTTCCAAAAAAAGGGTGACTTCTATTGCTGTTATCACTTAACATTGTTTTGTAGGTTGGAGTAGATGCAAAAAGTCATGAAAATGAAATAATAGCTATAAGTATAAAGAAAAAGTAAGATTTTTTTTCTGAAGATATTTGTTTTATACCTGTAAACCCCAAGATATGCTAGTAAGAATGACTAGAATTGATGAGGGAACTTTATGAAGAGCTTGATTATAAGAAAAATGTTAAGAAAATTTTTGTGCTATTAGTAACCGCTTAAAAATGGAAATAGTAAAAGTATCTCAGGCACAGGAATGACAAAAAATTTAAAATGCTTAGGTATAATTTTAACAACAATATCTCATAATCCATATGAATGAAATTATACGGTAGTATTCAAGCATATAAAACAGACATAAAGAAAGAAAAGGACTAATATCCTGTTCATAATATGTAAATTAAATGAAATTTAATGCAAAATCTCAAGTTATTTTTAAAATTGAATAAAAAGATTTCAAAGTTAGGAAAAGTAAATATCTGAGAAAAAATTAAAATAAAAAGAAAAATAGTGAAGAGTCATTTTTCTTACCAGATGCCAAAACATAGTATTAAACAACTGTAATAACAACAATATGGTGTGGAAATAGATGGGTAGACTAGAATAAGTACCCTGAAATAGATCTCAATATATGTGCAAACTTATATGATAAAGCTGACATTTTATTTTACAACGAAAAGGATGATTTATTTAATAAATTGTGCTCACACAACTGGAAATCACAATAAATGGGTACCATTACTTCATACCTATATAAAATTAATTTCAGATGAGTAAAAGACTTAAATTTAAAAATAAAATTCTAGAAGAAAATTCGCGTTTTGACACGCAGGTTGTGGAGACCTTTCTAGCTAAGATAAGAAGTCCAGAAGCTATTAAAGAAAACACTTTTGGCTACATAAAAATGAAAAATTTGAGTATGACAGATGCTACAAAGACATAGACAGGCCATAGCTTGAGAAGTTATTTCCAATGTATATCACATGTAAGCATAATAATAATAATAATCAAAGAGATTATATTGGTGGTTACCAGAGAGGAAGGGGTTGGGGGGAGGATGAAAGGAGTAAAAAGTCACGTGTATGGTGAAGAATGGCAACTAAACTTTGGGTGGTAAACACAATGAAATGTACACAGAAATTGAAATGTAATGATGTACTCCTGAAATTTATATAATGTTATAAACCAATGTTACTGCAATAAAAAAAATTAAAGAAAAAAATTTAAAAATTTGACACGTTGATGGCTCTCTTTGCCCACTTCCCCAAGAAAGTAGAATCTGAGGCAGGATTAAAGTGCTAATGCTTTATTTGTGAGGCGCAAACCCAGGTCAGTAAGGGTGACAGGTAAAGGAGGAGAAGCAAGGTAAGATGTGATGTGGTTGAAATGGTGTGTTACTGTTCACGGGACACAATAAGACACAGTGGGTTGCTTAGCAGGTTTGTTTTCTCAGCATATGGGACTTCTCAGGTGAGCTGTAAGGAGAACACAGCTTTGGAGAAGTCCATGGGAGGAGGGAGGAGAGGGAATTTATCTGCCTAGATCCCTTCTGTGTCTTGTTTTCTATTGGCCAATGCTTTCCCTATAGGCAGTTAGCTTTCTGAGTGCGTCATTGGACCACTTTAATGACTCCTCCAGATGCCAATTCTCGAGTTCCTCATTGAGGTGTTCCACACTAGCCTGGAGGTAACAAAAGATCCAAAAACTCTGAGCATAAACCTGGTCAGCCCAGCACAGTAGTGACCAAGGGGATGGCCTGACACATGCAGGGCTTGTGACTGGCTGGACCCCAATGGTGTTAGTGGAGTCTAAGAAGCAGATAATATGACCAAGGGGAGCCGAGAAGGAGCAGAAGATTTGTATCCTATACAAAAGCAGAAAGATGTAAATAGGCATTTTAAAGAAGTGCAGATCCAAATGGTGATATGACAAGGTGATTGACCTCCTCAGTAGATTTATTATTCAAGGCATCTGCCACAGTAAAAGAAGATTGCCCAAACCTCAGAGTTACTCATCTGTGTCTCACATACCTCCTACTGACACTGCTCTAGCTAAAGCTACCATCATGTCTCTAACGCCTGGATTGGGAGGAAGTAGCCTTTGAATTGCCCTCCCTACTTCCACTCTCTCCCTGCTCTGAGTCTATTCCCATTATAGAAGCCAGAATATCCATTAAAATGGAGATGAGAGCACTTCATTCCTCTGCTGGAAACCTACCTTTGGCTTCCCATCGCCCTTAGAGAAAAAGCTAAAGTCCTTGCAATGACCTGTCAAGCCCCACATAATGTGGTTTGTTACCTCTCTGATCTCATCTTCTACCACTATTCCTTTGTTCTTCTAGCTCCAGTCACATGACTTCCTCACTGCACCTCATAGGCCAAGCATACTCCACCTCAGGGCCTTTGCATTTGCCGAATAATGCTCTTTTGCCAACTATGTGCTTGGTTTGTTCTCTTGTTTTCTTTCTCATCACCTGTTCGAAAGTCACCTTTTCAGTGAGGCCTTTCCTGGCCACTCTTTAAAAATTTTCAAACTCCTACTCCTGACATTTTATGTTCCTCTACCTTGCCTATTTTTCTTTTATTTTTAGCGTTTATGAATATCACATACTGTATATTCTACTTACTTATTTTGTTTATAGTCTGTTTCTGTCATTGAATGTGGGCCCTATGAAGGCCCTCTGTGTTTCATTCACTACTGTATCCCCAGGCCTAGAACAGTCTCTGACAAATAGTAGATACTCGATAAATATTTGTTAAATGAATAAATGGTCATGATACAAGAATAAGGGCTAGATGCTGCCAGCTTTAGTTTTATTTAGTGTTGGTGACAAGGGTTAGTGGTTGTGTGAGGAGCTAGAAAGAGGCACACCTGACTTCTCAGCATCCCTGTTGCGGCCCATATATTGAGATATGATGGGAACTGTTATCTTCCTGAGTGTGGACTAGGAAATAAGGAAAATCGATGTGTTGGGGGAAGGCAGAGAAATCTTACTGGGTATCTAGAGTCTCTGATTGGGATTTAGTTCGATAATAAACTTTGTTCTTAATAAAAACATCGATGGTCCGGACAAGTGAATAAGATAAACATTAGATTCTCAGAAGATAAAAACTTTCTTGACCTAGTGATATGAAGAGTTATTGAAATACTGTTTTCTGCAATGATGGAACTTTCTGTTAATGACTTAAAACTGGAATAAGAAGTAGTACCAGCAAAACTCAAACAGGAACGTGATTGATTTTGAAAGGCTTGTCTAGGCAGGGTTCTATTCACATGAAATTGGTATAAAAGAAGGATCTGCTTCACCATCCAGGAAGATGCCAATGATTGTCTTTTTGGCAGAAAACATGTTCTTGTTTATCCATCCTCTGTTTCATTTGTCAAACTGATGTTCCAAGGAAAGCTATATTGCAAGATGCTAAGAATTGTGCTGCAAATTTATTTTCTGTGATTAAATATGTTTAGAAAATCTTGACTTCTGAGATTGTAAATATCTAAGAGGGGTTTAAAAATGCATTATAATTACCATATCATGGTGCACTTTTATTATAAAACAATTGTTGACTTATTTGAGAATGGTATTCATTGTAAGCTAATATAGGACCACCAGCATATAATGCTAATGTGAAGTCTTCAAAAGTCAGAGAAGTACATTTGTATAATTTTAGAAAGTTTACATTACTTAAAAGTGACATTTAATTATGCCATTTATGGTATTCATTTAGTATTTCTACCTCAAGGGCAATGATAGTCTAGTTATTTTATTTTAACAAGGTAAATTTTGTAATTTTAATTTTAATCATCCTTCAAGTCATACATTGACTCACCATGGATTTTGGGGGTTATGTCTATTCAAGTGTTTGTTATTAAAAATAGCCCTTTAGGAGCTGTCCCAGTTGCATAGTGGTTAAGTTCACACTCTGCTTCAGCGGCCTGAGTTTTGTGGGTTGGGATCCTGGGAGTGGACCTACACACACTCATCAAGTCATGCTGTGGTGGCATCCCACATACAAAACAGAAGAAGATTGGCACAGATGTTAACTCAGTGACAATCTTCCTCAAGCTAAAAAAGGAAGATTGGCAATAGGTGTTAGTTCAGGGCCAATCTTCCTCACCTAAAAACAAAACAAAGCAACAAAAAATGTCCCAGCCATTTAAATTAAAAATGCTTTGTTAAAGCCAATCCATTTTTGATTATTCAAGGCACTTTTTAATCTATAGAAAGAAATGGAAATATTTTAAATTCTTACTTTTAGTTAAATTTCTGTTACAAGTATGAAACTATATATACAGTATTTCAGCTAAATAAAGTCAATACACTGACAAACGTTTATTGAGCTCATCACTGTACTGGGCTTCATATAGGTACTCGGGACTAAGAGAGATAAAATCTCTGTCACCAGGCAAACTCATTCTAATGCAGAATTCAACTTGGTGGATAAATAGCAAGATTATTAGAATAAAGTTAATCTTCTTCCTAATTATCCACTAGGAAAGAAAAACGAGTTTACTGTTTTGTTCCGTTTCAAATGACTTCAAATTTTAGAATGAAAATTCTAAAGAAATTAAAATATTTCTTAGACAAAATAGTTTATGCTAAACATGAATTGCTGCTTTTATATGCTGTATTATCATGTCCTAATTTTCAAGCCACAGATTTATTTTACAATTAATGGATGATGACCTTCAGTGACAATGACATCCTGAAGTTTCTTTTTAAAACAGAGAATGTAGAGATATTAAGAAGGTATGACACCCTTCTCCACCAAATCAAGATTTATGTTATTAATAAAAGGTAATATAGATATTTATGAAACGATAGTACCTTGAAATAGAGCGAGAACAACTTATAAAATTATTAAAAAATTAGGTTCAGTTAGGAGCTTAATCATTCAATATATTTTGGAGATTTTATCTAACAATTATTTGATGTTCTTTCTGAAAAAAATAGCAACTCTTGTAACAGTTTCTGAAAGTCAGGGCTGCTAATGGTTGCTGCTCCAGTACTGGTGCTTTTAGAGCTTTTCTACGATCTTATGCCTAATTTTTGAAATTCAGAGCAAGGGAATGGTCCCTGGTAGATTTCAACACTTAACAGTTGGGTATATCCAACTTAACTTTTCAGGGACTCCTTCAGGTAGAGAGAGAGAGAGTGAGCATCATATTTTCATATAGTGATCTTAGATGACCTGATCTCTAGGTGACTCTCTTAAGAAATTTCTGTATGTGCACACACATACATGGACACATATAATGCATATAAGCTCACACCCCAGATAATACATACACATACATATGCACCCCTTACAGGTTGCCTGTATAGAGGTATTTATGCAGAGTCACCATGTTGTTATTAATGTAGTATTTAATAAATATTAAATATTTTTCTTTAACAATATTATGAAGACGTGATTCTCAGATATTCATGTCGCAATCAGCTCTCAAGCAGTTTAGGATTAGTTTTTGTATCACCTTTGGAAAATATTGGTAAGAAAATAAACTGTAAATTATGCAGAAACCACGATCTCTATGATGCAGAATGGGGGAGGCTGAGATGCAAGGTATTCACAGGAAACTGATGCCCACATCATCTCCGTTAGAAATTCCCCAGACTGAGGAAAGGGGGCGATAGAGGACATTACTTTTCCATAGACTTTTCTTATGTTGGAATTATCAGGAGTCTTGAGGTTGCATGGTGGTGGCAGTATCTTTAAATTATAGTTAAAATATAAGATCTATTGTGGCTTAGGGAGCCAATAATGGGACTATTAATGTCTGGAGGAACGGCATTACCTTTCTTGGGTTTTCAAGCTTAGACGGATTTGGTAATGCTATTTTGGCATTCCTTCTTGTCTATAGGCAAGATTCTATATGGTGAGAATTCTATACAGAGAATTACTTGTATACATTATACTAATGTTGATGGTTATTTAGGTAAGTGATATGATCATTATTTGTTACTAATACAACACGTAGGTTAGTTTCAGAACAGTTTCTGTGTAGGCATCTTGAACCCCTTCTGTTGATAGTTCACCAATATGTCTGTGCATTTATATTTCTAATTTATGGTATAAAGTAGTAATTCAATGTGGCTGCAGTTACTACAGTATTATTTTTTGGTTCACAATCAATACCTTAAGGTAAAAGAAAAAACCAGAAAACAAAAAACAGTCATTTTCTCATCCCAGTGGAGTCAACCTAGATAGAACAATATAGATGGGTGAAGAAATTGGTGGAAATAGTATTCAGATTAGAGTTTGTGAAAAAAGACTGCGATTATAGGCTTATATACTTATATAAAATAGCCTAAAGGAGGTTGTTTTATTCTGTCACCATTTGTAGGGTAACTTTACTTTTCAGATTCTTTAAAAATACTCTGATGTCATGGACTGTATATTTAAGGTAAAAAAATATGGAAATTGGTAATGAAAGTGGGCTTTTTTTTCCTGATTGAGGAGGCTGTATTTATGTATTGTAAATACCATACAGAAAGAAGGTGTGTGATAGAAAGCCTGCCTGATCCTTAATAGCATTGCTTATTTCTCTGTAATTTAAATTTTCCTTTGTTAGTTATGTGAATAGAATGAGAGTTATTTTAAAGGAGCCATAGCAAGAAACAAAACAATTGGATTGTTATAATTGGTTTTTTTTTAATAAATAGTATGTGGTTAAAACCAGGGTCCTGGTAACAATCACAAGAGGGACATCAATGGACAGGCTTTACACTCCAGCTGTTTCACCAGATGGCCATAGCCAGGTATTTTGTACCTTTTAAACAGGTTACATATAATAAGTAGAAGGAAAATAGTTTCATTGAAACCTTATCAATTTGATGATAATATTGTCTTAAGTATTTTCCTTTTGTTAACAGAGATAATATATCTTTAATAGTTTGTTCACTTGCTTTTTTTTACAAAGAAAAATATTCAATATCAGAACATAGACGTGTTTTCCTTTTTTGTTCCCCAAGTGTCATTGTGATTTAGAAGTGGTTGCTGAAGAGAAGCTATGTTAACATAACAACAGTTGATGCAGTTGCAAATCTTTCTGTTTCAAGGTGTCAGGGTTGTCCCCAAGGAGCGATCCTGGCCTGCAGTGCAGATGTTGAGCTCTCTTTAAAAAAATAGTGCTGAGCCTGATACAGATGTTCCCACATTGCCCAGCACTTTGATTAACCTTTTATGAAGTATCTGCCTACAGAAATCTGGATTAGTATGTTCCCGTGTGTCTTATTAAAAGCCTGCCAGGCTTTATTGAACATTGTGTTTATATTTTTTGTTCTATGGACAGTTTTGGTGTTTAGTAAATATAAAATGGAAAGCATTAGCATGCCCTAACAAGGATATCTGAGGTAAGCTGCTGACTTGAGTTTGAAATGGGAACTATCATGGTTTGATTAGCTGATTGTCATTAAAGAACGACTGTACTTACACAAATAGGAAAGGCTCTGATTTCCCATAAACAAGTTGCTAATAGAGGACCTACTTTGTGTCCTTTGGAGACATGTTAATAGAATTTTCTGCTGTTACCAAATCCTTTGGATTGGGTTTTCAAGAGTGTGGTCATAATTTAGTGTAGACCTGAGCCCTCAATACAGAAGCCTTCCAAATGTAGTTATTTAAATTTAAATAAAAACTAAATAAAATTCAAAGTTCAGTTTCTTAGTCACACTAGCCACATTTCAAGTGCTCAGGAGCTACACGTGGTTAGTGGCTACTGCGTTGAATAATGCAAACAGGCAAACAGAACATTTTTATCATTTGCAGAAAATCCTATTGAACAGCATCGCATCGCTCTGAACTTTGAATACCTGATTGACTCATATGCTACAGTTTCCATTTATACTCTACGTTCTTTTTTAATTATTATTTATTTACT
Organism: Equus quagga; assembly: GCF_021613505.1. Lineage (NCBI taxonomy): Eukaryota > Metazoa > Chordata > Mammalia > Perissodactyla > Equidae > Equus > Equus quagga. Next base: position 16,541,587 of record NC_060272.1, on the reverse strand, counting down.
TATTTTTAATTCCAATAACATTGGGTTATAACATTATGTAGCTTTTGGATGTGCATCATAATATATTTCGAATTCTGTGTAGATTATATCATGTTCACCACCCAAAAACTAATTATAGCCCATCCCCTCACATGTGAGCCTAATCACCCCTTTTGCCCTCCCCCAACCCCCATGGTAACCACCAATCCATTCTCCATTGCCATGTGTTTGTTTGTCGTTGTTTTTATCTTCTACTTATGAGTGAGATCATATGGTATTTGACTTTCTCTCTCTGACTTATTTCACTCAGCATAATACCTTCAAGGTCCATCCATGTTGTCACAAATGGCCAGATTTCATCATTTATTATGGCTGAGTAGTATTCCATTGTGTATAAATACCACATCTTCTTTATCCATTCATCCCTTGATGGGCACCTAGGTTGCTTCCAAGTCTTGGGTATTGTGTATAATGCTGCAATGAACAGAGGGGTACAGGTATCTTTATGCCTTTGTGTTTTCAAGTTCATTGGATAAATACCCAGCAGTGGGATAGCTGGATCATATGGCAGATCTATTCTTAATTTTCTGAGGATACTCCATCCTGCTTTCCATAGTGGCTGCACCAGTTTGCACTCTCACCAGCAGTGTACAAGTGTTCGCCATCTCTCCACATCCTCTTCAACATTTGTTGTTTCCTGTCTTGTTAATTATAGCCATTCTGACTGGAATAAGGTGATACCTCATTGTAGTTTTGATTTGCATTTCCCTGATAGCTAATGATGTTGAGCATCTTTTCATATGCCTGTTGGCCATCCATATATTTTCTTTGGAGAAATCTCTGTTCAGATCTTTTGCCCATTTTTTAATTGAGTTGTTGGTTTTTTTGTTGTTAAGCTGTATGAGTTCTTTGTATAATTTGGATATTAAGCCCTTATCTGATATATGATTTGCAAATAACTTCTCCCAATTGTTAGGTGGTTTTTTCAATCTGTACACCGAAAAGTATAAAACATTGTTGAAAGAAATCGAAGAAGACATAAAGAAATGGAAAGGTATTCCATGTTCTTGGATTGGAAGAATTAGCATCATTAAAATGTCCATACTTCCTAAAGCAATCTACAGATTCAATGCAATCCCTATCAAAGTTCCAACAACGTTTTTCACAGAAATAGAACAAAGAATCCTAAAATTTATATGGAACAACAAAAGATCCCGAATAGCCAAAGGATTCCTGAGAACAAAGAACAAAGCTGGAGGTACCACACTCCCTGATTTCAAAATATACTACAAAGCCACAGCAACCAAAACAGCATGGTACTGGCACAAAAACAGACACATAGATCAATGGAACAGAATCGAGAGCCCAGAAATAAACCGAGACGTTTATGGACAGCTAATATTTGACAAGGGAGCCAAGAGCATATGATGGAGAAAGGAGAGTCTCTTCAATAAATGGTGCTGGGAAAACTGGACCGCCACATGCAAAAGAGTGAAAGTAGACCATTCCCTTACACCATGCACAAAAATCAACTCAAAATGGATTAAAGACTTGAATGTAAGACCCAAAACTGTGAAACTTCTAGAAGAAAACATAGGTAGTACGCTCTTTGACATCGGTCAAAGGATGTTTTCAAGTCCCATGTCTGACAGGGCAAGGGAAACAAAAGATAAAATGAACAAATGGGACTACATCAAACTAAAAAGCTTCTGCACAGCAAAGGAAACCATCAACAAAACGAAAAGACAACCTATACTCTACATCCTTAAAAGGATTTCTTCAGCGGGCTTGTGATTCCTTTAAATTTCTAGGATTAAAATCAGAAGTATCTATCGTCTTTCCCTGGAGGAGTGATCAGCTCCCATTCCTTCTAGCTTAACATTTGAATCCTTCAGTGAGAGTTTAGACTTAGAGATTTAAAAATGGATTCTTGGAATAGCTAAATTTTTTTAGATTCCTGGATAACCCTCAAGAAAAGACTCCTGGGAAGTTGGTGGCAATCTGCATATCTTTGTGAACTGCAGAACTATGGAGAGAAAAGCTGGCACAAAATTCCCAGTGTTTATAAAGTATCAACATTTTCCAGGCTATTTTTTTCTATATTTTAGAATTAATAAAGTAATTTACATAGTGTTAAAATGACTTTAAATGGCTAAGATCATGATTACTTTACCCTGAAATTCCTTTTGTTGTCTGCTTTGAGTGAATGGGTTCAAGTATTTTCCAATTTGCATCTATTTTATAATATGAAATATCTTTAAGTTATATAGTTTCGTTGAAGTGTTTTACAAGGAACACTTTGGCTAATTTTGCTGGATTTACCCTTCCCCGTATTCTAAGTTGATTATACTTTGTTTTATTAACACAATTAATTGAATATCCTTGTCTTTCACCTAGTTTGTTGCGTTAGCCTGCAATCTGGTCTTATTGTCTCCAGTTTATCCACTCTCCTGTCTATCTTCAATGCCTCTACTAAGGTTATCTTTCTAACTGCATATTTAATCATCTTCTGCTGTATTCCATGGCTTGCTGTATTAAAGTTAGAGTCCTTAGCATTTTGTTCAGTGGCTTGTCATAAACTGGCTCCTATCTACCTTCTCAACTATATGTTCAACAAACTCTTTTTTACCTTTCCTCTTACTCTAACATATTCCTAATAAATCTGCAAGTCTTTATAATCACCAATCCCTTTTAGCATTGGATCCTAACTTCATCCATATCTACTTGCTTTCTGCAATGACCAATTTATTTTACTGTAAAAATTGAGGTAGTTTTCTTGACTTTCCTCTTTCTAATTCTAAATTTCTCTATAGTTCACCTGTTTTGTTTTCTTCGACTCTTTTCCGAGAAAGAAATATCTCTTCTATCAAATTAACTGAGCTAAAGCCAAACTCTGCATCCTTGCTCAAAAAACTTTAGTAGTTTCCCCATAGGGTGTAGGTTAAAGTAAATAACGCTCTTTTCTTGGCATTCAAGGTGCACCATGATTTGGCTCAAATCTACTTTGCCAGTGTTAGTCCTCAGTGTTCCTTCTGTCCATGATTTGTGCAAATGGAATTGATTCTCTGTATTTTGCTTTGCATACTTCCTGCCTGCCCTGATGCTCCTTCTTCTAAGTGTCATGTTGTTCTCCCTCATCTGTGATGACTTTTGAGCATCTAGACAAAAGCCCAGACGAAGGCATTTCTGATTCCCTCAGTGTGCAATGCTCACGCCTCATCTACACTCCTAGAACACTTTATCATCACTTCAACTGGCATTCATAATCTCACCTACCAGAGGAGGAGATCCTTGGTAACAATTTATTGCTGATTCAGCTTCTCCTGTTCTCCACTATGCGTAGCACATAATCTTGTATTTGGTACATGCTCAACAAATGTATTTTGAACGAATAAATGAATGGAATCACTTATTTTCAAACTTAAACATTTAATTAAACATTATTTACAAAGCTGTAGCTATTTTAAATGAAAATTTCTTAAAGAAAACTGCTAATTTGTCTGTTCTATTAGTGTACTCTGGATTAGGATGGGGAAGTGATTAATTTCTTATTTTAGCTGGTTAGATATGATGTGTTTGGACAATTTCTGAAATGCTCAAGTTTGTTGGATTTAAACACAGAGATACTTTGTTTAACAGTGGTTGTTTCACGGATTCTTCTTTGGTGTGCTTAAATGCTAAGGTGTTAGGATTTTCAATAGAGAGGAAATACAAAGTTTCAAATGAGGTGAACAGAGGTGTATTTGCACTCATACGACCATGGGTTTGCATGTGCACACACAAAACACATAGTAGATGGTGGGAGGAAGGAAATGGAGAAATGGGAAAGGCAAAAAAACCTACCGTTACAGATTATTAGAAGCTTGATGCTAAGATGAATATTGTGAGGTACATTTTCTCCTTAGGCTCATTGATGAAGAACACTAACTCTGAGACCAAACTTATTGGTTTGTATTTATTCATTTCACAGAGGGTCCTCTAGGGCTGAATGCTTTGCCCTCTTCTTGTGCACATTCTATGAATCCAGAGACATCTCTAAGAGTCTGCTACCTAAATCAAGATATAACAGCACCCAAATTGTTCTACAGCACTTGCAAAATGTTTTTTATTACTGAACTCCATTTCAACTTTATAGATATTAGTTGACCTGTCACAAGGAACGAGGTTATCATGTTTGACCTTTGTGTCCCCTACCTATTTTAAGGGCAGGAACTAACAGCACAGCAGAAGTGAAGCTGAGTACCTATTCTTTGTCGTGGCAGCTTTATCTTCTGCCAAACACCTGGAATTAAGGGAAAGAGATTTCATATTGCAGGGAGAAAAAAATGAAGTTTAGCAATACCTATTGGAGGTGAGGGAAAAGCAATATGCCTTTTCAACATGTAGGTTCAATAGTGGTAGAGAAAAATATATTTTGGAATATTTAATTTTTTAAATAAGCTAGAAGTTTAAACACACTAATTCATCCAGCTCTCCTGTTTTAGTAATTCTTTCAGATATTTTTACTCTGGGGAAACTAGAAGTCCAGATGTCATGTTTCTTTGGGCTATTTCTTATGGTAGGATAAACTCCTACTAAATTCCAAACCATAGTCCAGGCCCTAGGAAATTCAAAGACAAACCAGATAGTCTCTGCTTGCATGGAATTTGTAATCTATTGGCTAAGGTACAAGTAAAGCAACAATGAAAATATGGCGACATAATGTAAGTTTAGAATGTAGGACTCTGTGAAGGTAGGATTGTGTCTGTCTTATTCACTGCTGCATTCTTGGCATCTAGCACAATGCCTGTACATGGCTGAAGCTGAATAAATGTGTGTTAGATGTTATTTGGGATTTTGCAGAGAAGCAACTTGCAGAAGTAGTACCAGATCCTCTTCGTAGAGGGCTTCCCACAGATGGTGCCACCTGAGCAAAGTCTAGAAGGATGTGTAAAAGTCACCATGCATAGAGAAAATGGCCACCAAGTGGGATTGATTACGAAGGACATCCCAGGACCACGGAACAGAGTGGGAAAAGCACAATAGATGAGAAAGTGTGCAATGGTTGTTTGGTGGAGTGTCAAAGGGTAAGGCTGTAGAGGCAGCAAGTGCAAATTATGAAATGACTTGAGGAATAAGCTAGAAATTGTGCTTTGGTGTGGAGGCTACCAGGATCCCATGAAGCATTTAGTAGAGTGGCATACTCAGGTTTGCATTGAAGAAAAAAATCACTGTGACATTGATATTTTGAAGGATGATAGTAATGGAATAACCCAGACCAGACAACTAAGATATTCCAAATTGTGATACGAAGTCTCATCTATAGAAATAAAATTTCTAGAACTCTTAAATAAGTGGAAGATATTAGTCTTTTTTTCATGAAAAAAAATTTGGAGAAAATGAATATTTATTATGTATCTGGGGTGTTTTTATCAAGTCCCTTTATGGTCTTATATAAAAAAATATATATACCTCAATATGTTCACAAAATAATCATGTTTTTTCTATTAGGTTGCAAAACTAAAAATTAATTATTAATAAAAATGAATCATTTTAATTCAGTTTGAAAGATTTTTAATATTAGTAAAACTATAATGACTTCATGAGAAATATTTTTAGAATGTTAATTGGACCACACTTTGCATAGATGTTGAAAAATACCAGAAGCACCGTTAGAAAGAAGTCATTAAAATCTAATGTTCTAGATTTTAGAACACTTGCTTTTGCTATGCAGTAGTTGTCGAGTACACCTATTATTAGCATTCTCTTCCAAATGGGAAAATTTTTGAGAATGAAACAGAGTGCTGTTAATTATTATACTGGATAAGAGGTGTTAACTGAGGTAGTCCCTGGCCAAACCAAATGAATGGTCGTCTCTAAGAACAATCCATATAGTATTGGAAATATATATTGTATTTGATGTATTTGTTATTCACAATGTTAGCTTATACTCCATCTTCAATGTACAAATTAAATAAAACAACTCACTATAAAAATTGCCTTTACAGTAAGACCTTGGTCTAAAACACTTTGGTAAGAAGAAAGAACAAAGGAAAAGGAAAGTTTATTGGTTATCTTGCACTTAAATCCTAAGTAATAAGTTGAACTAAACAATTTTTGAGCCTTATCGGACCAATCCAAATATACAGCTTATAGATGGGTAATGTGAGGGTAGTATAGTACAATGGAAAGAGCTTTGACCTATCAGCCAAAGACCTGAGTTCTGGTTCTGGATCTTTCTCTCTCTAACTTTGTGACCATGAGACAATATTTAACCCCTCTGAACCTCAGTATTTTCCTTATCTTTCAAGTTAGAGCTGAAATTCACAAAATAAGAAATAATTTTCCCAAATAAGGAAAAATGTCTAGTCTTTTCACTAATGGAAGAAATGCATGTTAAATGATAATATGGTAGCATTTTAAGTTTGTCAAGGTAGCCAATATCAGAAAAAGAAAGAACATCATAAGATTGCATGGCGATGGTATTGCAGTTTACTGATGATGGAGGGCTAAGTTGAAAAATCCACCCAGCAAGGCAATCTCACAATATGTATCAAAAGTTACAAAATTAAAAAAAACTGTTTTTCATACTTTTTGACTTCACAAACGGGAGTATAGGAATTTACCATAGGGAAGAAATCAGATCATCATACAGGGATTTATGAACAAGGAGATTCCATTGTCTGATTATAATAGCATAGCAACTGTAAAGAAATGTCTAGTATTAAGGGACTGATTAAATGACTTATGGCATATGCAGCTGATGATAAAATTATGTAGCCCTTTAAAATTATACTCTTGAAGGTTATTTAAGGATGTGAGTAAATGCTTATGAAAAGTTGTTAAATAGATAAATGGTTCACAAAATTGCGTATGTAGTGTGATAGTTACTTTACAAGAAAGTACATGTATAATATGAAAAAAACATGAAATTTGTACATATAAGACTTATACACAATGACTAGAAGGATAAATACCAAAGTGTTAACAGTAGCTATCTCAGTATAGTGAGATTAGAGGTGACTTTTGCTTTCTTCTTTGTCCTTTTTATTTAGAAATTTTCTTCAATGAAATGTTATGTATTTTACAAAGGACAATCATTGCTATATAATAACTTGATTACAAGAAAAGTTGCTAAACTAGATAATTTGTAGGCTAGCTCTTGTTCTAATGTTCTATAAGCCTATGATTTTGTCTGAGAACAGGAGTTGGCAATCTACAGCCCTCAGACCTAATTTGGCCCAGTACCTGATTTTGTAATTGAAGTTTTATTGGAACACAACCATGTACATTCATTTACATATTACTCATGGCTATTTTGGTGCTACAATGGTAGAGTTGAGTAGTTGTGATAGAGACCATATCACCCAGAAAGCCTAAAATATTCATTATCTGACCCTTTACAGTAAAAGTTTTCTGACCACTATTCTTGAATGTTGAATTGGAAATTTCCATCTGGAGTGTTGAACTGGAAATTTCCCTCATTTAAAAAATACATTAATTCTGTTAAAATATAGTTTAATATTATTATTTCTGATATATTTTGATGCCTATAGTTCTATAAAGATCTATACTCTATTTTAATAATTTTGTGAATATTAAATGCACAGGGCCAGGAAAGAGCAAGGTCCAACTTGACTCTTTCATTGAAGAATCAGAGAACTTTGGATGTAGAGGGGGCCTTAGAGATCTGGGCTTGCTCTCATTCTTCTGTGTCCTGACCTTTAGGGCTGCACACTGTTATTTCCAATCTAGTCATATGGGAAGGAAATGGGGCTATTGTTGCTTTTTTGAAAAATAGTTAGCCCATTTTACAACCGAGGGTGAAATATTGCTATCATTTCAATACCAAATACTTATTGCATGAGGCATGCTGTGGCCTTGTGGAGGATGAATGAAGAGTCCCTGAGCTTGAGGAACATGAAGAAACAAAATGGAGAGGGAAGCACATTCTGGGTCAGGGGAGAATCAAGGCACCTCTATGGCACTGGAAGGATATCTGAGAACTGAGAAAATATGATAATCTGTAAGAATTTGAAAAAATGAAGCACGTGATAAATCTGTGGAAGAATTGAGTTAGGGTTTTGCACTTATTTTGGCCATGATTTTTTCTCACTTTGTTTTGTAATATTTTGTCAGATTCACTAAGATTTTAATGAATAGAGCTAGGAAGATGTACCTTAAAAGTGCAATTTGCACCTTTCAAATATATTCAGCTTTGGTCTATGTTTTTTACCTAATGCAGATTTCATTTTAATTGGTGCTCGTGTTATTATTTAGTCATTGACAAATTACATTCCTTAGTGGACAATTTTGAGGGTGGAGTTGCATCTCATCTAGAATAAACAAACAGCAGAGGGTTCCAGAATCTCCTGTTCTAGATATTTTCTCTCTAATTTTCCATTTAGATTTTTATTTGATTTAAAACGCCTTTCAGGGCTGGCCCCGTGGCTGAGTGGTTAAGTTAGTGTGCTCTGCTGCAGTGGCCCAGGGTTTCGCTGGTTCAGATCTTGGGCGCGGACATGGCACCACTTGTCAGGCCACGTTGAGGCAGCACCCCACATGTCATAACTAGAAGGACCTGCAACTGAGATATACAACTATGTACCAGGGGGGATTTGGGGAGATAAAGCAGAAAAATAAATAAATAAAAATAAAATGCCTTTCATTGCGTCAGAGACGTGAATAGACTGAGGAGCCTTTAATTTTTTGTTATAGATCAGTGCCAAGGTCTAATCAAGTGATCATCTCATGGAGACCTGCCTGAGTTAATGGGGCTGATGATGGTGGGAGGGTGGAATGTTGATCATATGGGAGCTGAGGATGTCTTCGGAGCGCACTGTAAACTCTTGATTGCCTGGGGAAGAAGATAGAGAATAAGATATATAAGTTTCAAGGCTTGAAAACTCAATTACATGACAGTCACTACTGGATGTTCTTCTAATAATTTTCCTGCTCTGAGTTTTGCATATTTCCATGTTTCTACATTTATTGATTTGTCAAGATATCAGAGGTATCTAGTAATTTCTCTGAAATTAATTCTCATCTACAGATTACGGGTATTGTCTACCTGGATCTTATTACGGCTGGAAAACCTAATGGCTTTTTCATTTGGAAAAAAAAATTTTATGGGAACGTTGTTGACAATGATAAGCTTGGTTGTCAAATATTATCATTTATATTTGCTTGATATATTTATAAATATTTCTGAAAAATCCATATTTATCCTTTAAGTAAACATCTAGTTTTAAGGCACTTCATGAATGTTTTAATTTTTATATTTTATATGCAATATATTTGCTAGCAAATTTTTGTTGAAATACAAAGAACATATAAAATGCACCATTTATGGAGTTTTCTAACTTGCATTATTCTTTATTCTTCTCATCAAGTTTTAGACAATTCAGTATTTGAAGAAATTATTCAATTTATGCTTTAGGATCTGTACAGATTCTACTGTGTAAATATACATATTGCATATTGAATTTCTAATATATATGAAAATGAAAATAATGTAAGTTATTTTACATGATCATATTTATATAGAATAATATATAACTAGGTTTAGAATCTAATACCAAATCCCATGTAAATCATACCTAACAACATCCTTAGCAATTGTTAGACATAAAAACAATTATTAGTGATTTGTACTTCAAACTACATGTATCCCACAAGAATATGCATAATATACCTTGGACATTTTTCCTAATTGATTCAAGATTGGTTTGTTACTTGCCTTGGTATGAATTGTTATTTAGTTCATGGTGTATTATTTCCTCCCAATGAAAATGAGTTTGAATTATTTTTGCTTCAAATGATCTGTATGAAGGTGAGTTAAATACTGTCTCTCTCAGAGCAAAAGTGCTCATCGGTCGTTTCTCCTTTCCAGGAGCACCACAAGAGTCCTGTTGACCGCTGGTGAGGGATTTCTCTCTCAATCAGTTTTTCCGTTCAGGAAGCTTGTCTGCTTGCTCTGCACATATGCCCTCTTGCTTCAGTGTGCAAGTCGATAGTTTCTCTTTGTGTTCCAGGATTTCCGTCAGGAAGTGTTTAACGTAAATAAATAAGCTCTTCACTTTTAAAAGAAAATATATTTACCTCCCTATAAAACTGGATTCTAGAGGATAAGAAATCTTGACCTTAACAAATGATTTTCATCATTATCATTTATACCAGGCAGCTTTTGAAAGTGCCTCATCTGGAGCTGGTCCTGGGTTGGGTACAGAGTAGACAGGAAACATTGATTCAAATAAAAACAAGGAAGATGCAGACAGTTCAATCAATGTTAAAATAAAAAAATGTACATGTCAAATAGATGATTTAATACCATTATAACTCCCAGGGGAATAATTATATAGGAAAGGGTGGTAGTAAGCCATGAATTTTCTGTTAGTGTTATACATTCAATTAGTCTAGAGAGGCTTCAAGAAAGAGGACAGGTTTTAAGATATGCTTCAGTGAAAGAAAGTGCCCTCTATAATATCACTTCTTGGGTAGCAAATTACCATTTCAGTGCTTTTCCTGCGTTTATAATCTTGGGCAATTATTTAGGCACATAGACAGCGAATCTTCAAAACGGAGGGAGTGATGTCCATACATTTCTGAAAACAAGAGGAGTAATTATGAAATCTTGTTCCCTGGAAAAACTGAAAAGAATCTTATCTCACTAGTAGTTGACATTTTGGAACACTATAGACAGTTATTTTTTTAATGCTACTTTTTGTTTTTACATGTGTAATGAGTATGTTAAAAAAAACTGCCAATATAATACATTAGATGTATTTGAGATTATTCCTCAGGATGCAGTGTCCATTAATTTTGTTCTTTTGATTGATTTATTGTGACATAAGAAAGTTTTTAATTTATTCTATCTTGAGTTACTCAAAATTCCCAATAAGATAGCTCCTTCAATGGGCAGTATGTATAATATGAATATTAATTCATGATACAGAGTGAGATTTAATAAAATAAAATTTATTACCAAGAACAAACTCCTACTTTATATACATATTTTCTTAATATATTCTATATGTGCTACTGCAAGAATGCTATAATTTGCTTTTTGAAATTACAGCTCTCCACGATGAGAGGGAAGCTTGATTTGATTAATTATGCTTACAAGCTGTTAGAGAGGGGGGAAAAAAAAAGAAAACCGTTTTGACTTTAGTTTTTGCATAATTGCTGCTTTTTGGATTCACATTACTTCCATCAGTTGTTGAGAAATGAAGAACTAATTTATTTTAAAGAGAGAGAGAAGATGAAGAGTCGAGGGTATCAATACCAAGAAGTAGTGACATTTAACTACTACTTTAATATGGTGATCAGTAAGATGAGAGAAAGCATTTATTAAAATGTTAGTGCTGTACTTTATAGACACTTTTCAATCTTTAAGAAAATAGTTATTCTTACATTTAGAGGACTGATTCCTTAGAGGATTTTCGTTTTACTCAACTGACATTAGGCCTTACATTAAAAGGAACACGATCGATGCCTTATATACTGCTTTGTTGAAAGCACTTCTGATGATCTTTGAATTTGGTATTCATTATCCTACTAGAAGAGTTATTGAGATTCATTTCAGTTCTTCTTATTCAAGTAATTATAATTATAAAATATTTATTGCTGGTACCAAGACAATGCTGTAGATGTGAGGCATTAGGAAAACAGACAATACAGGCAACCAAATATCCAAAATAAAGCATCTGAGTTGTAGACAGTTTAAAAATTAGTATAAAGGTTATTAAAATAATCAACATTGTTTCTTCTTCTCTTTCTGTAATTAATTCATAAGTGTTGCATCAGGTGGCAGACTTATGTAAAAGACAGTGCAAGATAGAGGCTAAGGTAATTTCTGAGGTGCCATTTTCATTCTTCTTTCCATTTCCATTCCATTTGTATTCCTTTCTTCCTGTACACTCTTATGTCCGGGATCCAGCAAGAACCCCTCTCAACAGCCATGTTTGGTTAAGATTAGCTTGTTCTTTTCAAGTTCACAGCGTCATAAATATGCATGCTATTCTCAGAGGCAAAGAGTCTGTCCATGACAATTTGCTGTCTTGTGGCATGCATGATGTAATTCGTTACAACGGAGAAATTGCATACACATGTTGACTGAAGAGAGTTTTACTGATAGGAACCCAAGGAATTTCTGGGGAAGATTAGGAAAATTAACCTTTGTCTAGAGGGAAAGAAAGAGAAATTATATTTGGATGTTTCTCCTATGTTTGTACAAAATATTTACATAGTCGTCAACTGTGCAAAAACCAATTTAAAATATTTTCTAAGTGGATTTTCTGATCAAATATACACTTGGCATAGTTTGCAAATATTTGTTTTCCTAAATTTTATCCTAATATTCTAGGTTAGGCACTGGGATGACATAGCACTTTGACCTACTTTTAATTTAGCATTTATCACCTTCTGGTTTTTATTATTTGTTTTTTCTCACTTAGTTATACATTTTGAGGGAGGGGGCATCTATTTTAGCATCTGCTCGGTTCTGTGCTGAGCATGGCACATAGAGAGTGCTCAGTAAGTACTGTCTAATTGAGAGATGATAGTTAACATCAATGATGATCAAAATGGCAACCTCATTTTTAACTGTGATAAAGATGTAAATGTAACATTTTAAGAAGTTGATGCTTATTTGTTTATTAGAAATAGTTCATTGAATTCCTGTTCCGAGTAAGGTTATTTTATAATAGCAGCAAATTTTTCACATATACTGGGGTACTTAAATCAAGTTCTATAGCTCACGGGGGCTCCATAGACAGGTTTAATATTAATATGAACTCTTTGAAACAGTTTGCAAAATGTTGCATGGATGTGTGTTTTTCTGGAGAAAGGATCAAAGCTTTTACTGGATTCTCAAAGAGGTCTGTGACTTAAAAAAGATTAAAAATGACTGTGTTAAAGCATAGTTGTTTTGGTAAAAAGTCTGGATTTTGTCAGTTATCACATATTCTCTCTGTGCTTTATCATTTGAATTAAATTTTGATAAAAATTAAATAAGAACATATGTTCCTACTCAACGCTGCATTCACTGTTTTAAAATTTAAAAACAGATTAATATCAATATCCTTATTTTTAACTATAATAAGAGACTTTGAGAGGAATATTGTTAGAGAAAATCAATAGAGAAATATTAAGTGGGAAACTAGTTTACAAAACTTATGTACAGTAGGTATGTAGTATGCAATTAAATATACTTCACGTAAATAAAAATTTCTAAATGCATAAAATATAAAGACAGGGAAGATATCCTTGAATTACCTGCAGTGATTATTTAGGTAGTGGATCTTAGAGAATTTTATTTTCTTCTTCTGGCTATTAAAAATCTGTATTTTTAAAATCTGCTCTTCAAATTAGTATTTAAAAAATATGCCCCTTTTATCATATGAGGACACAGAGAGAAGTGGGCAGTCTGCAACCTGGAAGAGGGCCTTCGTCAAAACCTCACCATGCTGGCGCTCTGAGCTTGAACTTCCAGCCTCTGGAATTGTGAGAAATCAATTTCTGTTGTTTATAAGCCCCTTCTCTCCCCAGTACACACACACACACATAAATATATATAGTGACTAGAATTCAGAAGGTCTTTCTCTTTGAAGTTGTTCTTTGCATTTTGTCAGGCTGATTTTCTTGAAACATTTAAATATAAACACAAGCTTACACACGTACATATATACATATATATGTATATACACACATATACCCAACAGAGAGCAATATTCTCCAAAGACATTAGAATAATTGAAACATCATTGAAACGAAATTTTGTTTATCATTGTGTTGTGAGGACCCTATGCTTCCACTGTCAACGAATCTATCCTTTGCTTGAAAGTCCTAGGTTTGCAGCAGGCTGAAGGGATGTCTTAACTTTTTGGGTACTCATAGGAATTTGGAAGGATTTAGAGTATAGATGAGCTGGAGAAAACAAGTTAACTCTACCGGACAGTGATGAAAGAAATGGGAGGTGCCCACATTATCCATATAATTAACAAGGACATGAAGGAAAGGTTTGCAGCTGCCTCTCTTTCTCTCCTCCCCTGCTTTACACACACACACACTCATGCACACAAAAACACATGTGCACACCTATATCTGCACACTATCCTCGTTGCATAGGAGACTTTTTTAAGTTCTTCCTGTCTTTTTCTCTTACAGGGTTACCTTTGATATTCATTTAACTATAGTTCACTTACAAAAATGTGTTTTTGTTTTGTTAGAAGCTAGAGGGTTCCCAGCAATTATGATGTTGTTTTGTACTACATCTACCCTTCCCAATAGGCATTAAGTGAATCCCTATAACCACCCCCCACCAAAAAAAAAAACCACAAAAAACCACCCCCTCAAAATCATGTGATCATACTTATAAGTGGAAATTCAAAAATAGTTTTACCTCAGGTCCAGATAACTCTAACGAAGCCAAGAAGACAAATAAACAGAAAGTATCCTAATAGGTAAATTTGATAACTAATTTTCATATTTGACACTAAGCTGTAACATACCACCATATTATGTATGACATTAATGAAAGGAATTCAAGCATCTCACTCCAACTCATTGGTAGGGAATTGCCAGGGAAGGTAGAGTTGTGAGGCTTGATGAAGAACCATGGTGATGTTGCTCTCCTATGTGTTCTTTCATTTCTGTCCTCTCATTTCACCGGCCACAAGCTCTGTAACTGTGGAATGGCAGAATACATGTCTCTCTCTAGTCATCAAAACACATGAGATTTAACCTTTGGCACTTTGGGGGGACACTTTCCAGAAGTCTTAAATGAAGAAGGCAAGATAGCAGATGAAGTTAGTCCAAGCAAAGAGGCCACCGCTCCACCCATTCTTTGATGCTATCACCAGAGTTGTCACAGGAAATGTGGGTTTAAAGCAGGTTGAAATGGTTATTCATTTTTCGGCTCAAAGGTATCCATTCCTCATCTTGTTAAAAGTAAACTGGCTTTTCTTTGAGAAACTCTCTTTTCTGCACATATATCATATATCTGAGGTCTGTATATTTGAAGTGGACATGATTCAGGGCTGCCCAAATAGAACATTTTGCAATGTCCTGTCCAGAGTAATTGATTCAGAGATGGCACATGAGACACAGTGAGGTTTTTCTGGGGCTGTGTAAATCCAGGGGAGATGTGAGTTTGTGGCTCCTGGCAACCATCTACCCACAAAGTAGAACTTGAGAATAAAACCAATGTGGAGAAGGGTGGGCTTCATGATGGAGACAGAGTGGGTTCTGGGTATACTGTTTGAGCCCCTAAATAAATCTGTTAGCCTTTTCATTTTCATCAACCAGTAACTTCCTTCTTTTGTTTAATCACTTTGTTTTTTTTTTGTCATGTACAACACAAAGATTCCTGACTTATACAACACCTGTCCCCTCCCAAAAGGACAAATATTCTGCATTAGTTGGAGAGTAAAATAGAGCTTCTTAGTGCTCCAACCAGCACCACTGCATAACCTGACCTGCCACTGCCTTTCAGCTTCTTTGGATTTTTTTCTGTTAATTCTTAAATTAGATGCTTAGCCCAATGATATTCAGCCCTTCTTTTCTAATACAAACGTTTAAGGTTATACATTTCTTCCTAAGTAATCGTTTAGTTGGGCTTCTCAGGTTTTGATATGTAATATTTTCCAATTTCCAGTTTGGTTCATTATTTGACCCATGAGTTATTTATGTATTCAAAAAATCACCAATCTTGATATTTTATTCTAAGTTTTCTTTGTTATTGTTTTCTCACTTGATTACATTATTGTGGGCAGAGAATGTGATATGTATGATATCCATCCTTTGAAATATGTACTGACTCATCTTATGGCCTGGTATTTGATCAGTATTTATAAATGTTCCACAGATGTATGTGTATGTGTGTATATAAATTATATGTATAAATTATTTTAAGTTCAGTAATTTCATTCATATTGTTTTATATCTGTTTTACTTTATTTGTTGCTGTTGTTTTTCTGTGTCATCAGTTAGTTACTGAAAGATCTCTGTTAAAAATCTCCCAATATTATATTGAATCTTTCAAGTTCTCTCTTTAGTTCTGTCAAATATTGCTTTATTTTTTTGGAATTTATGTTATTAGCTGTATACAAGTTTAGGATTATTACGTCTTCCTGGAGGACTGAATCTTTTAGCATTATCTACTTATTTTCTTTTTCACTAAAATTTCTTATTGCTTTCAAATGTAAATACATTTTAAGTTAATATAAGTTAATTCAAACAGCAATATCACTTTCCTTTTGGGTAGTGTTTGCCTGTAGACTGCTGTCTGTGTAGGTTAATGGGAACTGGAAGTGCCTTAGGGTAATTGTTGAATTGAGAGCCTGCTTACCACAATGGATTCTTCTTCTTGCTTTCCATTATCTTCCTAGGATTTGCTTTATTTCCTTACTGTCTTGCAAGCTCAGTCATGCAGTAGAATGGATTTTTTTAAAAGAATTTTATCCAACATTTTTAGGAAGTTTATTTTATCTGCTATCTTGTGAGAAACAGAAATTCTCCTCCATTGTCTGCCCATTTAAATCCTTATCATCCTTAAAGGCTCTAAACCTACCTCTTTAGAGAGCTCTTTTGTCAGACAAAATTAAGCATCCTTTCCTCTGGATTTCCTCCTATTATTTATACCTCCATTTAGCACTGATGTCATTCAGTCAGTCAATTCTCGTTTATATGAACATGCCCATGCAGTTCTTCTCCACTCACCCCCCACATTGTCTTCCTTCTTTCTGCCCATCTTCCTAAGTGCCATAGATTCTTCTCAAGTCTGAGACAAATTTATGTCCCACATGATGGTTTCAAATATTCTGCTTCTCGCTGATGTATTCCCTTTCCGAACTCCTGTTACTTTCTTACCTTACGTCACAAAAATAGCACGTTATGATTCATAATCTTGCCTTGTTCTCTAATTTTATGATGTTCCCAGAAAAAAACTAGAAAGAGGTTAATATATTCTTGTTCTCCCCACCCAGACGTCTCTTGGAGTCTCCTCATCTCTCTAGTTGTAGATGAGATTGACTTGAGCCACCACTGTACACGAAGCATGTGTCCAAAACCCTCCCCAGGCTTTGTGGCCTTTTCCAGGCTGAAGTACACGTGTGGCTCTCCAGCTCACATGTCCCCAGTCTCCTGTTCTCACAGGGTTAGCTGTTTGTGGGTCATATTTACATGCCATGTTTCCTGTTTTTGTTCTCCTCACATCAACCTAGACATAAATTCATTCTTTTACTTAATTTCCAGAAGGAAAACCACTCTCACAAGGCAGTTATTGTCTATACTACACTTTACTAAGATATTGGGAGATTTGTTTCCAAGAATGTAAAGAAATTTAACTGAATTATTTTAACGTGATTTTAAAAATAAAGTTAAATAAGTTTAACTTGATTATTTTTCATATCTTTCCTTAAAACTCACTCATCTGTCCCATCATCAGGAATGCTTTTCCTGAATACCTTTACCCCAAATGTTGCTCCAGCCTTGCATCACCTTCCTGACTTCTCTCTTTTTCCCAACTCTTCTCCTAATACCCAAAATTTATGATTATTTCTAATGCTAAGTATTAGAAAAAATTTACCCTTCACTCCCGCAGATCCACACTCTCAGGTTTTCACCAATCCATCAATTAACCTATCAAGATATTTTCCTAAACCCGAGTCTCTGGGGCAGCTGTTAAGAGGATAGCATTTTCATTCACTTCTACCTTAACTCAAACGTATCTTCCAGCAGCTAAAGGCTAGCTTCATGCTTTCTTGCAAACCCTCCTTTTGCAATGTGGTCACTAGGAGGTAGGAACCCAGGTGGCAAGATACAGCTGTTGCTAGCTATTTCTGGCAGTATGATTGAGCAGGAGAAAAGAACTATACAGCAAATTTTTTTTTTAGCATTTTCTCAGTTGGCTCTACCTGTTTTCTGAATCCTAGTGCTGTATCGCTTTTTGTTCTAAGCATTCCAAGATAGAAAAACAAGGAATGGCTTGTTTTTGGAGGGAGGATATGAGGGTCGGATGCAGAGGAAGAGGAAGAAAGAGAAATGGAGAACTAGTTACTTCATGTATTTGAAGTCATGGAACTCAACATTGCTGGGTTCAACAGACTAGGCCCATTGACCTAATGTTCATTCTATTGCAAAGAGGCAAATCAGTCTGCAGTAGTCCCCCCTTTTCCAGAGGGGATACGTTCCAAGACCCCCGCTAGATCCCTGAAACCACGGATAGTACCAAACCCTATATAACTACGTTATTTCCTATACATACATACCTATGATAAAGCTTAATTTATAAATTAGGCACAGTAAGAGATTAACAATAAGTAATAAGCTAGAACAATTAATATACTATAATAGAAGGTACCACAGATCTTAGCAACCTCAGCATACAATTTTTTTCTTTTCTTATTAAGTCGAGAACTTTCACCTTTTCACGTAAAGAAAACACTTTATGGCTTCTCTTTGGCATATCTGAATTGCCAGCATCACTATTCCTGTGTGCTTTGGGGCCATTATTAAGTAAAATAAGGGTTACTTGAACAGAAGCACTGCAATGCTGCAACAGTCAATCTGAAAACCTAGACGACTCCTAAGTGCCTATGGTGGGTAGCAAATACAGAGTGGATCCTCTGGACAAAGGGATGAGTCCTGTCCCCAGCAGGACAGAGCAGGAGGGCAAGAGATTTCATCATGCTACTCAGAACAGTGTGCAATTTAAAACTTATGAATTGTTTATTTTTCGAATTTAATATTTTTGGCTGTGGTTGACCACAGGTATCTGAAACTTTGGAAAGCAAAACTGCAGATAAGGGGGGACTATTGTATACATCTTTGGAGAGGGTAGATATTTTGTGTGAAAAATGAACCAACATCATGAACAGTAGCTACACTCATCAACATAGATGAATTTCAAAAGCGTATTATGGAATGAAAAAAAAATCTAGGAAGAAATATAATTAGTATTTTTCCATTTAAATATAAAAACAGGTAAAATCAAACTATGAATTGTTTAAGGTTACATGCAAAAGTAGCAAAAATAATTTTGGGATATATGGGAATGTTCTACTTCTTGGTCTGTGAGCCAAATACAAATATTTTGTTGCTGTTTCTTAAACTGTACAATTAATTTGTACATTTTCATATACTCTCATAGGTATGTTATATTTCAAAGTATAATAAATACATAAATTAGACAACAAAAGTCAGAAACAAATAAAATACACCAATGTCAACAAAGTAGAATGTATCAGAAATTCTAAAATTTCTGAAGTCTAGCATTAGATCTATCTGTGGATGAACAAATCTTACCTAAATGTATTTGACCTTGGGAAAAAATAAAGTACAATTGCGACTAAATGAGAAGTCTTTCTTCTTGCTGAATATATCAACTGTAGAGGAGAAAATCAGTGACTCATATCATACTACACTCAGTGTCTGCACAAAGGATTTAGATTAATTATTCTTGGGAGGTTCAGACATATTTCTCTAAGATCTTGACAACTGATATTGGTTGGTTATGACCTAAGCCGTTACAAAGAAACAGAAAGAAACAGACCATCATCACTTCTGTGGAAATAGAAAAGTTTAAATATAGCCAATTATGATTAATAGTTGCAGAATAAATAAGAATAAACATAACACATTATTTAACTTGATAGCTAGGGATCTATTACTTGAAGTGTAAGAATACTCTTTTAAACACTTTATTTACATTTAGAATTACAGCTCTGCCATAGTTTGCATTTAGGTTTTTAGATAAGATCCTCTTTCAGAAATTAAAAATGAAAGATTCCAACAAATCTTTCTAGACAGAATGTTTCAAAGCTCATGATGAAATTAGAGCTTTCTATAATACAGGGTATAATTTCCCCATTTCTATGCTTTAATTTCTTTTCTTTTTACTTGATTCTCCTTGTCACCCAATATAACAAATGAAAATGACATTTTGTTTTTAAAGGACTGTTTATGTTAATCATGTGAATATGTATTTGACTTAGTATCTTTCAGCTGAGGATATTTGTATTCCTCTGCATTTTCAATAGCAAGCTTGCTAGTCCTTTGAATAGGTATAATAGATACCCAAGAGAGATGTGACTTTTTCCAAGCCATGTATGAAGTCAGTGGGTTTTCTTTATAATAAAACCATGTTTCCTTTTTTCCCTTTGTAAGGAAAACAGGAGTTGACACCATTATCGAACGAGCCAGACATACTTCAGTACTTGGCTTCTTTCCAGAACCCTGGAGTGCTCACTTCTGTGTTGTATTTTTTAAAATGATCGTTATTGTGTTAATATTTACAATTTGTATTGAAGACATATTTGGAGTACGTATTTGTGATAAGTGCTGTTTTGTTTTCTTAAACCAAAACTTGTAGGAATAAGATTATATACACATGTGCACACCCCCCCCCACACACAAAATACACCTATATGGGTGTTTAGTGTGTGTGAGTATGATTGCGAGTGTATGAAAGTCTCTCTTTAAGAAAGAACTGAGAAAGAATAGTCAAATAAAGAAAAAAAAAACAATTTCCCTAGGTTCTGAGCTATCCTAGGGTGCTCATCTCCATTGCCTTCCTCAGTTTTCTCCAGATACAACTTATTTATCATGGATTTGGAACACCTGGGAAGAAGTGTAGTTCGATCAGTGGAGAAGGTCCTTGTTCATCCAAAACCATAAGGCCACCCATCGGGGGAGAAGCTTACTATTCTGAACTGACCATTTGGCCTCTTCTCCCCTAAATGACGAGAAAATTGCAAGTCACATCTAGTTTGTTAGTTTTATTTCAATTATGATAATTTTAGCTGAAAGCTAAATTAGAGCTTAATTTTAGTCACAACCAGCAGGAACAGATGCTACTTTTCTGGCTTCTGGACATTTCTTCTCCTCAGATGAACAAACACGCCTACCCCCTTCTCTTTTTTCCCAACTTTCTATATTATATATAAGGCAACATGGAAAAAATGGACAGGCATTCTTAAATCACAAAGAATCACTCTTTAGGTGTTGGTTACCTGTTAAGCCCAAGTTCTAAAGATGACATTCAAAGAAAAAACAACTTTTGGCATATAGGTATTCACAAAGGAAAATGTTAATTCTGGCTTAATAGCTGTCTTTTGCTTTTATTTATTTATTTTTATTTTTTGGTGAGGAAAATTGGCCCTGAGCTAACATCTATTGCCAACCTTCCTCTTTTTTCTGGAGGAAGATTGTCCCTGAGCTAACATCTGTACCCATCTTCCTCTGTTTTGTATGTGGGACTCCACCACAGCATGGCTTGATGAGTGGTGTGTAAGTCCGTGCCTGGAATCTGAGCCCTTGGACCCTGGACCACTGAAGCGGAGCACTCAAACTTAACCACTATGCCACTAGGGCCAGCCCCTGTACTTTGCTTTTTAAAATGATAGCTTTATTGAGATATACCATACAACTCATCCATCAAAAGTGTATAACTCCTTGGTTTTTAGTTAATTCACAGTTATGCAACTATCACCACAATCAATTTTAGAACATCTTCATTAATCCACAAAGAAACCCTGTGCCCATTAGCAGTCACTCTCCATTTCCCTCCAACCTCCCCCATCACCTGACAACCACTAATCTGCTTTCTGTCTCTATGGATTTGCCTATTCTGGACATTTCATATAAACGGAATAAAAAATATGTAATCTTTTGTAACTAGCTTCTTTAATTTATCAACGTTTTCAGGGTTCATCAACGTTTCAGGGTTGTTGTAGCATGTATTAGTACTTCATTTTAATGTTGAATAATATTCCTCTGTATAGATATACCACAGTTTATCCACTCATCAGTTGATGGATATTTAGGTTGTTTGCATGTTTTGGCTATTATGAATAATGCTGCTATGAACATTCATGTACACATTTTTATAAGGGGTGTATGTTTTCATTTCACACCTAGAAATGGAATTGCTAGTCATATGGGAATTCTATGTTCCACCTTTTGAGGAACTGCCAGACTGTTTCCCAAAGCAGCTGCACCATTTTCCATTCTCACTGGCAGGGTATAAGGGTTCTAATTGCTCCATGTCCTTAGCTTTTAATCGGGTTTTTGTTATTGAACCACACTACAATAAAAGTCTATGCCTAGCCTCAACATTACAATGTCAACACCAAAAGCAATAATTACCAGACTTTTTATGACTTTTGCAGGTACATTTTAAGATTTGGTTCTATGGCACTTGAGAACAGTCTTTCTATAGCTTTTTGCTGGGAGTCAGAAATTTTACCAATACCAGAGCTCTCTGACACTGGAAAAACAAGATTGCTGCCCCAGAAAGTGCTTTCCTTTGTTCTCTGAGGACATCAGATATGAGTTTGCGGTTTTGGCTTCTGATGAGGTTTGCGAGTGCTTCAGTGGCAATGGCGGTGGGGTTTTCGGTTACTCCTCAAATGACTCCTTTCAAAGAATCTATCAGAGAACTCCCTGGCGTTGTGTCTTGGTGCTGTGTACTGGGGAATTAATATGCAGCTTCATGTGGAATCCTCCTGCTTTTGTCCTGAAAAGTCACTCTCATGCCTACATGAACACTTTGGTCTTTTACTCACTGTTTTCTTAGCAAGGTGCTTGTCTTATGTTCTTCCCCTTTGGATTCTGAAATTGTTGTTTACTTCTCGTTCACAGCTCCAAGGACATATGAATGCGTTTCCTGACCCAAAAGTGAACTGTTGGAGGAAGAGATTCCAAACCTTCACAGTGCCTGTGTCATACTGTCTCCCACCCTACGTTTTCATTGAGATCTGAGAACATCCAGTTCTAATAAGTTTTACTTACTCTTCAGAATTGTGCATAGCATTGTTGTTATGGAAATAGACAGTGCTGAGGCATAAATGTGTACAGAAAGCTGACAAAGAAACACAGAAGGTTTGAAAATGGGCCGTGTTATCTTTGAGATTGGGTTGAGATTCATCACAATGCTGATTCCCACTCTAATTTTTCTCTGACATTTGAGTGTGTTTTATTTATCTTTATTCAGGATGGCATTTGAGCTGACTTTTACGCTGTCAGCAGCAGCCAGTCTCAGCATGGCCCAGCAGCTTGTTGGAGGGTTTTGGGCTGGCCCCAGCATCCCAGGGTCAAGGAAGAGGGAGGATGCTGGGACCCTGATTTCCCACAGTGGGTGGGATCCTGGATCACTCTATTGTCTAAAGTCTTTGGTGCCCTGGTGAGCCGCTGCCTCTGTGCTGAGGCCCCTCATGGCAGGTCAGTTTGGCATTGATGATGCTCCCTATCAGACTCATGTTTGCCTCACAACTTTGGATCCTATAATGTGGATTTCTGACCTCTTCCTGGGGCTGAGGTATGCAGCAAGGATCATTTCCTTGGTCCAGGTCCTATTTTTTCCATGATTACTCCTTCTCATATTTTCCTGGTTATGATGAGTAATCGGCATGCTTTTTTGGACTCTCTCTAGTAAATTCAACATTTTTAGTGTGTATGAGGAAAATTGGCCCTGAACTAACATCTGTTGCCAATCTTCCTCTTTTTGCTAGAGGAAGATTGACCCTGAGCTAGCATCTGTTCCAGTCTTCCTCTATTTGTATGTGGGAAGCCATCACAGCATGGCTTGATGAGCAGTGTGTAGGTTCACACCCAGGATCTGAACCTGTGAATGCTGGGCTGCTCAAGTGGAATATGTGAACTTAACTACTACACCACTGGGCCAGTCCACAAAATTCAGCTTTTTAAAAAAGAAATTTAGTGGGGCCAGCCCTATAGCTGAGTGGTTAAGTTTGTGCTCTGCTTCTGCAGCCTGGGTCTGCTGGTTTGGATCCTGGGTGCAGACCTACACACAGCTCATCAAGCCATGTGGTGGCGGCATCCCACATGGAAGAACTAGTATGACTTACAACTAGGATATGCAACTATGTACTAGGGCTTTGGGGAGAAAGAAAAAGAAATATAGAGTTGTTTTCCTTTGGCTTCCTTATTTAATGCAATAAAATACTAAGAAAAAAATGTTCCTCAGTCCCTCTACTTTGAATCTTCTAGTGGACCCTTCACCCTGTTCCAGACACACTGGCCTCCTTGCTGTTCTTGGAACACAGACTCTCCTCAGGTTCTTTCCTCTTCCTATTCCTTCTGCTGGAAGTGTTTACTGCCAGGCTCCTTCCCATCTTTACTCAGCATCACCTTCTCTGAAGAACCTACTTCAAGTTGCAATATGCTGCCTTCTGGCACTTTCTATTTTCCTCCCTTCTTTATTTTGTATAGCATTTATAACCCTCTAACATGCTGTATATTTTACATCTTATTTTGTTATTTTCTATCCACTCCTCCCAGTAGAATATAGGCTTCATCAAGGCAGGGATTTTTGTCCATTTCATTCAATGTCAAGAACAGTGCCTGGCATAATAGGAACTCAATAAATATTTGTTACATGAATACAATGTGGATTCAAATTGGGCCTTCAGTCTTATTATAAATTCCCTCTTGCCACAAAGGATGTGAGGTGACAAATCTCCTTTAAATGAACACACTGAGAAACTGGAGGCTACTTTATCAATCCTCTGTACCTCTGTGCTAGCCACGAAGATTTGCAGCAGTAGAGGGTAGAAAGCTAGACTCCAGGAGGAAACTGACAGAGGCAGCTGTTGAGCACAAACAGGCTGATGGAAGTTGTAGAAACGCCTCTTTTAGACATCTTCAAAAGCTTTATTATGTGGCCAATAGCTTCACCAACAGGATTGATAGCTTCATAACTATCTTTAGGATAGGGGCATAAAGTATCCTTTTCCTTAATTTTGGTAAATTAAAGAATTCTGAGGGAAGTGATTGCCAATGCTGTGGGATTTCATAATATTTAGTTAGTACGTGTTATACGTTGAATTCTGTCCCCCTCCCAAAAGATATAATGGAATCATAACCCCCAGTACCTGTGAGTGTGACCTTATTTGGAAAGTGGTTTTTCTGCAGACGATCGGGTTAAGATGGGGTTGTTAGGGTAGACCTTAATCTAAAGACTGTCCTTACAGAAAGGGGAAGTTTGAACATAGAGGCACATACAGAGGGAAGATGATGTGAAGACACAGGGAGAACACCATCTACAAACGGAGGAATGCCTGAGCCTACCAGAAGCTAGGAGAGAGGGCTGAAATGGATTCTCCCTCAGCCTGACCCTGCCAACACCTTTACAGTCATGTGTCACTTAATGACCAAGGATACATCCTGAGAAATGTGTCAGTAGGCAATTTTGTTATTGCATGAACAGCATATGGTGTACTTACACAAACCTAGGTGATATGCCTACTACACACATAGGCTATATGGTACTAATCTTGTGGGACCACCATCGTATATACTTCCGTTGTTGACCGAAGTGTGGTTATGTGGCACATGACTGTATTTTAGATTTCTAGGCTCCAGAAGGTGAGACAATAAATTTCTGTTGTTTAAGCTGTTTAGTTTGTGGTACTTTGTTATGACTCCCGTAGGAAACTAATATATTACCTTATTTTAATTTTATTACTCTCAATAGCTTGGGTATATTATTTTAGGACTGATAATTTATTTAAATCCAAGAGCTTTAGATTTTAATTATCTAGAGAAAATTTCCATCTATCACCAGTAAAATCATGGGTGTATGGTAACATTCTCAGACATTTAATAAAAAGTATAGTTTTACTGCTTTTTTAAATGTATCATTTAGAGGGCTGACTTTACAAATAAAAGAACAGATTATGTTTGACTATTTAGTGTTAGACCGTAAGAAGTATTTTTGATAAATATTGCTTTACAAATGAAACTCAGATAAATGATACCCCTTCAGAGCTTTCTGAGGTAAGGTAATATTTTTACACAATCTTAAACTTTTGACATTAACTATTGGGACTATGAATGGAACCTGGAAGTAAGGGTTATTCTTTGAAGGGCTAAATATAGTCATTTAAATGTGTTGAGAAAGTTTTTAAGACTTTGTGAAATTCATTTAAATTGACAGACTTTAATGTTAGTAAGAAGTGGTTTTGTATGTTAAAATCTTTTCCCTTCTGTATTCGTTATCCATCTTAAGATATGGTAATATATACACAGAACTATATTTTCAAAATACTTAATTTAGTTTGAAATTATTGTAAGAAAGAAAAGATCCAAGAAGAGATCAGCAGCTTAAAACGCCATGGTGATAATGAAGTTGGAGGGAAACTTGTGTACTAAGTGAATTCTAGACTAGAGACAATGGGAAAACTACTCAAGTAGTGATATTGAATATCATCCAATTTACTCTATTCGTGAAGATTCCTAATTTTAAACAGATCTGATATATTTAATTACTTTCTTTCATGTTTCAGGTTTCTTTTTTCCAAATTTTCTATCGTAATTTTAAATTTTGTTACACTTGAAGATACATGACGGTTTTGTATCATACATAGCAGTACTGAAGGTCTGAGTATATGCGGCTCTTGTAGACCTGGGAAATTTTGGATCTTAGTTCTAGCTCTGGCTTTACTACCAACCAACTGGTGACCTTGAGAAAGTCTCTTCACCTTCTTGATTTCATTTTTGTCGTCTATTAAACTCTAAAAATCTGTTTGGTCTTTGTGGAGCCTGACAAAGTTTGGATATGTTGTTCTTTTTCCCAAGGTTTTAGTTTGCATGGCACTGTTTAAAACGTCCTTGTTTTAGGTGGGCGTTCTGTCTTCCTCTGCTATTGGCTACAGTTTCCCTCAATCGTTAGAGACCCTCTTTGGACATCTCATTTGAAAAAGTTCTGCTCAATCCGTGAGAATTTGGAGAATGCCACCATGTCATAGGGATTGCAACGAAACAAATTGAAGGCTTTTCACATTTCGTATGGGGGATTGTTTAGCATGTCAAATATGCATTGACTTCATAGTGCCCATTTATATGTTCTGTCAGTGCCACGTAGGTCAACATTTATTTGACAACATCTACTTGAGAAAAGGAAATGGAAATGCAGGCACATCGCTAGTACTTATTTTGGGTCATCCGCTGATATTTAGGACCATGGCTACACATGTTACAGCTGAGCCCAGAATCAAAGCAGAGGCTTTCCACAAAGATTCTGTGTTTATAATTCAGAATAATGAGTGTATGGCACCTTCCATGGAATACATGCATCCTTTCTTGTCAGATTATTAACCTTAAGTGATAACTCTTTAGAGTTGTCTACTGTTAAGACTTGTGGTAAAAGTCAGGTACCAGCAGAGGAAAGGCGATGGCGGGGTGTGGGGGACACAGTCTGGATGCCAAATCTCTCCTCTCTTTTTGGAGGTCTGCAATGCTGGATGGTACTGAGGGCTTCGAGGAAGCCTGTAGCTTTCCCTGGCTGCTGACAAGCTTTTGGAGTAACAGTAGTTCTGGGATTTGTAGTAGAAATTGGCAGGGATGGAAGCCTTCATTGTGTCCAGGGTAGAAAGATTCAGTATGTCGTTATAAGCACATTCTGTAAGATGTGGGTTTTGGGGCAGGCATTTTATAAGGTTTAAAGATTCCTTTGATGGTGAGACACAGCACATTGACCCTCAGATAGATGAAGGCTGAACTCTTTGATGCTTACAGCTCCAAAGAAGAGAAGGCTGCCAGGCCGGGCTGCATAGAGTGTTCCCAGGGGCAGGGTAACAGCGACATGAAGCTGCAGGGGGCAGCTTATGCATGGCAAGTGGAGTGATTAGCTAGGTTTCGTGAGTTCTCTGTGGATTCAATAATTTGAATAATTCTGTGGGCTTAGGGCCGTCCCAGCTGCCCCTAGTTGTCTGGTACCTGGCCCTGGGGCGATTAGAGCAGGTGCATCATAGCCCAGGGTGTGAGAACCTGATAAGGGAAATGGTTGGAGTGTGGACTTAATTAGCTGGGCAATGAGAGTTGACTGGCCTCTGTCCAGGTCCTCAAAATTGGATCAAAACAGCATAAAAAAAAAACTATATTACAGTAGGTATAAGTTCTCTATAGTTGTTCAAGTACCTAGTCCATGCTTCACAGCTCTGCCATGTGTTGGTGAGTGGCAGGGGAGGCAGGTTATAAAGAAACTCAAAGACCTTAGAAAAAGCACCACCCAAAACTTGTATGCAAATTGACCAATGCACAGCTGTTGGGCATCTTGATGTCCCTTGGAGGCTGAGGCTCTTGTTGACATGAGAGGGTGTTGGTTGTTGCTAATTGAGGGTGGCCGGTGTGGGAGGTGCCATATGCTTATTGAGGGCCACTCTACAAGCAGGAGAGCCTTGGGACCATGCCAATGGATAAGGTAGAAACCATATTCAGGGTAAGCTGTCACTGGAACACTTGCAGGTTGAAAGGCATTGAAAAGTCTCTGGAGTCACCCAGGCCTGTTTTTGACCAAGGAGGTGTCCCAAGTCATGGTCTATTTACCATAAATACCATACCAGTCATTCAGTGGATTGAACAGACCTCAGTGATCAGCCCAAGTGGTAGTGTTGCCCCAGTGACATGCTTGACTGCTGGATTTGCTAACTGAGCAGCACAATAGCTTGTCCCAATATCACGGGCCTCCCTTTTCATCCCTTGTGTCTTTGGTTCTCTGGTACCGCTGTAAATAGCGCTCTACTTACTGCCCACACCAGCTCTCTTTTAGCTACAGCTGGGTGAAGGTTTCCATGGTGATTCTAACTTCTGGAATAAGGCATGTATGAGGGGGCAGTTTGGGCTGGTACACATGGCCCAAGTTGACTAAGTTGCTGCCTATAAAGCATAGTTTTGTAAATCGCTTAGGGATTGGTGTAATGCTTCACTCTAGATTTATTTCCCCCAGCCTCTTCGATAGGGTCTTCTTTGATAGGATATTAATGGCTTGCATAATTCACTCTTTTGTTCTTTTCAAAAGATGTATAGAAAACAAAGACAAATACTCCTTGTGTGTGTATCAGTGGTAGAATAATCTCTTCTTTGATCAGGCTCATGCTGTCTTACACGCTTGGCCTTTCTTTAGATTATTGGTGCCTGGGAAGTAATAAACCTAAGTGTTTGACATTTTAAAACACTGTGAGTTCTGGTTAGTTTATTACCATTTTCTTAGTTATTTATGCTTTGAATGTCATAAATTATTGGACCTCAAGCATCTGGTAATAAGCTGAAAGTTTTGACTAATTGGTAATGAAGTATTGTTGGTTATTAATCACATTTTAACAATTATTTTTATGTTGAAATGTTACAATTTCTTTATTCTTACTATATTTAAATGTATGTTTTTAAAAAAGACTACTAGTTCTAAGACTTATAACAGAAAGTAATTCCCTTCCATCCTCTGTCAACCTGATTCCCACTCTGGAGCGACAACTACTTTGAATTCTTTGAGCTTCTTCTACTATTTGCCTCCATGTTTCTAATAACATGATTTTTCAGTTTTAGATTATTATATATTGACCTACTGGTCATTATGGGCTGAATTGTGTCCTCACAAAATTCACATATTGAAGGCCTAACCCCCGGTAACTCAGAGTGTGGCTCTATTTAGAGACAGGACCTTTAAAGAGATGTTTAAGTCAAAATGAAGCCATTAGGGTGGGCCCTAATCCAATCTGTCTGGTGACCTTATAAGAAGAGGAGATTAGGACATAAACATGCACAGGGGGAAGACGTGGAGACATCTGAAGAAGACGGACGTCCACAAGCTAAGGAGAGAGGCTTTGGAATGATACCAAGCCTGCTGGCACCCTGATCTTGGACTTCCAGCCTCCACAACTGCAAGGAAATAAATTCCTGTTCTTTCAGCCCCCCAGTCTGTGGTATTTGTAACAGCAGCCCAGGTAGGAAAAACGCATTCTTCCTGTGCTTTTCCTTTCCTCTCACACTGCCATGCTCACAACACTTATGACACCAGATGTGTGGCTTTTTTTTTCCTACCCCAAGCAATTCTCTGTGACACTATATATCTCTTCATTTGGTTGTTCGTCTGTATCCTTTATCACATCCTTTAATAAACTCGTAAGTGTTTCCCTGAGTTCTGTGAGCTGTTCTAGCAAATAGTCAAATCCAAGGGGTGGGGGGGGGGGGGGGTTGTAGAGTCTCCATTAAAAATGCCTAAAGTATGGGGTTTAGAGAGCTTCTGGGTTGGTGAACACATTCACCTACCACATTCACCTACCACACTCACCTGCCGGGAGGGTGGAGGCACACCCCAGCTCTACAGTGACAGCAGCTGCAAGGGCCCAGGCACAGGGCCTTCATCACTGGGTGTGATAGATTATTAATTCAATCTCTGGTCCCTCTCCCCTTCCTGGAGCCTGAAGGGTGGGCTGGAAAATTCCAAGCTTCTAATCATGGCTTGGTCTTTCTGGTGACCAGCCCCCATCCTGAAGCTTGTTAGAACAAGACACTCCTATCACCCAGGAAATTCCGAGGGATTTAGGAGCTCTGTGTCAGGAACCGGGGTCAAAGACCAAATATTACAACAAAAGATGCTTCTAGTGCTATTATCACTGAGGAAATTATAAGGGTTTCAGGAGCTCTGCCAGGATCCAGGGGCAGAGACCAATATGTATGTTTTCTTATTTCACATAGCCCTAGAAAATTAATATACTGGTATAGAAGAAAGATAAGATTTTAGCCTTATATCTTCAAGCTGAATTTACATATACAAACATCTAAAGTTATTATGTTATTGTAATATTTTTAAGTCAATCTTTGGGATTGTACTGTTATAAGAACTATTACTCACAGGTCGGCCAAGAAGTATAGTATAATTACATAATCTTTTGTCCTTCCTGGAATTAATAATTGTTTCTTTCTCCTTCGATCAGTTTTCTATGACCAGTCACTACTTTGTTTTCAACTCTGACAGAAGTATGAATCTCTTCTCAATACATCCAAACACATGAAATAATTGATCAGTTTTGTTTTTCTCTTGAAGAAATTTCTTCTGGATTTTGCTGTCAGCTTCATTTCAGAGTCTCTGAAATAGCAGTTCCCATGACCTTTCATTTATCTTGAATCTCTTATTTTTCAGATTCCTTTTTACTAAGTTTATTTCTTCATTTGGGTGGGACACATCCTCTAGTATCATCCTGAGAGAGGGTTCGTGGGATGTAAAATTTTCTTCTACTCTTACAATTAATTGTGACTTGGAAAACACATTTCCACTGTTTCTAGTTTCTAACGGTGATATTGAGATAGCTGAGGGTGTTCTCATTTCTGATCCTGTGTGGTGACCTCACCTCTTCTCACTTGCAACATTGTAGTTCCCAGTGTTCTGATATTTGACGATGATGTGCAATAGATGATGCATTAGATGGTGTGTGTTGAGGTAGGTGTATTTTCATTCTTGTAGCTAGGCATTCAGTGAGTTCTCTCATTTTGGAAATTCGTCTTCTAGAATCTGGAACAATAAAAAAAACTTCTTTATTAATTTCTCCTCCATTTTCTCTCTTCTTTATTTCTGGAGCAACTGTTTTTGCAAGTAGGAATTTCTGGATGATTACCTAATTTCCTTATAATTTCCCCCCTCTTTTCCAACTTTTTGACTTATTTTTCTGGAGGATTTCCTCAATTTCATTTTCCAACCCTTTAAGTAATTTTTTTATGTGTGCTGTAAAATTTTCATTTTTAAGAATTCTTTTTTGTTGGGGACATCAGGCCACTGGGAACACTTGTTTAATGAATATTTTTATAATCTCCTTTTTCTTTTTTATATATGTGATACCCTTTCTTATATCTCTGGTGATATTTATAATAGAATTTTGAAGATTTATTCTTCATTATCTTTGCTACCTCTAGGTTCCTGTTTCATTTTGATTACGTTGGGCCTCAGTTTTTCTAGAGGCATTCCTCAAATATCTGGTGGTCTTTGGCTGAAATTGCTGCCTAAGAGCAAGACATGAAAAGGCTAATTGGAAAATTTAAAAATGACTGATGAGCCATGTTGCAGGGGGACTTCCAACTTTCAGGATGTGCAGGTCTTTTTCTCTTGGGTTGTCAGTTCACAGGGGAGGTACATGCATGGCTGTTGAGAATACTCTGTAGGTTTTCACATATCCCTGGTTTTCAGGGCACAGTACTTATGTGAACTTCTCTTTCGCTACCTCCAGAGTAGTCTTCTAGTTTTCTGCTGAAGCATGAGAGGGGTAGTCACCTGTCCAGGAGGAGTTGGAGAGAGGATCTGGAAACCTGAGTGTTTCCTTCAACCAGTATTACCAATATTTGTCAGCTGTCCATATGGTTCCCTACTTTCAGAGTTTTCTAGTGCCTCTAATTCCTGGGGTTTTGGGGTGTGAAATCTTCAGCTTCAGGGCTGCCTCCTGCCAGCTTAGGTGTCAGCTTTCTCAGGTGTCAGTCACTCCAGTGGATTTCTCTTCAACTCTTTAGTTGCAGGCTATACTACTGGTACCCCTTTCTTGTCATTTAGGGGGATCCAGGAGGGAATGGTGGTACCCATATGTGTTCCATCTACCGCATTCCTGGAGGAATGTTATATTGAAATTCTCTTTCAAAACAAGGCTCATTGCTTTTGGGGTCTTGGATAGTCACGGGTAGGGAGTGGCCCTTTATTTATGGGTTCAAAAATTGGTGATTTTGATTACGTGCTTGCAAAACAGGCAGTTAAACTGCTGCCTACTGTACCTTGGGATCCAGATGTTGTGCTTGCCAAGGCTACAGCGTTAGGGAAATAGTAGGAAAATTCAGGATGTGGAGTGTGCTGGCTTCTCTGTGGAACCTTTGGTGATAACCTACAAGAAAGAGAAAACACAGAGCTGAAAGTGGTCTATTTTAAAAAAAACAGGCACAAGAATAATTAGTTTTTAAAAAAGATATCGTCTTTGGCTAGAGCCTGAAATCTGTGTCAGTTGATTAAAAAGCCAAATTCTCTCTCTACAGCAAGTAGAGGCAGGGACGTGGATGTTTAACAGGAGTTGAAATGAGCCTGTGCTGTCAGGATCTCCCAAATCCTCTCCTTAAGCATTTGGACCTGCGAGGTGATCAGGCTTGAGGCGAAAGAAGGCCTTCTGAGGGCGCTTCCCTGCCCGAGGCTATGGTTTCTTACTGCCTCAAAGCAGAGCACTGTAAACTGAAAGCCAAGGGGTAGGCAGGGCCCAGAGCCTGTGGCAGAGAGATTGCAGTTCCCAGAAGGAAAGGCTATGTAGGCATCAACTAGACCAGGAGTTTATTAAGTTATTGCAGAAGTGGATTGCCAAAGAAACTCACATATGACTGTTCATCTCCTAAAAAAATCCTCAGCTCGCCCCTCGCCACCCCTGTTCACTTTGAACTATCAATGGGTTGCTATCCAAATCTTGAAAAGGGGTTATTTAATAGTCATCTCATGTGTGGATTTGGAGGACAGTGGAAAAGGATGATGCTCTTTGTGGGTATAACCATAGACTCTGGAAGAGAAAGGATCACGAAAGTCTTTCTAGAGAGCAGAATTGGGGTTGACAAGTTTGCTGATGAAGAACTAACTCTCATATCTAGGACAGGAGTCCTGGCTCTTTCTGTCCAGCTGGGTATTATGAGTAACGTGGACTGTAAAGTTCTGTGCATTGTTTTCCAGTCTCCCTTTTTCTGAGTTAGTTTTTTTTTTAAATTTAAAAAATTTGCAGTTATTGGGTCCTTGTTGACTATTGTATATTAGGTATGTTGGAAATAGATCATTTATCTTTAAGCCACATGTTGCTGAATCATAGAGGACTCTATCAGGATCTAAGAAGTGGACGTGTCACCCAGAAGTCCTGGTCTTGGAGCTCTTTGCAGAAACGAATTCAATGTATGAAAACAAAAAGCAGCACAATCCAAAAGACACCTTACATGTTAAGGGGCAGGTGGTGGTTGATTCAGGGCAGAGGATTTGGAGAGGGATGGACAAGGGTACAAACATAAGCTCTGCAATTCACCTGTGTACCCTTGGGCATGTTATCCTCTCTAAGCTGCATTTTCTGCAAATATAACTTGAGGATGGTAATAATCCCTACCTCATCAGGTTGATTGGAAGATTGGATGAGATAGTGTATGTGAAGCACCCAGCAGAGTGCCTGGCACAGAGGGAGCGAGCAGTCAGTGTTAGCCAGGTTGATCTGACTCTGACGATCGCGATGCAGAGACAGGCACGCTGCTGTCCTAGGTACTGAGATGTGCTGAACTAGGTGGGCTTGGCTGGGGTCCTTGAAATCAGTCTCAGGTTTCCTAAACACTTCTCCTTTGGCGTCATTTCGTTTATGTGTCTGTTTCTCAGAGCAAACGCTGTCCTCTGCCTGCGCCTCGCAATGCGTTTTATAGTTTTGGTCTCATGACCTAACACAGTGTTGTATAATAGATGTTCAGTAAATGGTTTTTGAATGGATATATACTTATCACTAATCTCATTCTTAAGTCAATATTTGCAAAAAAAAAAAAAAAGCATTTTGGATTTTCTTAGCTTCCAGCTTATTTTTTAGAGAAATGTTGGATGTTTTATTCTCAGACCTAATGGCTAAACTAACAAATAAAAAAGGTCTTTTTAATTTATTCTTTTCTGGTTATATGTGAAAAAATCAGCCATTTATTCCCAAACAGGCCTCGGCAGTGTTGGGGGAACATGGCATTCATTTTTCATAAAATAAAAATTATCTATAAAATGTTCTTCTTTTTATTTAGATCTGTGCGCAGAATTTGGCCAGTTTTCAATTGGGGAAGAAGAAATCTGATGCATTGCTTTAAAAAACATTTACTATGTTTAAAAAGTGGGTTGAAATGTTAATGATGTTAATTTTTAAGTTACATCTTAAATGTATAAATTAAAACAATAAAATAAATTTAAAACTTTAACCCAATTAAAAATCACTTTATTTTAATCTTGAGGCTTGCTTTTTGTCTGCTCGTGGGAAGGGCTCTTATTTAATTCTGTAGAATGACTAGTTTTTCTTCACATGGGCAACCTGGCACCATGTGAACCTTAGAAAGAACCAATTTATAAATATATGTGCATACATATATGTGGGTAGTTTTCATTATATCAGAAGCAGCCCCTATATAAATTTATTATATTTTGTAAATTATATTATGTACAAATTCCTTTCCATGAAGAGACCACTCTAACAAATTCTCCACGGTGCTTTTTGATCTGAGATACTCTTACCCTGGGGGGATGTACAGTAATGTGCCTTGGGTTTTGTGAAGCTCTAGGGTGGATATGACACTAGGCATATCTACCTGTGCTGTCAACTTTACCAGAAAGAAATTTTTTTTTTTTGGAGAGATGTGGGGGCTGAGAAATGGAGATTGAAGGGCTATAGTAAGTATGTCTTGAATGGTAAGCAGGTAAGCCATTTTTTATGTAAGAAAGTAAATATATTATGGAATTGGATAAAAATTCTTGTGGACTTTTAAAAACTAAAGGTTGAAACTTTGAGAATATGTCTTTCTTGCTAAGAAGGGCTCCCAAACTCTATGGGATGCATTTTCATTCTCTTCTACCGTTGGTGTAAAATTTTTTATAAACTTTGCTTAAAATAATTATTTAGTCTGTCTATTTTACTTACCATATGTAGAGATGACTTGTAGCTTACATATCTTCAGTTGATATAGGATGCTCTAAATCAGGAGTTCAGATGAACATCCTGAAGTTGAATGCATCCATGTGTGACTATGTTCGTATTTGTTACCCTTTCTCCACCATTGAACTTTTTCTTTTATCGAATGGAAATTATGTACTAATAGACGAGGTTTCTTACCCTTCAACATCAGCGACAACCAAACTCCTTTGTCTTCCATCCAAAGAAGGTCCATGATTTTCATCAGATTCATAACAGGATGTGGGTGAAAATAATATTAAGAACTTATTGATTTAAATTTTTTAAAAAACTTTTTCATTCGCAGATTGGGGCATCTATGGGCAAATGGTTACTTTCCAAATTTGGACTCTCATGATTTGAAATTCAATGGCAGTTTGTATTTCTTTGCATCTTATTTGCTATATTTTAGTTATTTGTTTATGTTTCCTTCATCTATACTATGAATTCTATGAAGGGACTGTGTCTTAGTTTTAAAGTCTAAGCATCTAATATTATGCCTGGATCAACAGTAGGTGTTGAGTTGAACTGAGTAACAAACACATTCATATAGTTTCCCTGAAGCGTTACCCTTGTAACCAATAGAACATTCTGTTGCACATTAGTTTGAACTTAAATGATTCAATTATCATGTTTACTTGCTAATGTCATCCTATCAATTGTGTTTCAGAGTTGAATGTTTTGAAGAATAGCTTCTCCTTAACAAGACAGAATCCAGACAAGGCAATATCTGTCTTTACTCAACCCAGACCTAATATGTTAATTCTGATTTAATTTAATTTTCTTCTGCTCATGGCACTGAAATTTTCAAATGGTTCATTTGGTGCTTAATTATCAGCTAAAAATTCACCCTGTCTAGAGAGAAGCCATGCTGTGTCAAGTGCAGATTGTTTATCTGGGCACAATTCTGTTCTTCTCACTATTGTTGGGCTTGTGTTACTCAAGAAGAAATGCTTCCATCTGTGACTCTAATTTAGAGATAACTGATATGTTTCAGAAAGGATTTCTAAATATTTCAGGGGCTAAATGCCATGTCTTCTGACTCCACATCTGTATTCTGTAGTCAATATTGTACTACTTCTCTCGTCTCTTAAAGGGACTTATCATAACTGCCAAACTAGCCAAAGTTTTATGGAAACTTTCCTTTCATACAAAGAGAATTATTTACCAATAGAAGGGATTTCTTACTCTTCAGCATCAATGAAGACCAGATTTGTTAGTATGTTCCTTTTTTGCCTGAGAGACATTCTATCTTACTACTCCTCAGCCTATCTGTGTTAGTTTCCTATTGCTGCTGTAACGAATTGCTGCAGACTTAATGGCTTAAAACAAAACAAATGTGGTGTCTATAGGTCAAAATTCCAACACTTGTCTCACTGGGCTAAAATCAAGGTGTTGGCAAGGCTGCATTCTTTTCTTGAGGCTCAAAGGGAGAATCTGTTTTCTTGCCTTTTCCAGCTTCTAGACACTGCCCACAGTTTTTGGCTTGTGGCCCTCTTCCATCTTCAAAGCCAGCAATGGAAGGTCCAGTCCTTCTCACATTGTGTCTCTCTGACCTCCTCTTATGCCAATCTCTTCCACTTTTAAGGACCTTTGCAATTGCATTGGGTTCATCTGGATAATCCAGGATAATCTCTGTTTTAACGTCAATTGGTTAGCAACCTTAATTCTCCTTTGCCATATCACGTAACATATTCATAGGTTCTTGAGATAGGACATTGATATCTTTGCTGGTGAGGGGAGCAAGGCTATTATTCTCATGACCATACCTCCCATTATCTTTTCCTTCTCACTCTTAAACTTTTAATTATCTTTCCACTCCCCTTATTTCTTCTTCATCAGTCCTTTTTCATAGTATCCTTTAGTCACTCATTGATTACTTTTTATCTATTTTTGCTTTATTTAACATACACCTGTATAGTATATGTTGGATAGGTGTGTGTATGGAGGTGCCAGATAAAGCTTTTAAAAAATATTAACACTTTAATCTTCATAAGAACTCTGTAAGGTTGTCCTAAGATAAGCACTATTTTCCTCCTCATTTTACAGATGAGGAAATTTGGGCTCAAAGAAAATAGCAATTTTTCTAACTAATTCTTCAACAATCAATATAATATATTTTACTTATGACTAAAAGAAACTATAAAAACCATAGAAATAATCAGAAGATAGGGATACTTACTTAAGTAACTTCTGAGAAGTAGGTATAATTGTCATTTCACAGATTGAGTCTCAAAATTTAGAAAATTTGCCCAAGGTCAGACAACTGGTAGTTGATAGATACTTGGGACACCAAAGCTTATGATCTTCATACCAAAGGACCCTATTTTGCCCAATGAGTACTTATAGATTTGGTTATGTAATGCTACTGCTCATTCCCTTTGTTATTGATTGGTTCCTTTTTAAACATGGTGAGTGAGTGTATTGCATTTTGGTACGTTTATCAAATTTGTACTTTCTCCTGTGGTGGTTAGTAGTGTACACTGACACTGAACTGTCCTATATTACAAAGAAGTGTTTGGTATGTATTTCAGTCCTCCTTTTGATGTTACTTTCACATTGGATGTTTCTGTTTAATGAGAGACATTGCTTGTGAATCATGTCATTGGTCTTGTAGAATACCATCCTAAGAATCAGTGTGATGAGGCTCTTGATTGAGGTATTAGATGAATGCCTGTTTTGCCCATAGATAGATGAGCTATCTTATGACATGATCTTTTGGCTTTCTCTCTTATTATTTGCTTTTCCACATGTAAATAATAAGACAAAACAGGAATTTCTATTTCAATTGTGTGAGGATCAGGTTTGAACAAAAGTAATAGAACATGGTCGCATTTTCTAATAAACTTATCTTCAGGTTTCATGTTGGAGAAACATTGGGGTTAGTAATATTCTCACCCCACAGCACAGATTAAGGCAGAATTTGAGAAACACACTAGAAAGAGGGGTGCTAAGAGACATTTTGATGTTTGTTTTGTTTTAGAGATCTATTTGCACTATGTTAGGCAGTCTTCAGGAGAAATCTTCTTAAAGTAAGCTCATAGTGCCTTGTTTTTCATAAGGCTTTCATCAATCCTTGAGAAATGCAATTACTTAGAAAACAAAATATAGCTTCTAGCAAATTACCTGAAATATTCCTATTCATATTGTTGTTTCAGAGTGCTGTTGTTATCAGGCCAGACAGCTTTTTTCTAAAGCATGTTTGTCTTAGTGACTAGATTAATCTTTAAGTGTGTGTGCATATATCTAGTGCCTAGTGTTGTTTATTGGAATAATATGAGAATGTTATATTGCCAGTGGATTTCAAAAGCCACTAGTTATGCAAGAATTTTATTTGGCCAGTAGAATCCATTTTTCCCACACCCATATTTACCATTTACATTTCCTACTGTTTCCTTCATGTGTACTGGAGGACGATATTTACCATATCATCCATTTCTATCCTATATGGAGAGTAAGGTATTTTTTATTCCTTACCCATGATAAAATTATCTGTTGGAACCAGCTATACTTGTGACCATACTAAATATTACTCTAAAAGATTAGCAGACATTTGGCCCTATACAAAATGTCTATAAGACGTTTGGTCCACACCAAAATGTCCTTAATATTTGGTCCTCGACAAAACATCTATGCCAAGTGGTTTTGGACAGGACCAAATGTCAAGAATCTTTTAGGATGGACCCAATGTTTTCATGGATATTTTGGACAGAACCAAATATGACCAGATATCAAGGACCTTTTGGGATGGACCAAATGTCTGATGGACCAAATGTCTTCTGGACGAAATGTCTTATGGATGCTTTGGACAGGACCAAATATCAGGGACCTTTTGGCATGGATCAAATGTCTTATGGACAGTTTAGACAGGACCAAATGTCCTGCAACACTTAAAAACATAAAGCCAAGAAAAACAGGTACTGTAATTTCATATTTGTATATGCTTGCTAGAGATTTGGAACTGTGCTAAAACTTGAACATACTTTACACTTGCCTGAGACATACTGAGACTGGACCATCAATCAGCCTGTAAGGCAGACAGCCTCTTAGATGGCCCTGAGTGATCCCAGCCTCCTGGCATTAATGACCTTATGTAATTTCCTCCCCTGAGTAACATTGAAGGAATGCCACTTTCTGATTAGGTTACAAGAGATCGTGACTTCTATCTTGATAGGGGACTCTATTGGCTTCTAGGCTTATATGATTTGATGAAATAAGCTGTCATGGTGGATAAATCCCCATGGCAAGGAACTGAGGGTGGCTTCTAGCCCACATCCAATAAGGAACTCAAGCCTGCAAACAATTACATAAGCTTGAAGTGGGTCCTTCTGAAGTCAAGGATACAGATGGTCTTCAAAGCAGAAGATCCAGGTAAGCTGTGCCTGGGTTCTTGTTCCACAGAAGCTATGAGATAATAGGTGTGCATTGTTTTAAGCTGCTAAGTTTCGTGGTAATTTGTCGTGCGGAAATAGATAACTGATATAGCCTACTTCCTGGATTTATCTGCCCAAACTTCCATTCTGTCAAGAAACATATAATGACATTGCCCACAAAAGTATGCAATTGTTGACCATTTATCTCAATCATATTCATGCTTCATTAGGTTCTTTTGCTGTTTCTTTTCCACCTAAGACCCAGTTTGATGAAATTATCATCATTTCATCAGTCTTTGTTCAGACAATTGAATTTCATAAATGAAGCCAGTAGCCTGATGAAAGCATCCCTGTGTACATATTCCGACTTTGCAGTTTGGGGGCATTTTTAAATTTTATACTTTCAGATTTCCTGATATTTGGAATCTATGATAAATTCGTTCCTTCTGACTGGACCACAGTTCACATTAATAGAAATTAATAGTATAATTAGAACAGATGCTGGGCAGTAATG
Organism: Equus quagga; assembly: GCF_021613505.1. Taxonomy (NCBI): domain Eukaryota; kingdom Metazoa; phylum Chordata; class Mammalia; order Perissodactyla; family Equidae; genus Equus; species Equus quagga. Next base: position 16,501,271 of record NC_060272.1, on the reverse strand, counting down.
CCACATTGTTTTTGGCCTTAGGATTAAGAGGAACAGAACATACTATACATGTCTATGGTTAGGAAAAATCCACTCCTATCCTCTGCCTCCTTTCGCTATCTCTTTTTTTCCCCAGTCACCTTCTGGATCCCAATTAAATGACACTCTCTCCAGATACTTTACCTGACTCCCTTCTTCACTTTTTCCTTTCCACCATGACTGGGCTTGGTGACCCCACTATGTGCTTTCTATTCCAGAATGTGTATACTGAAGAGCTATTGTTTAATTATTGGTGTCTTCCAATTGGCTTTGGGCCCATTAAGGCAAAGGATATAAATCTCTTATCCATTCTGTATCTCTAGCATCTAGCAAAGTCTTTGGTAGAGAGAAAGAATTCAGTAAGTATTTGTTGAAGAAATAAATAAATGCAAATGTCAATAATATACAATCAGAGAATTCTTAGCAATGGAGTCAGCAAAAATGTGGCAGGAGGTGTTTGCCCCAGAAAATCTACAGGTCATGGAAAACTACTAACACTTGCTTTACTGCAGTATTACAGCAGCACTTTCCTGGAAAATTCAAGAATGTTGGATATAGATTCTGCAAAAGAGAAAGTCATCTAGGGAGGTGTAACATTCAAAATCCATTAGAGTCAGGTTGAGGACCTATTATTGCAGTTCCAATTACTCAGCATCAAGAGATGTTAGCTATTCACATAACACTGAAAGCTGTGGGTTGTATCATATTTAGAGGGTCTGAGGGAATGTGCTTCAAAGTACATCAGCATTTGAAATAATACTAATCAATGACAAACCATGTAAGGTGAAACTTAGCTTGGATTGTGACATAATTGGCAAATATGCCTCCCATAGCATTTTTTCCCAAAGAACTATTTGTCAAAGTTACTGAAACCAATGTGTGTTCTGGTGGATTCAATGAAACATTGCTAAATGTTGTGTTGTGAAATGCTTGCTCTCAGAGGGACTCAGATTTTTCTTCACAAGGACAGCAGGCATCTACTTTGCCACCCAGAGAGCCAGCATCCAGGGCAGTTAGAATAGCCCAACTTCAGAAAGGTCTCGACTGATTTCCCAAGGCACTCTTCAAAGTGGTGGGCACTTGCATAAACAGCCAATCTCTTTATGTCTAGATCTCTTCAGGTCACACATGCTCCTGAAGATTTGATGTACTGTTCAAGGAAGAATAAAAGTGAAGAAAAGCCTGATAGCTAATCAAAGTGTCCTTAGTCTCATGTGGCAGTTGGGGTTTACTGATTATGTCACAGATAAAAGTTAGGGATGTTTTGAATACAGTCAACTAACAGGGAAAGAGATTGAACAAGTGTAAGGTTTACAAAATTAAAATTTCATGACATTTACATCCTGGAACTCTCTGTCCTTGACTGACTACTCATGCCCTAAATGTTATGCTCCCCATAAACAGAAATTTGTAAACTTAAATGTAAGATTTGATTTCATGTTCAATCCAATGTTTAACTTTAATTTTGAATTTGTAATAATCTTAACATATTAGTACAATTTTCAGTTAACATTTTTTGAGTTATTAATCAGGATTGGTCTGATAAATTAAAGTCAAAAAATAAAACAATCTGTTCTCAGATTTTTGGCTTTTCTCCATAATTTCAAATAAGCAAATCAAGAGTGTTTGTGTGTTCTATGTTATATTTTTAAGGAAGTTATTGTGGTGGTCTTTTGTTTGTTTTATAATCATATTGTTCTTTGCTTATTTCTCTCTCTTTCAAAACAACTCTCTCCAAAAGCTCTGCATCACATTTTCAAACATTTAAATAGAATGTCACAACACTTCCTGAAAAAGGAAATATCCATGGGTATTATATTTCAACCCCCTGAGACTGTGATTCACTCCACTTCTGAAAGTATATTGATGGTGTAGCTTGGCGCAAGTTGTAGCTTGCCAGTCATTTTTCTTTAAAGCAAGTTTATTTTTCATATATTTGTTATTAGACTTTATTGCAACATAAGACAAAAATTTAAACCACCTTGTTTATTTCTGTCCAGGAAAAGTAAAAGAAGAAGAGAAAATTTTACAAAGAAAATGTGATTGAATTATTAACGCTAAGACCTTGATATGTTTGTTAAGCAAAGACTAAGGAGAATCTATTGATATAAAAACCCAATATGTATTGTTGTTGGTGTAAATGTTAACTGGAGTTGTGAAAGGGGGTACAGAAAATCAACAAAATATTTATTTCAAAGGAACTCATATAACCCCAGTTCAGATGGTATAGGAAGTGAAGATGAAACCCTCTCTCCTTAGTTGTTGACTAAGGTGCTGCAATAAATCTTACGCTGTGCTTCTGAAGGGAATAGTTGGGTATTTGAAAAGAACATTCTGCAACATCCTAACTGAGGCTTCAAATCTGCAGAGTCCCAACAATCACAAATTTCCTGGCCCCGATTAAATAGTCTTTCTTATTCTTGCCATTCTTCATATCACTCCTGTAGCTACATTGAGTCAGGCCACCGAAATTAGTATTGAAACAAATCTAATTTCCCAAGCCTATTGTTTTTCATCATGCTCACAACAGATGTTAAGACTTGAAAAGGTTTGAGCTTAACACGTCTGTGTTTCCACATTAAGCACAGGAAAAGCCAGGTTACATGTTACCGTCATGGTCCGTACTCCTGTAAATCCTGTAATGTTCGGTGTAAGATGATTCTGCTAGTGTTGATCAAACCTGCTTATAAATCTGGCATTGTGATAAGTCACATTGGAAAGTCTTGGCTTAACATTTGTCAGTAAAGCATAGAAGAAGGTCTTAAGCAGAATTATCATTTATTTGCAAGATAATGTTCTAGAATTACAATCTGTAAAATGCAGAGTCTCCAGCTCTAAACTTGGTGTTGATTTTGCCTTCTGTATAAAGTGCTGGATGTTCTTCTGGTAGACATAGATAAGGAAAAAACTGACACTAAGCAACTGTAGGTAATAATGAACATTTTACTTCCCTAGGCGTTATTTTGGCTTTCCTTTCCTTCACGTGAATGTAATAATGAAATTGAAAATCCTTGGAGGGTGTTTTAACACCTGCTAGTGTATTCTCTTAGTGTCGCACAATGAGGAGAGAGGGTTTGCAAGCTTCTAACATTATTAAAAATCAATTTATCAGTTACCCTGTAGTGTTCTCATCTTCCTGGGTCTCAAAAATGCTCCCCATTGCTTCCTTCCTATCCTGTTCCATCTTGAAATTGTTTTTCAACTTAAATCTTTCATTGATTGCTTTACTTTTGAAAGTTATTAAAAGAAAAATTTATTTGGGAATGTTTTATTTTCCTAAGCAGCGTCCATATGTTGCTCCCTTTCAATTTTAACCTTTTTCATTTAGAAGCACGTTTTTATTTATTTCTGTAGTTCTGATTTCTACTTTCCTTGGGTTAGAAGGATAATTAAATCGTTTGGTTAAAGGTCAAGTAGGATTAAGGATAGTAAATGAAAGATAGTGAACTGTGACAACAATGACTGTCATCTCTTACATTTTTTAGTCATATTACTAAGAACTTGAAAGTAAGGTTTGATTTGGTGTAATTAAAAATTAATTATTAATATATCTATTAAAAATAGATGTTATTAAATAAAAATGTTAATCATTTCAACCAAATTGGGGAAGGTGGCAGTCTTTAACTATAAGAATATTCAGAATAATGGAAGAAATCAAACTGATAAATACTGATGGTTTATAATGTCTTCTGGCACAACACATTTATAGAGCTAATATTTATTACTTCAGCTAATGCAATTACAAAATAATAGCTGTAAAGAAATAATAGCTATAAAACAGAAAATATGAGGCAAAATTATCATTTGCATTGATATGATTATACACTTGAAAAATCCCAAACAGTTGTCTAGCTACTGGAAAAATGACAAAATTCAGCAAGTTGGCTGGTTACAAAGTTAATAGAAGATTAATAGCATTAAAATTGATAGTATCAATACAATTTAGAGAATAAAATAGAAGGAAATAGCAACAAAAATAATAAGGGAACTGTACCAAATGTAGATGAACACAACTTAAAATTTCTACTGGATTAAAAAAACTTAACTCAATGGAAAGACAGAAATTCTACTTGCATAGGAATGTTCAATATTGCGAAGAGGTCAGTTCTCTATAAATGAGTCTATAAATGCAATGCCTTCCCAATAAAATTGCTAAGAGGAACATATATTAGATATGCTTGACAAAATTAACTCAAACTTAGTGACTTCAAACAACAATAAATGTTTATTACTTCACACAGTTTATGTGTGTCAGGAATGTGGAAGCAACTTAGTTGAGTGGTTCTGGGTTGGAGTCTCTCATGATGTTGCAGCCAAGGCTGCAGTCATCTGAAGGCTTGACTTGGGCTGGAAGATTCTCTATTCCTATAGTTCACCCTCATGACCATGGCTGTTGGCAGGAAGCTTTAGTTCCTTCCATGTCAGCCTCTCCAGAGGCTGCTTAAATGTCTTTACAACATGACGGCTGGCTTCTTCCAGAGCGATGATCCAAGAGAGAGCATAAGGTGGAAGCAGCAGTGTCTTTTGTGACCTAGCTTTGAATGTCACACACTGTTATTTCTGCAATATCCTATTGGTTACATGGGTCAGCCCTATTTAATGTGAGAGGAGACTACCTAAGGGCATAAATTCTAGGAGTCGTGAATCATTGGGGTCATCTTGGAAGCTGGCTACTACAGAATGTTTGAAAATTGGCAAATCAATCCTGATGTTCACATAGAGAAATAAAAATCTGAGAATAGCCAGAAAATTTTCTGGAAAGAAAATGTTAACATTCATTAAAATCTTACTCTTTACCAGGCATGATTCTAAGCATTCTGTCTGAATTATATCAGTTATGCCTGCCAACATCCCTATGGGGCAATTGTTATTATTATAACCATTATAGGTGAGGAAATGGAGGCACAGAGAATTTAATTTGTCCAAGGTCTCACAGTAAATAGCAGAGGCAGGGTTTGAATGTAGGTAGTATGTTCCACTACCCAAGTGGACCAGGGCCCAAGTCCTCAACTCTAAGTGGAAAGGGAGGGAGTGCCTACTAGACCCAGTACGTACTTAAATATTCCATAATGAAAACAGTTCTGGTATAGCAACGGAGAGACAAATTAATGGAACCGAACAGAGTCTCGACATAGGTTCAAATACATGTGAGAATTTAGGGTGGAATGTGGTTGACATTTCAGATTAGTGGGGGCAATTCAATAAATGATATTGTGTCAGCTTGGCTAGCCATTTGGGAAAAAATAAAAGCCAGCTTCAATCATTCCTTACACCCAATTTCCATGGATAAAGTACTATAATATAAAAGCATGAAAACATAAAAGTACTAGAAGAAAATGTTATCAAACTTTTTATTAACAAGTGGGGAAAGCTTTATTAACCAGTAAGTCATATAACAAGATAGTGATCAATTTGACTACATATGGAAAATATACCATAAGCAATCAAACTAGGGAAAAAGATATACTTTCACTGATGCAACTGACAAAGCTCTAATTTCCTCATAATTAATTTACAAAACCATAAAGGACAGACGTATAAATCAATGAAAAATCACAGAGATGGAGATTGATAAAAAGTATAGAGGGTTTATAAACATGGAGAAAAATGCGTATCTCATATTTAAAGAAATTAAACTTAATTTTCACTTATGACATTGGCATATGGCAGAGATTAGAATTTTGCTACTGTATAGTATTACCAAGAGTCTAGGGGAAGAGATAACTCTCATACACCACTGATAATATCTCTCAAAATAAAATGTGCCCTGAAACACTCACTCTGCTTGTTCTGGGACTGTGGCAAGGGGGTCAGCAAGTCTTCACAGAAGAGACGCTTGAGCTGGGTCTTTAAGAAGAAAGACGAGTTTTTCTGGCCATGGAATGGGAAAGAGGATGATTCTAGACAGAGATAGCATCTTCAAATACATAGCATGATGAAATTGTTGAGCTGTGAGATGACCTCAAGATTCTAACCATGGAGAGCAAGTGAACAAGAAAAGGAGCAAGTCTAAGAAAGTGAGGGAAGAGCAGGATATAATGAGTTTAGCTCTGAGCTTGCTAAATTTTAAGTGCATGTGGGTTTTCCAGGTGGAAATGTCGATTCAAAAGTAGAATATATAATATGGATCTGGAGCTTTCAACAGAGGTGATAAATGGAGATACAGATCTTGGAATCATTGGTGAGTGATGGAGGTGGAGTGGAGGTGGAGGTGGCTGAGATCACCCAGGGGGACGTTTAATTCAAGAGGAGCAGATAATGGAGGATTGCACCCTGGAGCACCAACACTAAATAGAAGTCCTGTGGTACAATTAATGCTACCATTTATCTACATTATGGGATAAATGGGCTGCTATGAGTTGGCCCAAGACCCATGCCACCATTTATAAAACTTTCTATGTAAAAGTGCAGTGTAAGTTCAAGCAATTTATAAAGTAATTTTGGGTCACAAATTGTAAATTGGAGCTTGAACGTACTTTCTTTGAGTTATCCTAAATATACCTTTTCACTCTATGACTCCTAGTGTAACCTGCCCACATACTTTGTGTTTTTATTGCATTTGAGAGTGTTGTCAGCTATACTTGGTATTTCAGGTGTACTTGGTTCATTTGTAACTCAAATATGATGACATCCAACCTTTGCCATTAAAACAGGCAAACTTTGAGTTAAAAAAAAAATACCTTGATCTTTTGACCATCATTTTACTACTAGTTATTTATTCTAAATGCACATTCTCACATGCCCCCAAAGATATATATGCAGTTATATTTGTTACACAATTGCTTGCAACAGTAAAAAACAAGCAAATAAAGAAATGTGAAAACTATCAATCAGTATGGTACTGGTTAAATAAATTATAGTCTAACTATGCAGTGAAAGTGAGTTAGCTGACTGGCGTGTTCTGATGTGAAAGTTTCTCAAATTCAGTTCAGGGCACCAGTCAAATGCAGAACGCTGGTTGTAAATTCCCATTTGTTTAGCAACAACAACAACAAAGGATTCACCTACACTTATTTTTATGCATTTGAAATTTCCGGAAGGAAACTCAAGAAGCTGTGAAAAGAGGATGACTTTGAGAAAAGATAGATATAGTCTTGAATAGAAGGAAAATGTCATTTTATTATATTCCATCCTGTACTCTTTGACTTCCCTTTTTTGCCATGTACTTATATTACTTTTATCTTAAAAATTAGTTAATAACTCAAAAATTTAGTCTGTGATAGGGTTTGGTTTTATGATATATGATGTGAAACTCTATATATCTTCAAGCTTATGTCTGATCTCTCTGAAAAATTAAAAAATGCTTATTAGGTGAAAACAACAAATAATATATGTAATTATTATTACAACAATGTAAAATGCATAGAGGTGACTTAGAAAAGAAAAGGTAAGGTAAGATTTGTGAGATTGAGGTTAATTTTTAATCCCTGTTTACTGTTAGCATTAATAGCTTTATTTAAATAAAATATCCTGAAATAAACCCCATTAAAACTGAATTAAAGCCCCACTTGCTACCAAATGTAGAGCCAAATGGTACATCAGTATTTCCAAGTGCACTACTCTGGACTCTTCTCATTCAAGCCACCTTCAGACGATCAATAATTTACTCACCTACCTAAACAGTGTGAATAGTTTCTCATAGAAAATATCAAAATCAATTTTTAAAAATTAATCAATTATTTAAGGCAGTGACGTTGGTTTAAAACATTATATAAATTTCAGGTGTACATCTTTATATTTCGATTTCTGTTTAGACTACGTCATGTTCACCACCCAAAGACTGATTACAATCCATCACCATTCACATGTGCTTGATCGTGCCTTTTGTCTTCCTCCCTCTCCCTATCCCCTCTGTTAACCACCAATCCAATCTCTGTTTCTATGAGTTTGTTGTTGTTTTTATCTTCTACTTATGAGTGAGATCATATGGTATTTGCCTTTCTCCCTCTGACTTGTTTCACTTAGCATAATACCCTCAAGGTCCATCCATGTTGTCACAAATGGCTGGATTTCATTGTTTCTATGGCTGGGTAGTATTCCATTGTGTATATATACCACAACTTCTTTATCTGTTTGTCTGTTGATGGGCACCTAGGCTGCTTCCAAGTCTTGGCTATTGTGAATAGTGCTGAGATAGCTGAGATGAACATAGGGGTGCATGTATCTTTATGCATTCATGTTTTCATGTTCTTTGGATAAATATCCAGCAGTAGAATAGCTGGATCATTTGGTAATTCTATTCTTAATTTTTTGAGGCATCTTCATGGTGTTTTCCATAGTGGCTGTGCCAGTTTGCGCTCCCACCAGCAGTGTATTAGGGTTCCTTTCTCCCCACATCCTCTCCAACACTTGTTTCCTGTCTTATTGATTATGGCCATTCTGACGGGAGTGAGGTGATATCTCATTGTAGTTTTGATTTGCATTTCCCTGATATTTAATGATGTTGAATATCTTTTCATGTGCCTGTTGGCCATCTATATATCTTCTTTGGAGAAATGCCTGTTCAGATCTTTTGCCCGTTTTTTAATTGAGTTGTTAGTTTTTTGTTGTTGTTGTTGAGATGTATGTGTTCTTTGTATATTTTGGATATTAACCGCTTATCTAATATACGGTTTGCAAATATCTTCTCCCAATTGTTAGGTTGTCTTTTTGTTTTGTTGATGCTTTCTTTGCTGTGCAGAAGCTTTTTAGTATGTAGTCCCACTTGTTTATTTTTTCTGTTGTTTCCCTTGTCTGATCAGACATGGTACTTGAAAATATGCTGCTAAGACTGATGTCAAAGAGGGTATTGCCTATGTTTTCTTCTAGAAGTTTCATGGTTTCAGGTCTTACATTCAATTCTTTAGTCCATTTTGAGTTAATTTTTGTGTAAGGTGTAAAATATTGTTTTACTTTTAGGCTTTCCAGTTTTCCAAAAACTATTTATTGAAGAGACTTTCCATTCTCCATTGTATGTTCTTGGCTCCCTTGTTGAAAATTAGCTGCTCATAGGTGTAGGGGGTTATTTCTGGGCTCTTAATGCTGTTCCGTTGATCTGTATTTCTGTTTTTGTGCCAGTACCATGCTGTTTTGGTTACTATAGCTTTGCATTATATTTTGAATTCAAGGAGTGTGATACCTCTAGCTTTGTTCTTTTTTCTCAGGATTTCTATGGCTATTCGGGGTCTTTTGTTGTTCTACATACATTTTATCATTCTTTGTTATATTTCTGTCAAAAATGTTGTTGGAACTTTGACAGGGATTGCATTGAATCTGTAGATTGCTTTAGGAAGCATGGACTATGTTTTCACTATGTTAATTCTTCCAATACAAGAGCGTGGAACATCTTTCCATTTCTTTGTGTCTTCTTCAATTTCTTTCAACAATGTTTTCTAGTTTTCAGTGTACAGATCTTTCACCTCTTTGGTTAAGTTTATTCCTAGGTATTTTATTGTTTTTAATGCAATTATAAATGGGATTGTATTCTTAAATTTCTCTTTCTGCTAATTCATTGTTAATGTATAGAAACAATTGATTTTTCTATATTGATTTTGTCTCCTTCAACTTTAGCATATTCATTTATTATTTTAAAAAGTTTTTTGGTAGATTTTTTAAGGTTTCCTATATATAAAATCATGTCATCTGCAAATAGTGATAGTTTCATTTCTTCCTTTCCAATTTGGATCTCTTTTATTTCTTTTTCTTGCCTCATTGCTCTGGCTAAGACTTCCAATACTATGTTAAATAAGAGTGGTGAAAGTGGGCATCCTTATCTCATTCCTCTTCTTAGAGAGATAGCTTTCACTTTTTCTCCATTGAGAATGATATTAGCTGTGGGTTTGTAATATATAGCCTTTATTATGTTGAGGTACTTCCCTTCTGTACACATTTTATTCAGAGTTTTAATCATAAATGGATGCTGTATCTTGTCAAATGCTTCCTCTGCATCTATTGAGATGATCATGTGATTTTTATTCTTCATTTTGTTAATGTGGTGTATCATGTTGATTGATTTGTGGATGTTGAGCCATCCTTGCATCCCTGGAATAAATCCCACTTAAACATGGTGTATGATCTTTTTAATGTATTGTATTCCATTTGCTAGCATTTTGTTGAAGATTTTTGCATCGATGTTCATCAGTGATATTGGCCTGTTATTTTCTTTTTTTGTGTTGTCCTTGTCTGGTTTTGGTATTAGGGTAATGCTGGCTTCATAGAATGAGTTAGGAAGCATCCCTTTTTCTTCAATTTTTTGGAAGAGTTTGAGAAGGACAGGTATTAACTCTTCTTTGAATGTTTGTTAGAATTCACCAGTGCTTGGTATTATTTAATCTTCTTAAATTTATTGAGACTTGTTTTGTGGCCTAATATGTGATCAGTCCTGGAGAGTGTTCCATGTTCATTTGAAAAGAATGTGTATTCTGTAGTTTTTGAATGGAATGTTTTGTATATGTCTACTAAGTCCATCTGGCCAAGCGTGTCCTTTAAGGCCAATGTTTCCCTATGGATCTTGTGTTTGGATGATCTATCCATTAATGTAAGTGGATTGTTAAAGTCTCCTACTATTATTGTGTTACTGTCTATTTCTCCTTTTATGTCTGTTAATAATTGCTTTATATATTTAGGTGCTCCTATGTTGAGTGCATAGATATTTACAAATGTTTATATCCCCTTATTGGATTGTTCCCTTTATCATTATGTAGTGCCCTTCTTTGTCGCTTGTTACAGTTTTTGTTTTAAAGTCTATTTTATCTTATTTAAGTATTACTACCCTACTTTCCTTCATTGCCATTTGTATGGGGTATTTTTTTCCATCCCTTCACTTTGAGTTTGTGAGTATCTTTAGGTCTAAAGTGTGTCTCTTGTATGCAACATATATATGGGTCTTATATATTTTTATTTTTTTATCCAGTTTTATCCAATTTTTTTTTATCCAATCAGCCATGTTATTCCATTGTATTGGAGCATTTAGTCCATTGACATTTAAAGTAGCTATTGATAAGTGTGTACTTATTGCCATTTTGTTACTTTTTTCTGGGTGTTTTAGTAGTTCTTCTCTGTTCCTTTCGTCTTCTCCTGCTCTTTTCCCTTGTGGTTTGATGGCTTTCTTTAGTATTATGTTTGGATTTCTTTCTCTTAATTATTTGCACATTAATTATAGGTTTCTGGTTTGTGATTACCATGTGGTTCATATATGGTAACCTATGTATAGCAATCTATATTAAGTTGATGGTCTCTTTAGTTTGACGTCTTTCTCAAAGCTCTACTCTGTTACTCCCCTCCTCCCACATTTTATGTTTTTGATATCATACCTAACCTCTTTTGTGTGTGTGTGTGTTTCCATTACTCTCTTATCATGGAAATAGGTAATTTTGGTACTTTTGTCTTTTGACCTTCATATTATCATCATAGATGGTTTATCTGCTACCTTTACTGTATTTTTGCCTTTACCAGCAATTGTATTGCTATTTTTTTGATAATTCTTGTATTTCCATTTGTGGTCTTCTCTTTTCCCCTTAAGTAAGTACCTTTAATATTTCTTGTAAGAAACTCCTTTGGTGAATAAACTCCTTCAATTTTTGCTTGTCTGGGAAATTCTTTGTCTCTCCTTCCATCCTTTTTTTTTTTTTTTTTTGAGGAAGATTAGCCCTGAGCCACCAATCCTCCTCTACTTTCTGAGGAAGACTGTCCCTGAGCTAACATCCATTCCCATCTTCCTCTACTTTATATGTGGGATGCCTACCACAGCATGGCTTGCCAAGCGGTGCCATGTCTGCACCCAGGATCCAAACTGGCGAACCCCAGGCCACTGAAGTGGAACATGCGAACTTAGCTGCTGTGCCCTTGGACCAGCCCCCTCTCCTTCCCTTCTTAATGATAACCTTTCTGGGTAGATTATTCTTGGCTGTAGGTTTTTTCTTTTCAGAACTTTAAATATATCATGTCACTCCCTTCTAGCCTATAAGGTTTCTGCTGAGAAGTCAGCTGATTGCCTTATGGGGTTTCCTTTGTATGGAACTTGTTGTCTTTCTCTTGCAGCTTTTAGGATTCTCTCTTTATCTTTAATTCTTGACATTTTAATTATAATGTGTCTCTATGTGGGCCTCTTGGGGTTCATCTTGTTTGGTGCTCTTTATTCTTCCTGTACCTGGATGGCTGTTTCCTTCCTCAGGTTAGGAAAATTTTCAGCTATTGTTTCTTCAAATAGATTCTCTGGCTCTTTGTCTCTCTCTTCCCCTTCTGGGACACATATAATATGAAGTTAGTGTGCTTGATGTTGCCCAGAGGTCCCTTAGACTATCCTTGTTCTTTTTAATTCTTTTTTCTTTTTTGTCTTCAGCTTGGCTGATCTCCTCTAGTCTTTCATCCAGCTGACTGATCCATTCTTCTGTATCGCCTACTCTGCTATTGAGTCTCTCTAGTGGATTTTTCATTTCCAATATTGTATTCTTTAGTTCTTTTTTATATTTTTCAATTCTTTGTTGAAGTTTTCACTGCATTCATCCATTCTTCTCCCAAGATCAGTGAGCATCATTATGACTTTTTGTTTGAACTCTTTATCAAATAGATTGTTTATTTCTGTTTCATTTAGTTCTTTTTCCACGTTTTTGTCCTGTTCCCTTACTTAGAACGTATTCCTTTGCCTCCTCATTTTGCCTCTTTCTCTGTGCTTATATCTATGTATTACATAGGTCAGCTACATTTCCTGATCTTGGATAGGTGGTCTTATGTAAGAGATGCCTTATGAGGCCCAGCTGTGTGCTTCCCTCTCGTAACCAGTTCCAAATGTTCCATGGATGTCCCCTGTATGTGTTATATGTGTTCTTCTGTTGTGGCAGGATTACTCTTGGTGTAGGTGCCCAGGGAGGCTAGGATATCCCCCTGACCAGCTGGTTGTCATTCTCAGCTGCATGTGGCTGCTGTAGACCATTCAGTCACTTTAGTGGGAGTGGGGAGCCCCAGCACAGTTGGCTGCAAGGTCTAATAGCACATTCCTGTTGCAGTTTTTCTATTAAGTGAGTAAGCCCTTAGCATGGCTGGTTGCTAAGCTCAGGGGCTTACAATTGCTGTAGGTGTCTGGCCTGCAAGGCTCTTGTCAGCTCTTTCAGGATTGCAGCTGAGTGGGGCCTTCCCCAGGCATGGGAGCACACAATTATTTCAGGTTTTGGAAGGTGAGACCAATGCCCCATGTGGCTGTTTGAGAAGCCAAGTCTTCTGCAACTGACAAGCCCCACTGCCCATGTGGCCACACATACCATCAACACAGTCCTGCCCTGAGCGTGCACCCTGACCCCCTGAAGTGGACCCAGTTGCCCCACTGCAGAGGCCCCACACACTCCACCAACACCCCACACACTCCACTCATTGTTCACTCCCTGCCCTGCAGAGGCAGACCCACTTGCTGGACTGTAGAAGATCCAGGCACCCAGCCTAATAGGCCCACAAGTTGCCTGAGGGCTTGCTGTTTGGTGGGGCCAGTCCCTAGGGAAGGCTGCCTGCCCTGGCTGAGCTAGATTAAAACTGTGCTCTAGTGGGTGGGGCCAACCCTGGGCTAACAGGCCAATGGGGAACTCCAATGGCATCTGCCAGTGTCTGTCTCGGTACGCTTGTAATAGGTCACAATAATGGCTGCCACCAATGTCTCAGTCCCTGAAGAGGCCTCACCTCTCACTGAGATGTATCCAGAGCCTCTCCGGTGATTCTCTTTTCACCAAAGGACTGTGCACCTTTCTGGTGATTTTAGGTTGTTTTTTGAAATGCGTGAAGTTGTGTGTGGGTCCTTTAAGAGCTGGATTTTTTCTGCTTATGTCCATAGCTTTTCTGGGGGTATTCCCCATTCTAGTTAATAGCCAGCAAAGCCAGATATTATGATACTCATCTCAGTTGTGCTGATTCCAACGGATGCTTATAGTGGTAACGCTCCCCCACTCAGATCCCTCGCTCCTCCAGGGAAGGGTGTGTACCTTAGGGTTGCTCCTGCAGGCTGTGAAGTGCTGCAGCTTGTGAAGGTGGCTTTTTTCTCTCCAGAAGTAATTTCTGCCTCTTCCACCTCAGTCAGGACTGTCCGTGTTGCGAGGGTTCTTTTTATCTAGTTTTCTGTTCTCTCTCAGGGGTAATTGTTCCAAGAATAGTCGTAAATTGCTTGTGTCTGTGGAAGGAGGTGAGCTCAGAGTCCACCTATGCCACCATCTTGAAAGCCCCTCAAAATCCATTTAAAATGAGAGCCCATTGAAAAATTCAAGCAACTCAACAAAAAATTAACCAAAGTGAGAACGTGTCTACCTCTAGGAATTGGCATGAAGTAGATATGACTAGCCAAATCTGGACAATTTGAACATCAAAAAAGAATAATTATAACGATGTATTGTTCCACATTAAACAAAAAGTAAAAGCATGAGTCTATAGTGACATATCACTGTATCTCATTTATATAGAGAGATAGATAGATAGACCCCTTTTTTTTTTTACAGAGAATGCTAATTAATAGATATAGAAGAAAAGATAGAGTACAAAAATCTCAGTGTTTAACCCAAAATCAATAATTGACAAGTCAAGGATGATCACTGGATAATAAGTCTTTTGGAGAAAGGTGGTGGGGAACAGGATATTCACATGGTTCAAAGTATCTCTTCATGGGTTAATCTCTTACAAAGTGAAAAATGTATCTGTATAGTGGAAATCACTTTATCCATATGATCAAAGTTAGTATCATATGGTGTCATATGTCTCCTGATTTGATGTAATATCACCTAGGTAAAGTTCATGCCAAATATGTTAAACCAAATCTAATCATGAGGGAACAATCAGACAAATCCAGAAAGTGGGACATTGTGACAGACAGCTGGCCTAGATTCTTTAAAAACATTAATATCATGAAACACAAAAAAGCAGAGGGAATATTTAAATTAAAAAGATTAGAGAGACCTAACAACCAAATGCAATGCATGACATTTGGATGCTGGATTAAAAATAAAAAGGAGAGAAAACTACAAAAGGCATTTTGGGGTTTTGGGAGCACTTGGAACAATTTGAGTATAGACTGTATATTGGATTATAAATTGAATTAATGTTAGTTTTCTTAGGTGTAAAATGATTTTGTACATATTTAGGAAAATATTTTTATTCTTAGAAGATGGAATTTGATGTCTGGACCAACCTTGAAATGGCTAAGCAAGGAAGAAAACATATATATGTAGAGAGAAAACAAATGTTGCAAAAAATCATTGATGAATCTAGGGGAAGGGTACATTGGTGTTTATTCTAACATTCTCTAGGTTTGAAATTTTGCAAAATGAAACGAAAAGTGTTAAGTATGGATTTCATTGTTTCTGATGCATTAGTATGTCCTTGGTGCTGACTTCATCTTTGCCATCAGTGGGATATTACAGTGTTTTGGGGAGGGGGTTTTAGAAGAACCTAACTGGATGAATGGGACTCTTATTTTTACTAGAAACAAATTACTTTGGTTAATGTGAATGAAGGTACTTTTGAAGCATCTTTACCCAGGGTCACCTTTTTCCTCCTAAAACTGCTTATACATTTGACCGGATTATTTGTGCTCCAGAATTGACTGGCAGTCAGAGTATTGAACAACTTTTCATAAACACATTTGCCTTAACATGTTTTGGATTGGATCTCTGTGTAGGAATGTGGAAAACTATCTACTTGTATAGGCAGATTAATTAATCAGTATGCTTTTAGAAAACCTTGGTTTCTCATTAAAGTTTTCTTTTTTTTAGCCATTAACTGGTTCTCTGAATAGCATCTGGGAAACTTGTTAGAAATGCAAATGAATCAGAAATTCTGGGAGTGGGGCCCAGCAGTCTGGCTTTAACAAGACTTCAATGAATGACATTGACATGTCCTCTCATTGACATATAAGTTGTCAGGAATGGCCACCAGTGGTTGGGCTGCAATGAAGGGATGGGGGACTTCACATAGATTCTGGAGTTCTTTCGACCCTTGGTCTAAACATGCTGAAGACACTGAAAAACTCCGGGAGATTTGGCCTAATAAGGTAGACCAGCAGAAAATGGATTAACACCTCCAAAGATACCAAGTTGCAAAGCAATTTTATCTATAATTAGTCCCTAGCAGGGGTTGGTAAAGATCCTCCAACCTGGGCCCAGGGAAGGCTCAGCAGAGAAGAAGCCAGCAGTAAAGACAGGATTGGGCATGGGGTGAAGGAACAGGGTCACACTAGAGCCACCATCCCACCACTGGTCAGGGCTGAGTCCAAGGGCAAGTCTGGGAAGTGACTTAGTCTGGGTCATCCAGATAGAAAGTGAGGACACACTTTAGGGGGATGGGGCAGAGTTGAAGTGAACAGTATTCCTGGCTGTAGCTGCTCCTAAGCAGAGTCTGGGAGAGTCTTGAAGGGTTGGATGCTGGCACAATCCAGAAGAGATTCAGCTAGGGACCTTCTTGGGGAGGTTAAAAGAGCTCCACTTTGAGGTTAAAAGAAGGTTGATGTTTCAGGTGAAAAGAGATTCTGCTTTATAGGGAGGAAACAAAAAGATCCAGGATACTTGAGCGTCTGGGCCAAAAGGGTAGGTGCCTTTTGGATATTTTGTAGGACTTACTGGCAAAAATAGGGGAGGGGGTCAATGTCTTACTCAGTGCTCCTTTCTTGAGGTGCAGGACAAAGGGGATTCATGTTGAATCCCTCTAGGGCTTTGAGAAAGATTTGACCTTCAAGCTGTTTGTGGGAAAGGAGCAGAGAAGCAAGGTAAATCTCTGATATTAATACAGGTGGGAGGAGCCAGAGGAGGGCAGTGAAAAAATTTCGATCACCTCCTATCAGAAAGAGAGATGCTAACATCCTGTCAGGTGAGCCACCTATGGCTGCCAAGGTAGGTGGGCTTGAGTCTGGGGCAGCCATTGTTATGAACGGCTGTAGAGAGGTTAAGAGAGGTAGGAACATCACAGTTATTTTGGAATTCTCAGGAGACGGAGACAGCCGTGATTTATGATGTTTTTGTATAATTTAAAAAAAGTGCAAGAGGAATCAAAAGGCATTTATGTGCCAGATATTTATGAGTTCTTAAACAAGAGACTAAAATATTATTGGAAACATTATGTAAGAATGGTATAATAGTTAAATAAAGTGATAATATGAATAATTAGGCTATTAATAGCTAATGAGTTGATTATCCCAGTTTAGAGAGTGCTTCGGTATACGTTATTTGATGTGGTGCACCTGTGAGTAGTAAGAGGCACACTTTTATCCCCATATTGCAAATGAAGAAGTCCAGGCTAACAGTAATTAAATGACATGAGTCATCAGTAAAAAACTGTGATTTCAACCCAATCTCCTGATGCCTTACTTTATCACAAGCCCCTGCTGATCCAACTATAAAAATGTTTTTGGCTTTTCTTTAATGACTTTATTTCCTCTTATTCTGAATAATGCATAATAGAAAAAAATGTGAGTAAGAAGTTTTTAAAGATTCATTTTAAAAAGCTGTAGGGAAAGCTAAGATGGTTTCATCCTCTCTGAATTTGGATCTTAATTTACATCATTTGAAAGTAACACCTAACTAGTCTTTTCCCATCTGACAGCCTCAACTATTTGAAAATAATGCAAGGGTAAGTTACCAGTCCAGGAATTGCTAAAAACAGAGAGTGGCTGCTGGAATATTTTGGGTGTAGAGGAGATTCTTGCTTTGGGAAGAGGTTGCTCTAGATAACCTTTAAGGTCTGACTGCCAAGATTCCATGAGAAGCTGGAAGCAAGTGAAAAACAAAACAAACAAAACCCACTTCCTCTGTAGCCAGAGTGGATGCTACAAAGTCTGGCTCCCTGAGGCAACTTACTCACCCAGTAGAGACACACCCATGAAGTCTTTCAGGGTCTTGCTGCTCTTGTTTGAAAAACAGTGGAAGTTGCTTTTGCTGATTTCCTAGGTCAGTGGTTCCCAAAATGTAGTTGCTAGACCAACAGCTTCAGCATTCGTTAAAAAATGTAATTCATTAAAAATGCAAAGGAACCAGAAACTCTGGGGGTGGGCCAGGCAGTTTGGGTGTAGCAAGCCCTCCAGGTGATCCTGATGCAGCTTAAGTTTGAGAACCACTGGGCTAGGGAACAAGAGTGCAGAAGTTGTGAGTTAAATCTGGTGGAAGGATGATATTGGAGGGAGACAAATGAACCAGAGAAATTGAATAAGCCATTCACCTGGGGATCATCTCGTGTAGGTATTACCTGCACAGCCCATATTACTGCTGTGCTTATGCCATCATGATGATTTTATTTTCTAAATAAATGCATCATGTAAATAATGTTTCATAAAGATTTCTAACAAAATGGTTAAAATTAAAAAGATGTTCTTATTGAATATAATTTATTTACAGAAAATAGATTTAATTCTTAGTTAGAATGTATTGTATTCATTAGGATTTGTTTAGTTTGTTAGTAGTATGAGATAGGCTGAACTGCTGTAACAGACCCAAACACAATGAAAGTTTATTTCCAGTTTATTTAACAGTCTAATGGGAATATTCCTAAGCAATATGAGGCTCTCCTTCACTTAGTGATTCACGAATGGAGGCTCCTTCCATTCTGTGACTCTGTGTTATGCCTAGTGCCCTGTTGTCATTTGCATCCTACTGGTGGAATAGAAAGAGAGAGTGGGAGAGGCATACTTGCTTATGAAAATGCTTAGCTCATGGGCATTTATCCCAGAGAAATGAATACACATGTGCAATGTTTAGAAGTAGCTTTATTATTTATAATAGCCGGAACTTGGAAACAACCCACATGGCCTTCAGTAGGTTAATAGGTAAACAAACTGGGATATATCCATACTATGGGATACTACTCAGCAATAAAAAGCAATAAACTATTAATATATGCAACAAATTTGAGGAATCTTAAAGGCATTATGCTGAGTGAAAAAAGCTGGTGCTAGAAAATTACATATTGAATGATTCCATTGGTAAGACCTTCTTGAGATAGCAAAATTATAGATGTAGAGAGCAGATTAGTGGTTGGCAGGGGTTAGGGATGAGAGAGGGAGATTGTGACCAGAAAGGTCTAGCATGGGTGATGGAATGGTCGTGTGATTTGATTGGGGTGGTATTGCTACTGTTACATGAAGCTACACATGTGGGAGAATTGCATGGAACTGCACATACACACACACACACGAACGAGTGCTAATAAATCTGAACACATTCTATGGATTGTGCAATTGTCAAGTTGCAACTTTTCAGAGTTTTGCAGGATGTTACCAGTGGGAAAGGCTGGGTGAAGGGGGCATGGAATCTTCCTGTATAGTTTTTGTTAGCAACTTCCTCAGAATCTATAGTTATTTTAACATTAAAAGTTTAAAGAAAAGAAACTTGACCCAGAAGTGGCACACTTCATTCCCTTAAACTTAAATTGACAAGAACTAATTGCATGGCCACACATAGCTGCAAGAGCACTGGGAAATATGGAAGAGGAAAAGGTACACAGCTGGCCTTCTCTGCCACAAGAAAAATACTAATTTCCCAGTGAAACCAGATTGCTAAAACCAAAGGCATTTACCCTAATCTGTACAACATTCTCCTTATTATGGATCCTCCTAAAGGTTTATCTTCTGGACACTTGTGTGGTTACGTGTAACCAATAGCAGCTATCAGCCTTTTCAGAATATTACCAAGAAACATCCCTTCATCATAAAGTTCAGAGAGAATGGAAGAGTCAAAAGATTAAGGTATTTTTTATCATGATACTTTGTCAAGTTATAGTTGAGAGGAAAAGTGTCCCTTTATTTGTATGTGTTCCATTCAGCAAGTTTTAGGGCTCAATAAATATTATGTAGTCAACTTTTGTATATTTTTAGAAATGGAAAAAGAGACCACTTGGTATTCTCCCTCACTGGAGTTGCTGTTAAAAACCATAACATAAAAGAAACATACAACAAAAGAAAATCTGCCATGTTTGATTTTTATTTTGGTGACTATCGAATAAGTTGAATGAATTAATAATTTATTTTACTCAACATACTTGAAAATAGTTTATAAAAATATTGGAAGCATTCCCACTAGGATGGCTATTATTAAAAAAAAAAAAACAAAAGAAAAAGAAATTTTGACGAGGACGTGGAGAAATCGGAACCCTTCTGCATTGCTTGTAGGAATGTACTATAGTGTAGACACCGTGGAATACAGTTTGGTGACTACTCAAAAAGTTAAACATGGAGCTACCATATGATCCAGTAATTCTACTTCTAGGCATATGCCCCAAAGAATTGAATTTAGGAATTCAAACAGATACTTGTACACCCATGTTCATTGCAGCATTATTCACAACAGCCAAAAGAGAGAAGGAGCTCCAGTGTCCATTGGCAGATGAATGGATAAACAAAATGCAGCGTATGCATACAATGGGTTATTATTCAGTCTTAAAAAGGAATGATATTCTGAATCATGCTAAAACATGGATGAACCTTAAAGACATTATAAGCCAGACACAAAAGGACAAATATTGTATGATTCCACTTATATGAGGTAAGTAGAATAAGTAAACTATGGTAGAGATAGAAAGAATAGAGGTTATAAGGGACTGGCGGGAGTGGGGGCTGGGAGTTATTGCTTACTGGATACAGTTTTTGTTTGAGATGATGAACAAGTTCTGTGAATGGATACAGTGATGGTTGTACACCATTGTAAATAGACTTAATGCCACTAAACTGTACGCCAAAAATGGTTAAAATGATAAATTTTATGTTATTTATATTTTACCACAATAGAAAAAAGGAAGAGGGAAAATATTGGAAGAAAAACATTTTAAGACTTCAAGTCAATGATTGTGCTCATCCTGACATAACACAGGATTATAACACACCGAAAGGAAGGAATATTTTAAAACTCACTCATAATCTCCCTTCTAGGTAGTAAACATTGTATAATACAGAATTGCCAAGGGCGGATAAATTATTTTTTTGGATTTTGTAAGTACTTATTTAAAGGGACATACTACATATTCTTTGAAACAGATTCTTCCTTTCCCTCCAAAGTGATCCAGTAGAGTTGGACTAGGCACTCTCTTTTGCTACATCAAGTTTAGGTGAAGTTTTGGGTCAGAATGTCCACATGTCAATGACACAAGTTCTGGGAAGACATATTTTAGATGTAGTTCGCTGGGGCTAGGAGGCAAACTCCCCCTTACTCGGGTCTCAAATATTCAACCTTAACACACTCATGTTCAGAGTATGCCACCCACATGGAGATTCTGGGTGTGGTTTAATCTATAGGGATGTGTGTTGTGGCCATGAATATTCTTAGAGTGTTCTTTTCAAATGTTCCATACCAGCCTGTCACATTCACCAGAACAGTGTGAGGTAGGGTACCAATATCAGGCCTGACCTTATTTAACAAGTATCGATTGGATTCTCTCTCTTTTTCTGCTTTGTACTAGGCACTGGGGAGTCATGGGTAAAAACAAAAGGTCTATAAATAAGGAGCTCAAAACCATACTTGTTACATTATTCTGTTTATATTCTATGACTTTCCTTTTTGAAAACACTTTGTCAACTGTGACATATAGCATGCACTATGTAAATGTTATTGCTTCTAAAACTGTTATTTGTAACTGTCGAAATAGGAAGATTAAGGAGAGGCTCTGAGTATGAAGTGTGAATATTTTCAAGTTTAGTGCCTTTATCAGACCAGGAACTATGATTTCCTTCTAAAATATATGGTCATCATGAATATAAGGGAAAGAGCAGATATTTCAGGAAGAAATTGGGAGTTTTGTGTTCCAGTTTCACAACTTGCTGGCTAATTCACTCTGGGTGAGTCAAAAGCCCTAAAGCTAGATTTGCTAATATTTAAAAATAAGGATCATAACTCATAAAACGAGGAACATAACATGACTCCCTCACAAAGTTATTGTCATATTAAAGGAGATAAATTACAAAGAAATCCTTTGGAAACACTAAGGCATTTAAAAGAGATATTTAAAATGATCGTATCTACTACTGAATTTGTTCTGCTCCTTCTCTAGGGAGGGGCCAAAGGAATGGAGGACACTGAATATTGTTCAGTGTCATTTGAATATCTTTGAATCCTTTTCAGATTAGTGTAAATCAAAAACATTTTTTCGTATTCGTATAATTTATTGTGTTTAAGAATCACCTGGAATCTTGTAAGGCTGCAGATTCTAGGGCCCATGCCCAGAAGTTCTTCTCCAGTGAGTCTAGAGAAGTGACTCTTAATCTTGAATGCACATCAGAGTCTCCTAGGGAGTTTAAAAAATTCCCCATGCCCAAGCTGTACCCCAGATCCATTACATCAGAATTCTGGAGGTGAGAGGCAGGCATCAGTACCCCAGACGATTCTGGAGTGAGTGGTCCAAGAACCATTGCTTAAGAAAAATGACTTTAAAGAATAAGCTGCTAAATTGAGCTGCAAATAATTACAATTTGCATTTTCCTGTTGTATGAAGAAAGATATATGTAAAACTTAGATTAATAGCAGTATTTAAAAATATTTTTTGTAAAAGAAAAAGCTAAAGTAAAACAAATATCTTAATTCCAGATGGTAAAACTTACTTAACTCTAAGATTATATTCTTAGATAACAGTGATATTATAAAAGCAATATTTATTGAAAAATGAATGATAGTAAGATTTGCATTTTTAAATTTTTTGATTATAGGATGATAGGGTTCAAATTTTATTTTTGTAAATCTGATGTTTGTGTGTTTTGTTCCCTGTGCTTAATGTGTTTAATTAAACATTGATCCTCATTTTACTCAAATCATAGCTGTTGACTGTGATGCCAGTACAATCTTACTATGCTTATTTTCTAATTCAGACTCCTAATTTCCTGCTTCTCAGTTCTTACTAGCTCTTTTCCCATTTTTTTTAAGACTAGTCCAGTTCTTAGATGTTAACAATGATTTCATGATTTTTAGTTTTTTTCCCTTATAAGTGTATGAGGTCTAAGAGAGAGTTCATAGAGCACAACATTTCATCCCCAGAATCCCCAACATTTCCCACATGGCTTTGGTCAAGGTTCCCTATGGTGGCTTCACCCCCACCCCCTCTCCCAACCCCACCCCACAGAGCCTGGCCTTGCTGGCTGCTGCTTGCCTGCTTTCCTTGGACAATCGGACAATCTAAGTTTCTCTCTCCCTTGTTGTGCAGAATGTTTCACTAAATTGAAGTTCTCCTTCTACACTTGCAGGCTACAACCTGTTACCCACTCCAAAATAAAGGTCTCTCTGCTCATAGGGCCACACAATTAGGATTGAAGATGGGGTGCTTATAAATAATAACATTTTCAGAACTTAGTAATAAGAAGACGACTGCCTTGTATCCAAGAATATTGTATGTAAGTACATATTGTATTGAGCTTCACTATATTCGAAGAAGACATGTTTTCAATCTAGCTGGTAGACATGTTCGATGAAAAAAGGACCTCTCACATCATAGGCATTAATCCAGACTCGAGCCAGCAAGCCTGATGCTCAGAGCTTTTAAAAAACTGTAATTTTCTCCTTCATTTAAAATTACGTGGTATAATTCAGGATCTACAGTGTAATTCTTCATTTTAACAGAAACATAATGAAACTGAGTAAAAATTTGATTTTTGTCAGTCATAGTTATGCATTTTCTCTCCTTAGTCAACTATCGATTATTTAGAATTTGTCTGTGTTGGGGATTATCCCATCCACTTTTCTCTTTCTCTTTTGTTTTGGAGTTTAGATAAAACATTCTGGATTTGCCAGGGAAATGAAAGGAGACTAACTCTGAGTAAGTTAGTTATGATATTGTGAGGGTTGTGTAAAGGTTCGAGAGCAGGACACATGGAAACTGTTAATACCTGTCACTGTTTATATTAATAACAATCCAAGTCTTTACAAACTTGAGAATTCCTATTTCTTGGTATAAATGTGGAAGGGACATGTTTCACTCACAGCTAACATTTATCTTAAAATCACCGGGATCTAGGAGAGACATCAATTCCATCACAGGGTACTGTGTTTAGACTAAGAAACATTAAGTCTGTGACAGAAAAATGGTGCCTCCTTGAGGTTGTGTGTTTGGGGAGGGGGCGTGGAAGTGGGGTATGTGTGCACTCGTAATCGTGGAAGGATGATATGGACCCAGTGCATTTCAGCACGATTATCTCTTCCCCTAGAACAAAACCCAAACTCTCCATTAGTGGAGGCAAGCCCTCCTGCAGCATGTTAGAGAGAGGGACCGAAAATACTTTGAGCAAAACTCCCCCATGGCGATGGGCTGATTCCCCATCAAAACCAACTGCAGGAGAGTGGGCAGAAGGATATTTGGTTATTGAATCAAAAGATCACCCCCTCCTTCCCCAGTTTTCTGCACAGTGAAGCAGAAAGCAGACACCTTAACATATCCAATTGCCTTAGGTATTGTTAACAGTTGTCTGATGACTTGGCGTGAGTATGATCTGGCATCCTACGATATGGCCATCGTTTGAGCTGCCACTGAAGCCTTTCTGGGCAAAGCCTAGGGAGAGAAGATGCTGAAAGTTGTATTTTTTGTCTGTGTTCCTTCTAGCCAGCCCTGCACATTTGTCAGCACCTCACTGGCCTCTGTCATCTGGGCAGCAGTTGCGCAAAAAGACTGATGAGCGCAGGGACGAGGCTGTTAGACACCTCTTCGGTAATTTCTAGGGCTCTGCTGCACTTCAGTAAGTACAAAGCCAAGCAAAGAGTCTAAAGCAGGGCGCCCCACCTCCACACACTCAATAAAGGGAGGGAAAAAAAGATTAAGCTTTATATAATTTTTGCCTGGAGAAAATGTGTGGGGAGAACTGGAATGCCAGAGTGCTGGTGACTATTTTCAGAATAAGATCTTTTTTTAATGTTGTACCCTTTCCGCCCCTTTTTTAAGTTTTAGTAGAAGTTTGGTGAAATTCCCTGACAGTCTATTCCTATTGATGAGTTAGTGGATGGCTTGAAGCTTGTGGGTTCTGCTGATATAGCAAGTCACTTCCCTCTGGCCTCAGTTTCTCAACAGAAAATAAGAGGCTTGGTCTAGATCAGTGATTTGTCATCTTGGCTGCACATTAAAATCATCTGGCAAAAGGTGAAAGCAAACACAAAAGAAAACAAACAAACAAGTTGATCACTGGTTTCCAGCCCTGTAAATTTGATTTATTTGATCTCAGGTTGGGTTCAGGCATTGCTCTTTTACTTTTTTTCTTTTTTTGGTGAGGAAGATTCGCCCTGAGCTAACATCTGTGCCAGTCTTCCTCTATTTTGTATGTGGGATGCTGCCACGGTGGGGCTTGACAGGCACTAGGTCTGTGCCCCGGATCCAAACCTGGGTTGCCAAAGCAGAGTGTGTGAACTTAACCACTACACCACCAGGCTGGCCCCCAGGCATTGCTCTTTTTAAAAATCTCCATCACTTCAAGTGATTCTAATGTACACCTAGGCTTGAAAACTATATTTAGAAAATCATATAGGCTTAGTAGTTTATTAAGTTATTTTCAGCAGTGATATTTGTAATTGTTTATTTGCAAATTTTTTTGTACCCTTAGAGCAGTGGAATTTTGTTGGTCTTTTGTTTATTCCTACTTTTTCTTTAACAAAACTTTCTATATAATATTTTCAATATATGAAAAACTTATATATGTAATTATGAAGCATAAGAATAATATGAAAACCCATGAAAAAATTTTCTAACTTTAGAACTAGAGTATTAGCATTACTATTGAACTTATTTGTGTATTCCTCTAAAATCTTATATCTCCTGATTCCCTCAAAGGTAATTAGTGTTATGGATTTTGTCTTCATCATTCCCATTTTTAAAATATTTATTATTATTGCTCTATGCATGTATTACTAAGCAATATATTATTTAGTTTTGCTGAATTTTGATCATTATAAAAATTATATACTCTGTGCTACCTTATTCAGTTTGTTTTTTTTCCACTTGAAATTGTTTCTGAGTCATTCCTGCTGTGAATGGCCCTATTTCCACTCATTTTCATTGCTGTGTAGTCTGCCACTTGTGTGACCATAGCATAGTTTGATTTAGTCATTCTCCTGGCAATGGATATTGGGTTACTTGTGACTCTACTCCACTCCATATCGTGAACACATACTATTGTAAGCCTTTAGAACTTTTGCCAATCTAATGTATATAAATTGGTATTTCATGGCGGTCTTAATTAGCTTTATTCTGATTACTAAACATCTTTTAACATGTTTTTTTGCTATTTGAGTTTTCACTTCCATGAAAGGCCAGTTCAAGTTTTTTGCCCGTATTTCTAATGATTGTTTTTTATTTCCTTATCAACATGTAGTTCTTCTTTATACATTTCTAATATTAATTCCTAGCAAGCCATATATGTGGATATATCAACTTATTGTGTTGCAGATATCATTGTATGGTGTCTTAATGGGAAATGATTAATTTTAACATAGTCAAAATCATCAGTCTTTTCATGGATAACTTCTTTAAGAAATTATTTGGTATTCTAATGTCTTATATTCAGCCATCTTGCTAAATTCATTAATTCTAATAATTTGTCTGTAGGTATTTGGAGGATTTTCTATAGAGTTAGTAATATCATTTACCAGTTATTCTAGAAACTAGTTATTCTAGTTTCTATTTTTCAATTCTTTATTTTCTTTTCCTTGTGTTTTAGTGCTTTTAGGACTTCTGGTACAATGTTAAGTCAAAGTGGTGACAGACCATATTATTTTTTTCTTGCTGATTTTAGAGGAGAAACTCCTAACATTTTACCAATGAAGTGTGATGTTTGCTGTAGAGTTTTGAGAGATGCCTTCTATTATATTTGGGAAGTACCTTTCTATTTCCAGTTTGCTAAGAATTCTATTCCTTCTTTGTTTATTAATTTTATCAGTTTATTGTATTTATAAAACGTGTTGGCAATGTTTTATCAGTTCACCTTTTGGTTGTCATATAAACCAAAAGCCCATGTACTTTCTTCATGTTCCTTCATGTTTGCAACATCCCGAAGACCTGGAACAGTGGCTGTACTTAGTAGTTGCTCAAGAAATACTTGTTGGGTGACTGACTGATGGTTCTCTGGGCAGGATTCAAGCAATATATATATTTTTTTGCATCAAAAATATCTAGGTCTTGTGTCTGACCATTGTTGACAATCATTTGTTGAAAATCATTTGTGAGTAATGTTATATAAAAATCAGTCCAGATCTTCAAAACTTACAAAATGTTAAAGTAATATATAGTATATAAATTCAGTGGAATTCATACAGAAATTAAAATACGTTTGAAGAGCATTATAGATGCAATGAAAATGCTTATGATGGAATGTTTAGTGAAAAAAGAACAATGAAACATCATGTGCTCAGTTTGAGGACAACAATGTAAGTATATGGACAAAGAGTCAATAGCAGTATGCTAAAATGAAAATACTTGTTTAATATTAGATTGTTGTGCATATAGATGATTTGTCTTGATCTTATGGTCAAATCTTTTTTTAATGTCACCGTAGTGCTTTTATAGTCCTTAAGAAAAAGAGTAGAAAGATACTACGTTAGTTTTCTAGGGCAACTGTAATAAATTACCACAAACTTGGTGGCTTAAAACAAGGGGATTTATTTTCTCTTAGTTCTGGAGGCCAGAAATCCAAAGTCAAGGTGAGGGGAGAGCCGTGTTTCCTCTGAAGGCTCTAGAGGAGAATCCTTCCTTGCCTCTTCCAGCTTCTAGTGGCTCCAGGAGTTCCTTGGCTTTTGGCTGCATCACTCCAGTCTCTCTCTCCATCTTCACATGACCTTCTTTCCTTCTCTTCATATTTCTCCTCTGTGTGTCTCTTATAAGGGTACTTGTCATTGGATTTAGGGCTCACTTGAATAATCCAAGATGATCTCCTCTTGAGATCTTTCATTATGTCTGCGAAGACCTTTTTTCCAAATAAGATCACATTCATAGGCTCCTGGAGGTTAAAATATGGATATATTATTTTGAGGGCCACCATTCACCCGACTAAAGATACTTTCCTTCTTGAAACTAAACTTCATGATCTTCAAACTCCAAATTTGGAGACCATGCTTAGTGTACACGTACATTGACTAGCAATATATATACCTTTTAAAAAAACATTTTAAAAAAGGATTTTGGCTATGTATTATTTTTATTAAAAGAACAAGAATGAGTCTAAATAGTGCTTGTTGCTTAAAGAATTTGTAAGTCTAAAATTGGCATGAAGTTTTCTGAAGGGTGAGCTTTTCTATTTTCTGTGTCTCATTACTTGCATTCCTCACCAATTGGAAAATGTGACCATTTAGATTTTTGTTCATATTGTTAACAAATATGTGATTTAAGGAGATGTAAGAGGATTCTTTTATGTGAAGCTGTGAGTGTTAAGCAAAATCTTCCTCAAGCATTCTCTGCTTATTTCAATCAGGTCTGTTTTCATCAATTTGATTGAAAGAAGTGGCTGGGTTTTTCCCAATGTAATCCCAGGGGTATACAAATCGTGGTTTGTCTGACAAACTGATATCGACGTTAAAAACACTGCTGTGTCTGACTATCACAGCTTCTGAGTTGGAGTTATCTTATTTTGTCATGATGTTAGTTAAAGTTTGCCTTCCTTCTCTCTTATAGAGTTTTGACCCTGTTAATCATGCTCTGAATTCAGAGAGAACAAAATGAATTAGTTTCTTTAGAAGGAGCAGTACTCAGAAAGTTATTTGGTCCAAGCAGGTAAACAATTTGACCAGACGAGTCCATGCTCTCACTCTCCAGAAAGAGAGGGCCTGTCTTAACCAGTGTTAGTCTTTTCCTCAAGTAAATATCCTATCATGTGTCCTTATATTATTGTTTTAGTCTCTATAATATTTTTGTTTCTTTATATTGATTAGTCCAAAAAAGAACTGAAAAGGATTTTAAAATACATTGGGAAGAGAATCTGACCTAATGCACAATCAATAATGGGAGATTTTTTTTAATGTTGAATTTTTTAAAAGTTGTTTTTAATGTGTTTCTTATGTGTTTCTTTTATATCTCTGGCAAACTTCATGTCTTTTCCAACTTTAGCTAATGGTATCTGCTGCTTAAATCTTTTGCACCTTGTAGGATTTCTCATTGTCTGTAATTTCATCAAATTTCTCCTTCTTGAGGCACTCACTGAATCTTTGTCCCTGTTCCTTTCTGCAGATCCTATTCAAAGCTGTATTTTGTCTGAGAAGGAGCAAATTCTGAGGGCCTTCAAGATGTTCCTCCTGTAGGCATGTGGTACTCCTCTCTTGTTCTTTTTAATTTCCATCTTCAAAAAGAGCTTTCTTCAACCACTAGATGTTTGCTCTGGGACAATGAAGAGAATAAAACCATTAGAGTCTCAAGTGGTAAATACCGTAGTCCTGCGGGCATCAAGAAAAGGTCACCAGATGTCAGAGACCCTGGAGTTTTGACTCCCCTCCTCACTGACCCCACTGTCCCTTCACTGGCCCTCATGGTCAATATCTATGTAATGAGGCCTGGAATAGATAATCCATAAACTCCCCTCCACTTCTAAAATCTTATTGTTCTTTTCTTCTAACTCGTTAACTGGCCCAGATATACTACATTAATTTTATATGTCAACCAAGTTACAAGGAGCTTCTACTTATCTTTGTCATTTCTAAGTCTTTCATGTCACACAAGGAAGACCTGCCCCTGCCCCCATTTTCACTTTCATTGCAGGTGCCACATTCTAGCCACACTGGCACCCTCTCTTTACCATGAACGTAGAAAGCTCTCTCTTGCTTCAGGGTCTTTGCATTTGCACTTCCTTCTGCTCCACACACCATTCTTCTGGCTCTTCTCTTTCCTTGTTTCTTTTCATTCTTCAAGACTTAGCAAAAATGCCACATTCTCAGCAGGCATTGCCTGACCACTCTGTAAAGACCTGCCCCTTCATTCACTCACCTCAGACTCCTAGTTGCTTCCCATCACTTTGCTCATTTTCTTTATAGCCTTTATCATGATCTGTGATGATCTCGCTTCCTTGTTTTCTTTTTATTGTCTACCTCCACTCTGCATCCCAGCATATTTTGGGGGTAGGGATCTTCTCTGGTTATTTTTGCTATATCTCAGTTATTTCTGCTGTATCTCAATGCCTAGGAAAGTATAATGACAAATGTCCAAAAAATATTCGTTTAATGAATTAACCTTCCTGAGTAGATCAAATTGCTCTTCAGTAAAGCACATTTATTAAATTATCGTGATCTCTCTAAGAATCTCTACCTTCAAGCCTGTGACCTGGGTCAGTGTGTATAGCAGGGTGCTTATTTTGGTTCCCAATTATTTGTCTTTATTGCTTATTAAAATCTCTCAACATGAAATAAAAGCCAATTAACATGTGCCACCTAAACTCTGCAAAATTGTAATATACTAACTACACTTGACCTTGAATGAAAATTGAATGCTGGTATTTACTTGATGTGGAAAATATATCCCATGGACTTAAACGACTTAGATGTCACTGGTGAAATTTTCTTTATAAATATTACTATTTGTGATACTAGCATCCAATTAGTGATTCCAGAGGCCCCATAAAGAGAAAAGCTTCTCTGTGTGTATGTTTTTAAGGCTATATTTCAATGATAATTTCAGCCAACATTTCTCTCTGGATTTATTTACATGTTTTATCTTCAGTGTTTTGAGTTCCTGGCATTTCATTTCCTTAATAATCTGTTTTCTGAACTTTGCAAGTCAGGCAATATGGTAACCATGCCTCCAGAAGCATATGGAACCCCAAATGATCAACATTATCTAGGCTTCCACCAAGTAAGTGGTATCACTCGAGTCATAAGAGCAGATGGAGTTAAAAAGGGTGGATAATAATATCTTAGGGACTAAGCTAAGTAAAGAAAATAAACTTGCCTCTTTGGCTCAACTAGCATACAAGCGTATTTTATCTTTTGTAGAACAAATGTGCAAATATGCTTTAAGTACATTTGTGCTTTTTATGGATTGATATCTAAAATTGCTTTAGGATTATTAACTACAAGATGCTAATTTGTTACTGTAAACTCTTATCAGAAGCTCTTGGTAAATAGACAAATACTTGGGAGCCATTGTATTATCCTTCATGTCAAGCAGTCAGATGGCACAGAGATTCAATACAGGGATAAGTTTGTTCTTTAGTGTCAAATTCACACAACGTTGGTATGTCATGCTCTCAAATGGACTGTAATGACTTATTAGGAAAAAATGATGTTGCTTCAAAAATGTCCAAGCCTGGTAGCATGGCAAAAGCCTGACATACTAGGTATTGAATCCTGGATCAGCCTTTTCCCAGCATCTATGATATTTATTGATTATGCCATTATCTATGATCTTCAGCAAGTTCCTTCGCCTTTATGAAGCTCCAGTTACTCATCTACAAAATGGGTAAAGCAGTACCAATGTCACAGAATTATTGTGAGGGTGTCATGAAAATATTGTAAATTCCTGGAATATAGTATGCTCTCCATAAATGCTTATTTATTCCCTTAGCCACTCTCCCTTTCCCTAGAAACTTTGACTTTTGAAAGTTAAGGCTTTGTTTTGTTTTGTTTTTTGCAGAAAACATACAATTACATGGTGCCCTTTACTTTTTTTCTTGGTATTTTGAATGCAATTAAGTTTTTAAATTATTTTATTTTATTGAGGTCATAATAGTTTATAACATTGTGAAATTTCAGTTGTACACTATTATTTGTCAGTCACCATATATATGTGCCCCTTTACTCCTTTTGCCCACTCCCAACCTCCTTCCACTCTGATAGCCACTAACTTTTTGTCTATGTATTTGTTTATCTTCCACATATGTGTGAAATCATACAGTGTATGTCTTTGTCTGGCTTATTTCACTTAACATAATACCCTCAGGTTCCATCCATGTTTGTTGCAATTAGGATGATTTTGTCTTTATTTTTATGACTAAGTAGTATTCCATTGTATGTATATACCACATCTTCTTTATCCATTCATCAGTCGATGGGCACTTGGATTGCATCTACGTCTTGGCTATTATGAATAATGCTGCAATGAAACATAGGGGTGCATAAGTCTCTTTCAATTGTTGATTTCAAGTTCTTTGGATAAATAAGGAGGTTGTTCTTTTTAAGAAAAAGAGCTTAATTTCAAGTGAACACCTCCCCCCAAACATGTAATTATCGATAGTAGTTTTCAACTATTTTTGCTGAATTTAATGAGATCTAGGTGCAGAGTTCTACAAAAGAAATAAAAACAGTAATTCTTGAGATATTTTCTCTAAATACAGAAGCAACAATTCCTAATATAGATGTAAAATATGTAAAATAATGAATTAAATGATACATTAAGGCACAGCGTTAGCATACAGGTGCTGATATCTGTGCTGTTTCCATCTAATGCACATCTTCAGTCAAAACAGCTTAAGCATTGTTATAAAAAGAACAAGGAAAGTAAGTGGCTGTGACAAAAAATGACATCATTGAAGAGCGAGAGAAAATCCAGAGTAGGTATACCAAGCAGCATGTTAAAACCAGAGTTAGTCAAAATCAGGCAAACATTTTATTATAGAATAACGTGCAACTTAGGTTAACAAAAGGAGAGATACAATAAAATGCCTGGTAGAATTTTTCCTCCTTTACAACTGGGAAATCTCCAAAGAAATCCTAGTTTACTTTATTTGCTAAGTTTTGATGAGATTAATAGACTGAGTTGTCACTTATAAAGTTAGTCTTGTCATATTATTTACCAGTATTGGTGAATGTTAGAACAAGAACAGACAACTCCTAATCGTGTTTCTACAAATGAAGTGAAGAATATTACTCAAGAATGGACTTTAGGTGTCATGGTAACCAAGTACCAGGTGCTGTCCAAGGTGCTGAGCATACAGCAGTGAATGAGACAACCATCCCTGCCCTCTTCCATCTTGCGGTCTATTGGGAGTTATGAATCCCACAGAAAGACACCTTCCCCCGCCCCCGCCCCCGCAAGGGGTCCTAACTTCAGTAATATCTGACCTAGTATCAGGAGAGGTGGTGAGAGCTTCCATGAGGTTTTAGGAGGCCTTTTAGGAAAACAATCCTAGAAGAATCATCATGCATGTAGGCAACCCATTCAGCAATCTACCTCACGATTCCTGGGAATTGTTCCATCCAGTGGCTTTGCCTCCTTTCTGCTTTAACTGTCCATTCCCAAACCATATCCTTAATCTTGTTAGGGTCTCTCTGGGCCAATTGCACATTATGCTTTGCATGAAGGCCCTTAGTTGTGGAGTGGGTGGGGTGTTAAGTCCAGCCCTTGTTATGGTTCACTAGCTATTCAAGCTCCAAAGCTTGAATTTTGGAAGTTAAGTTGTTCTTCAATATTCCTTGTCTCTCACCTCAACTCTCTCCACTCCACTGTGCCTAACTATTGAATCACCAACTCTTGTTGATTTAGTTTGCAAATATTGAACCTCTTAAGTAGTTTTCCTACTATCCTCTTTCCATACTATGCTCTTCAATCCTACATAAACTTTCATCTGGATTATTGTAACAGGTTTTCTTGACTGAAGCCCCTTTCCTGTGAAATCATTCTCTGTGTCACCACAAATGGTTTTGCAAAAGTCCTAAGTTTAAATTTGCTATTCAAACTGTGTCACATTTTCTGAAGCAATATTTTTCCAAGTGTAGTTGATACATCCCCCAAATCAAGCAGTACCCAATAAAAATGCAGTTTCCTAAGCCACATTCCAGATCTACTGAATTACAATCTCTGGTGTGGGGTGTGTGAGAGGTATACTGGGATTTAGGATCTGCATTTTAATAACCTCTCTAGGGGATTCTTACACAATCTTAAGTTTGAGAACCAGGTTAAATATTTCTTAGAAGGAGTCTGTGCTTTATCAAAAACTTTCTTTTGAGGAAAATTTCTAGACTTTTGGACATGTCCTAGTACATAAAAGAACTTTTTATTTTTGAGAAGAGAACCAAGGGGTAAGAAGGAAAATATTCTAAAGCCAGTTTATATTAGAATAATAAGATGTTTGTGGTTTCTGTAAAGCCATAGTCTGGTTACAACCTTTGCTGAGGCAGAAATTTTCTGTTCTGCACCCTTGATGAGTGGCCATCAAACACTCTATTTTCAGTCAAGAGCTCACTGCTTCATAGGAGATTCTGTTTCAGTGTTGGTCATCAACAGTTTCAGTTGGTTGACCTTGAATGTGCAGGTGTATGTTTGGTTTTGTTCATAAATGACATATGGATTTTATAACAGACAATAGTTCCAAATTATCACATTTTTTTTAAAGATAAGCTTTTAAAAAATTATTTTTAAGGAACTACTTTATCACTTTGTATGAAAACTGTAAATTGTATTCAAAACATTTGTCAAAATGTTCAGAAAAAAAAATCTAGCCTCTAAATGAAAAACTAGTTTTGGACAAAATGAAGTAGCTACTAACACTTTGACGTTTTAAAAATAAATGATTCCTTGCTTGACTTTATTTACTTCTATATTTATTTATTTGTTCCTTTTAAAAAGACATTTATTGAGGGACTGAGATAGGTTTTGGTGACTATGATATTGTGATTTATGATAAGATATGTATATTTTGTTTTAGTCCCATTTCTGGTACAGAGCTCCTAAAACCCTTGGAATTTCCTAAAAGATAGGAGCCAGAACTGTGCCTTTTGTTGTGTTAATGAGGTGACTTTTGGAAAGCACCTAAGGATGGGAGCTGGTTGATAGAAGAGACAGCTATGTGATTAGAGGGTTGAAACTTTCAGTCCTACCTCTTGGGAGGCGAGAGGGGCTGGAGATTGAGTTCAGTCACCAATGGTCAATGATTTAATCAATATGCCTGCATAATGAAGCCTCCATAAAAACCTAAAGGACTGGGTTTGGAGAACTTCTGGGTTAGTGAACATGCAGAAATTTGAGGAGAGTGGTGCACTCGGAGAGAGTATGGAAGCTCCATGCCCTTCCACCATACCTTGCCCTACACATCTATTCTATCTGGCTGTATCTGACTTACATCCTTTTATAATAAACTGGTAATCTAGTGAATAAAATGTTTCTCTGAATTCTGTGAGCAGTTCTAGCAAATTAATTGAATCCAAGGTGAAGGTCTTATCAAGGTTCAATTGTTGGAACCTCCAACTATAGCTGGTTGGTCAAAAGTACAGGTGACATCCTGGACTTGCGATTAGCATCTGAAGTCAAGGGCAGGCTTATAGGACTTAAGTCTTATGCGGTGGAATCTGATACTAATTCCAAGTAGTGAGTGTCAGAACTGAGTTGAATTATAAGACACCCAGCTGATGTCTGAGAATTGCTTGGTGGTGTGGGGAAAACCTCCTTGCATGTTGGAGTTGGTGTCAGAATCTTAGCAATATAAAAAAGAAATGAGTAAGACCTGGTCACTAGTTGTACACAGATCATAGTCTAGTTCAGGGAGAAAGATATGGACATAATGAAGTGTGCTGAGTTTGAGACAGACATGTTCAGCAGGTAGATGGAACCACAGAAGCTGGATTCAAGAAATCTAAGCAAAGGTATCTTGAGCTACATGTACCATTGTGTGTAATTATATCTGTGTTTGAAATGATTATAGCATAGAAAAAGGAGAGGACCTAAAATATACTAAGCTATTTTCAAATATTTAATAAGAAACTATGTGTATAGAGGGTAATAATATATGGATTGTGTGCTGCTCTTCCTCAGTCATGCTGGACGTAAGCCTTTCCTTCAGTTTGTATACTCGATAGACACCACTGTTTACTTAGTGCTGGTGAGCAGAACGGAAATCAGGGAAAAGCCAACTTTGTACTCATAAACTTATATTTTTCAACTCTTTTCATCTGGTGACAGATTGTTTCCATAAAATCCACTTACCAGAGGACTCGTTCATTCTGAGGCCAGTAGTTCTTTTGGCAGTGGCGTTAAAAGTACAGGCTGTGGGATCCCAGCTTCATCTTTCACTAGCTGCATGCTCAACTTCTTTGTGCTTTAATCTCATCGTCTGTAAAATGGGAAGAATAATATACCTACTTCACAGGATAGTTATGAGGCTTAAATGAGATAACACATGTAAAGAGCTCAGCACAGAGTGTGGCACATAGA
Source organism: Equus quagga (assembly GCF_021613505.1). NCBI lineage: Eukaryota > Metazoa > Chordata > Mammalia > Perissodactyla > Equidae > Equus > Equus quagga. Next base: position 16,465,250 of record NC_060272.1, on the reverse strand, counting down.
AATTTCTCACAAGTGCTGACTGTCATCATATGTGGGGATAGCTCTGAGGAGTGGAATGGCAGTGGTTCTGGAGTCAGAAAGCCTGGCCTGCAGTATCCTCTCTGCCATGTGCTTGCTCTGTGTTTTGATCACCTCTTCTCCACCGTGTTGGTGAGTGAGGAATTTCTCACCCTATGGGGATGGGGATGGCCAAACACAGGACATCTGACACTGGACAGATAACAGTTTCTTAGTTACATGTACTCACAGCCTGGGGAGGAGGACACGCACCATACAAGGTCACACAGAGGTTGTGTTCAGGAACAGAATGACAACCAGGAGCGTGGGAGGCAGGCTTTGTAGGAGCAAGAGGGTAGGGTGTCTCCTGGCTCCCGAGGGAGGATGTGATGGTTTGTTTGAACAATTTGTGAGCTGGCAGGGAACTGAAACCTGCTCCTCAGCGAGAAGCAAGAACCATGCTTGATAAGGAGGGTTGTTTGGCTAGAGGATCTTTGCTATGGATGCAGAGTGGGGAGGGGAGCTTACAGTTAGGTCACTGAAGCCCCTCCCAATTTTACCAGATGTCAAGGCAGCATGTAATATTGAACCTTAATTTTAGGTCTTACACAATACTCTGTGACTGAGTAATTCACTTTTATCTCATTGCAACTATGTTTCTTCCTCTGTAAAAGAGGTATGACTTTAAATGAATGTGTCTTGTTAACTACATAATCCACAAATATGCAGTTTTATTAAATAAGCCATTACTGAATATGATTTAGAGAGTATTTCCTGTATCCTGATAATAATATTCTGAGAAAAATATCTTGGTAAACTCCATTACATAAGTTGAGGTCTCTCTTACATTCTAACTGAAACTTCCTTTCTTTCTTTAGAGTCAAGGGCTATGTATCAATATAGAAAATTAATGAATTTTAGTAAGATTTGTGATAATATAACTAGCATAACTGTCAAACGTAGTCATATCACTTTAGTAATTGAAGGCCAAGTGCCATGCACTTCCAGTAAAGGGTGAGTATAAAAAAGTTTACCTTGTAGATATCAGACATCAGTTAATGTTTCTGGCTGATCGTGCTGGTTTACTTCTCAGATCGATATTTGTATCTGACCAATAATGTCAAAATTATAAAAAACTACATAATTAAGGAAAGTTCATCTCTCTACTTACTACTTCCTTCAATCTAGGATTAATTTATAATTTAGTTTTTTTTTCTTTTTTGGTACATTCTATTAATGGACATGAATAGTCAGATGAAAGTGAAAGAATATATACATATATTTTTCAATTATATGCTTTGTGTGTGTGTGTGTCAGTGTGTGTATAATAGCATATCCTTGATGAATCTACAGACTAGGTATGAAAGGCTGACAACCCACCCCCATACCATGATGTGTATTTGTACCACCTGATTTGTATGAGGCTAAGGGAACTAATGTACAAGAAAAACACCTCAGTGTCAGTGATTGAGATTAGTCCCACAGATTGACGTTCAGCCACATAGAGGCAAGTCTGAGAGGTGATAGATGGAGTGGGAATGGGAGAGAGGGACTCAAAAGAACCCAACTGCAAAGGAGATTATAAGAATCCATTATGGGAAGAGAAGTTTCTGGAACAATGAGCCACACTTGGCAACAGAGGCTGAAGCTCAGAGGGGAGCTGTGTTTCTGGGTCAAGTGTGAGGTTGTTGACTGATTCTGTTCTTTGCCAGGCCCTTGATAGTTTGTGCACAACCTGAAGGCTGAACACCTATTGGTGTAAAACCTAAAAGGAAAAAATCCTGGGGGCCAAATGGCTCTGAGGTGTGACCTCTAAAAGAGAGGAGAACACGGAGGAAGGGAGCAGTTCCTAGTAGGCCAAGAGAGGTGAATATAAAGTGGAGTTGGTCTCAGGAAAATATTAGTGGGAAGATAGTATCTGAGGAGGTCAGAAATCAGGATGAAGCTCAAGCCTGGGGGAGCCCAGAGACTCATAAGTCAGGTCAGTGAAGCCTGAGAGAGCATCAGCAATCTGGGGTAGGGTTCCTGTGCCCCAGAGCAGCCTGAGAAGAAACATTGAAGAAAGGAAGACAGTCCAGGGCAAATGGTGGCTCTCAGCAGTGCAGAGATGGCACTGAGACAGCTCCTGGGGGAGCTTGGACCACATGGGGACACCTCTTGGGAACTCCATAAGCTACCAGAGTCAGAAGCGAACCATAAAAGATGGAGGAAAGGGACCTCTGTGGATAGAGACCTCTGACTGAGCCAGAGATGGATCTATTAATATAACCTATATCGTATTACAATGAGGTGTCCTTAGTCTTTCAGCCTGTGACTATAAATAAGGTTATATTTATTTTAATATTCAAATGGTAGCGCTGAGCTCCTGCCTTACTTGTAGTAAGTCTAATTTTGCTCCTCCTCAGGTACTCCTCCTATGTTATATCCAAGACTGTCAAGGATGGTTACTGAAAACCAAAGGCTGGTTCTCACTAGTCTTGGCATCAGGCAGTTGGGAGTATTGCTTCCTTTGCCAAGAAGAGTTTTTCTATTGCTAAGTAACCCTGTCCATTGCTGTGGCTATCGCTGTGGGTGGGAATGTTCCTTCCCTACCCTTGTGTTAGGCCTAGCCAGAGGTGCTCCTCTTTCTTACGGTGAATTTGATCTCAGGGGCTTCTTTAACGTGGTGTTAGTCAGGACTAACTCAACAGGGTTCAGTAACATTGAGCAGCAGAGAGAAGGCTTTGAGTTCTTAATCCCTTTCATCCCAGAAGATCCCTAAGATGCAAATGTGTCCAACTCTTTTTCAACAACTTCTAACCTCTTGTACCAACGGCTATAGGTGAGGGACAAAGAGATTCCATCCACTTACTAACTCAAGTTCAGATTCTGGTTAAATTTAAGTCCTGTTGAATATCACAAAGATAAAGCATTGGGAAGTTGCTTTGGATTTGTATAATTAAAAAGGGCTCCTAAAGTGGTTCTTTCCAGATTAAAATAAGTTTTCCCTAAGGAGAAGTTCTAGCTCCCAAAAAAGAATATTTGTCAATATTTGTCAAAAAACACTAAACTGCCCTTAAAAAAATTGTCTTCCCCTGCCCCAACAGCTATTTCATGTTTATAAGACCTCAAAGAACATACTTCTTTGCTGACTTGTTCACAGTGCAGCATAGAATTGGTTGTAGGAATGTGTTAAAAGCATATTGGTAGTAATTCTAGCTCTTCTCCAGCTGGATAGCGCTGTGAGAAAGTGGGTGAAGGAGTCCCTGGCCTGGAAGACAGAAGACCCTGATGGACTAGATCTCTACTGCTTCTAAGCTGTGTGACTACAGAGAGGTTACTTAATCTCTATGGACATTGATGGAATTAGAGGGCTTGGACAGTGGTCCTCAAAATTTATTCTTTGAAACTCTTTGTCCATCTTTTAATCTCTAAGAGTATAGCAATGCTGTCCTTGATCACAGGATTGTTATCTTATATTGTGAAGTATAATTAATACCAAGGACAATCATAGTAGAAACAAGAATTATTTTTTAAATGCTTACTATTTTTCAGGTACTATAATATGCATGAATTATCTTATTTAAGATGTGTATGAGGTGTGTATTAATATATCCATTTTATAGAAGTTAAATAAATTGTCCAAGTCGTTTATCTAGAATGTAGCAGATCCAGGATTCAAACCCAGGTCCATCTGGGTTCTCATCGTGTACATATAATGCATGCAGAAAAATACATAAACCAAAGTTCTAGCATGGTTTGGCTGTAAAGAAATTGAAATCTAAACAAAAATGAATTAGGCAATAATAAAAGAGAAGACTGGGAATAAATTTTGTAGGGAAAAAAAAAGATCCATAGAAGAAAAACCTTGGAAAGTTGCTTTATAGTGACATAGGTTGACCAAATGCCTTCAGGCACAAAGCCACAAGATTGATTTGTATGAATAAATATTGATTTGACAGGAAGTCAGACAAACTAATTATGTGAGTAAGTCTATCTACTGTATGTTAAACCGAGCCGTACCACAAACAATCTGAGAAGAAAACTGTTGCTGCAGACAGTTCCTGATATAACCTGGGACTTCTCCACTCCACTGACATATCTTACCTCTGCAATAACATGGATAATAATACCTTCAGCCCAAGCGGGCTCTCCTTCCGAATGTCTCCATTTCTCTCATCCTCCATGTTGGCAGTCTCACAGTCATTTTTGACCTCCTTTTCTCCTTTGACTCCTGTTTGTTACCTTCCCTTTGATTCTTATGCAGACTCTGGGCATTGATGTTGAACCAGACAGACACGGTCCCTGTTCTCCTAAAGTTTGCTGTTTATTGGAAGTTACTTGGGGTTGAGGCTTTGAATCCTGTCAGAAAGATCTCAGCCAGAGTGGGATCTTACCATGGTCAAGTTCTAGTGGAATCAGGAGAGATGACAAGGACTGCCTTAGGTTTTGGGGGAGGCTGGTGAGGGAAACAATCCTAAATTAATTCATCGTCCATGTAAACAATCCATCTACACCTAGAATTCCTCCTGATTCCTCTGCTTTGTTCAAGCTTTTATTATGTCTCCTTTGGTTATTATGAGAGACTCTTCTAATTGGCATTCAAATCATTCCTTTTTTTAGTGCTTTCTGCCAAGTGCTGCCATATTTATTTTCCTGATGTGTAAGGTCGTTGTTTTACTTTTAAGCCAAAGACTATTGTGTATTCTGTGTCCTTTTGATTTTTCCAAGTCAAGGCCAAGTTCCTCATTTTATAATTCAAAGATCTCCATCAATTGCTCACTCTTTCCCTATTCACAGATCTTAGTCCCAGCTCCATCATTTCTCAGTACCATCCATCCACCTAATCTAGTCCCATCTGACTCATTCTTTCTCTCCCCACAAGTATTTATTTCACTGATATTCACCAAAGCCACATTTGCTTTCTCTCTCTCTTCGTGGGTGTGTGTTTATTTATAGATTTGTTTTTTTTACTGAACCGTTTGAGAGTATGTTGCAGACATGATACATCACCCCTAAATACTTCAGCTACATCTTTTAAAAATAAGGACATTCTCCTACACAATCATTTTCACATCCAAGAATTCAGCACTGGTTCAGTAATATCTAAAATGCAGTCTATATTCACATTTCTCCAATTTAGGGGGAAAAAATCCTGTGTAGCTGTTTTTCCCCTTTCCAGGATCTAATCAAGGAATTTCATTGCATTTGGTAGTTATGTCTCTTTAGTATCCTTTAATCTAAAACACTCCTGCATGATATTTTGTCTTCATGACATACATATTTTTGAAGAGTACCCATCCAGTGTTTTGCAGAATTTTTGTCTATTTGGATTTGTCTGATGGTTTCCTCAAGATTATATTCCAGTTAAACATTTTAGCAAAAATACTATATAGGTGACATTGACTTGTTACTTTTTTCACTTATTTCCTCATGTTGCTCTCTTGGCTTGAATGTTCTCTCACTTCCATCTTGTTATTGAAAACCATACTTTCTCTTCAGTTAAATTCAGAAACTTGTTATGTGATCCTTGCACTGTGCCAGGTGATCTGGGCGCAGGAAGAAAGTAGGAGATTTTCCTTCCAGGGCACTTGCATGATCCACACCCTGCCAGGAATCTTCCCTGATTAACCCTGCTCACAATGATCTTGTCTTTCCTGAATTTCTGTAGCCCTATAGTCTATAAACTATAAGATTCCTTTGATTATGAATGTTCAGCCTTGTAAGATGCTGGAATTTTTGTAGTGTGTGTGAGTCTTCTTGTCCAATAAGACTCCAACTTCCCTTATCACAGATGTATGTCTTTTACCATTTTTTCTTGTCTGTTACATCACCAGCAAAGTGCAAGACCAAAGGCCAGTGCTTAAGAAACAGTTATGAGTGGATTCGGTTTTTGTAATGCCTTCCTTATTTTAAAGCCTTTTGCCTGTTTTTCAAAGGAAGGTAATTCTTGACAGTCTTCTGCATTGAAAAGAAGCTGTGGCACAGATAATACACTAGTATATAGCTTTGGAATGCATTACATGACTTTTGAAAAATCATCCTTTTATATCATCCTTATTATGTTTGTGTAAGACCATGATCAATTGGTGTTCCCTCAGAATAAACTTGAGCATTGTGAAAAGATAATCAGGAATGTGTTGAGTGCTTCAGATTTTTAAATCAGCCATGGATGATCTTCAAAGCAAATAATCCACACTTGCAAAATTAGTCACTTAAACCCTTTGTCTACATATAAGATTAGATGGTTTGAATCGTCATGCTATTCTGTACAGAGATCATTCTTCTCATGAAGCTATTTTTAGTCCATCTGTGCATGTTGCTTAAAACATTTTCTTTTGGAAATCAAAAAGATGAATCAGAATGCAGAGAATTATAATACAGCCAAAATCCATGTTAAACAGAATCCAGTGGGGAGACTGGTGTTTTTATGAAGGGCTCTTAAATTTTGCACTGTACTTTATTATTCTACATTGAGAGAAAAACATGTTTACAGTCATGGACCAACTGGATCACTCCGGTTACCCCAAGGCCCCAAATATTGTCTGCCCACGCAAAATCAATCAATCACTAGATGTAAGGTTTTCATGCATTACTGTTTGTTTGATTATTTGTTTGTTCATTTATTTATTTATTTTGGATCAACCAATGCACAGAAACTTTGCTTGATGCTCTAACAGGGAGTTCCATAAAGCCCGTCTTTTCTCCCACTTTGTATATTAGGGGCCATTTGCAGTTGACTGCACCAGGTCTTTTGATTGCTGGCCATCTGGTGTAGCCTTGGCCTCTGAGTCTTACAGCCATAGAGTCCCCAGCAGTGGATTTACCACCCTTTCTGGTATAAAACAACCATTTGGCGAACTCTGATGGCCTTTAAGCTGTCAACTACCCTCTGGTCTGCCTTGACTGCCATAGATTCATCTGTGGTTTGTTTGCTGGAAAATAAACCTCAAGGTATTTAATCATGTACTTTTGGTCACATCAATTTAGTGTGTGTTACATTTGCATGTATGGAGCTTAATCATGGAGCAGGTGTGAAAGAATTCTATATAGATATCCAGAATGAATCAAAGTAGCTATATTGAGTTATTTGAGTAATAAGTTGGACATGGTTCTAAGAGAAGTGAGTTCCTGGATTGTAATTAGAAGAGTTTAATATTCACCAGGCTGATGTGTCATATAGTTTCTAAAGGATTACCATTACATTTGTACCTAATAAATATATTCTTCATGAATATGCTAAAGCAATATTGATTTACTCAACAAGATGGTGCTTATAAGGAATAATTAACTGAAATGATTTCAAAGACCTGTGTAAACAAAGCAGGTTGTGTAAACACACCTTCAAATTAGAATGGGCCCATAGGCCTAGAGCTGATGAAAAATGTGATCATACCTAAAATTTCTGACGACAGAAAAGGAAAAAGTGTCATTTATCCTATACTTTTTAAAAGTTTCTGAAACTTCTTACCATTGTCTACATCCTTAACCTAACATAGCTGGGAAAGCTTTGTGGAAATCTTATGAATTGTTAAATTTTCAATAAACTTGTAGGTTAGAAATAGATGTGTATACCACATTGATATAAATAATTGTTAATTATTTTAAAAACCTGCCACCGTGGGTATATATATAGGAATTTTTTATCTGTATGGAACACACGGAGGCCTAGTATTTAAAAAAATTATTCAGGCATTTATCTAGTACGGTAATTAGTGAATTCTAGTTCCCTAAACTCATCTTTCCTCTACAAAAAGTGCTATGTATGAGAATATGAGTATATAATTTTTAAGCTCTTAATTAGCACAATGGATGAAAGATTATTGGAAATGGAAGGAATGTTAAAAACCATCTAGCCGAACTGTTTTACAGTGAGGAAACTCAAGGCTAGCTAGAAGAGACTTGGTCATGATTTTAACAGTGACAAAGTCAAGACTTAAACTCTGATTTCCTGTGTCTAAGTCGTTGCTCTTTCCACATTCCGGGAGAAAACAGAACATTTTAAATAATTTTATGCTCACTGAGGATCAACTCAGCAAGGAGGCACATAAGTAAGAGGTCACCAAAAATCAAACCGTCACTTTTGAGCTCGGTTTTTGATTTCTTTTCTTGCTTCTTACCTTTTATTTTGTAGTATCAATGACTCTTTAGGACTGAACTAATTTATTTATTTTTTATTTTATTTTATTGTATTTTTTTGAGGAAGATTAGCCCTGAGCTAACATTGCCGCCAATCCTCCTCTTTTTGCTGAGGAAGATTGACCCTGAGCTAACATCTGTGCCCGTCTTCCTCTGCTTTATATATGGGATGCCTACCACAGCATGGTATGCAAACTGGTGAACCCCGGGCCGCTGAAGCGGAATGTGCAAACTTAACCGCTGAGCCACCGGGCCGGCCCTGAACTAATTTATTTGTCTTTGCCATTTTAATTTCAGTGAAATTTAAGAATGTCTTTAGTATTGATACAAGCTGTCTTTTTATTCTCTCCAATTTTAGTATCACTCAAACCTGTATAAGATATTTAATTCAGTCCGATAAGCATGAATTGAATCATATTTTTCCATGAGAAGTTCACAATCGCATATAAGGGCTCATAGGTATTAAAAATATTTGAGATCATTAAAGGTACCGTGCAATATTCTTAGATCATTCTTCCAGTTATCTACAGACTCTTCCCTTTCTCTCATCTACCACAGTCAATATGTCACCAAACCCATTGATTTTACCTCTTAGGTATATGCCAACATACACCCCTCCTTCCCCTTTCCTTGCAGCTGCGCCAATTCAGGCTGGATCACAACGGGGCTGACGTTTGCAATGGCCTCTTAACTGGCCACTAGTCTCTGTCCTCCTCCCCTAGTCCCATGCAGTTCAGTTTCATTAACATCACCAAGTTGTTTTTATAAATTTCCAATCACTCTGTGGCATGAAATCTGTCATTTATTCCACACCATGAATAGGCTAAAGTTCCAGCTCCAATGCATCCATACGCATGTTCTTTGCCCCTTTAATCCCATGTTCTGCCTTTTCCTCCACGCTGATCCCCAACGCCTAACACCCCAGCCACCCCAAACGTCTATGTTCATGTAATATTTTGGACTCCCTCTCTAGTTCCCCCCCCCCCCCACTCCCACCATAGTCCAGCAAACGGATTCATCTTCAGGGTGCACTTCTTCCTCTATGCTCACTTGATAGCATTGCATTCTTATTTGTTACTTTTTACTCTCAGTATATATAAGTGCAGAGACCAATTTTTTTGGCTATATATGCCCGTAATCTTGCATTGTGAGGAGCTCAGATGAAGTTGATCTTCATTATTCGTGGATTCAATATTTGAGAATTCGCCTACTTGCTGGAATTTGTTTGAAACTCCAAAATAAACACTCACGGAGCTTTCACGGTCAGTCACAGACATGCACAGAGAAGCACAAAATTTGAGTCACCTGAAGTGTACATTCCTAGCTGGGGTTGACACTCTGCCTTATTGTTTCAGCTCTTATACAGTAAGCAAATGTACTTTTAGGGTCTATTTAGTACCACATTTTTCACATTTTTGTCCATTTTATTGGTGATTCTTTTCTTTAAAATGACCCCTAAACGTCTTGTTGAAGAGATGTCTAGTGTCCCTCAGCACAAAAAGGTTGTGATGCACCTTAGGGAGAAAACAAGTGTGTTAAATAAACTTTGTTTAGGCATGATCTATAGTGGTGTTGGCCATGAATTCAACGTTAATGAATCAAGAATATGTATTAAAGTGAGGTGTCTTTAAACAGAGACACACATTAAACAAATTTATGTATTGATTAGTTGATGAAAATCTTGTGCCCAGAGACTCATAGGAACTTAACCCTGTATTTCTTCTAGGAGCAGTGATTCAATATTCACTATCTCAGTGTTTGTAGTAACTTTATGGAACATAATTACTTTGAATAATGAGAATTCACTGTAAATATTACGTGGAAGGCCAAATGAATAAGTGAGTTGCATCCACAGCTTCGTCTTCTTCTCAAGTTTAATGTTTCATGAAGGATAGACTTTCATTCCCACGATCTCAATGAGGAAATCTACTGAAACTCCTTTTGGAAGTAAGAGTGGTTTTACATTTTCTCAGATTAAGTAACAGGACACACTGGTGAATTAGCAAGGTGCATGGGAAAAGAAGGGAACCAGGCGCTGAAGACCTGCTCAAGTCCTGGCTTTTCCTTGGAGCTCTTGGAGAAATCATTTAAGCATTCTTAAAATGGATGTGAATAATAACCCACCTCACCTGACTGCTGAGAGGAAAGAGAGAAGAAAGAGCGAAATAATGGGTGTGGAAGGTGTCTGATGCTTGAACTACGTTGCACAAATGTGAAGATACATTATTACAATATATTTACAGTTTGGCTTAAACGAATAACATCTACTCTCTGCTGCAGCAACTGCTTTTCTAACTTTGTCCATTCACCTCCCTTCATCATTCTCTTCTGACGTCTTTATTCACACTCTCTACTTGAGAAGAAAGACTACTCTCAGAGAACAATACTTTATTAAGCATTTTGTATGTGGTATAAACAGTTTATTTCAATCCATACCTATAGGCTGACTGCCTGACAAATTTCCAGTGTGGCTCCACTGTTTTCTTATCCTTTGACCTGAGTCCAACCACACAAGAAAGGACTGATTGATCAACTAATCAATTCAATAAATAATTATTGAACATCTCCTCTGCACCAGGCATGATGGTCAGCGATGGAGATGCAATGATGAGCAGGGAGAGGATGAAGCCCCTGTCCTAATCCACAACAGGGGTGGACTCTTTTAGTCACAATAATGAAACAAATAGGACATGAAGGAGAGGAACACAATTCTATGAAAGGCTGTAACAAAGACACCTTACCTAGAGGGTGAATTTGAAGGAAGTGATGGTGTCCTGAAGAAGTGACACATGATCTGAAATCTGAAGGATTAGTGTGAGCTAACTTGGTGAATAAGCTTGGAATGGAAGATGGGGAGAGTGTTGAATATACCAAATGGGTACATAGCCTGTGCAAAAGCTCTGTGGTGGGATAGGGGCATGGCACATTTAAAGAACTGAAAATGACTGGTATGGCCAAAGAGCAGTAAGTATCAGGGAGATTGACAGGAGAAGAGGCTGGAGGTGTAGGAAGAATCAGACCCTCAGGGACTCGAATGCAATGTTGATAGTTTTGATCATTACCCTACAAACAGTAGGAGGCCAATCCTACAAAAGTAGGAGTTTAAAGCATCAGGCTTACATAAGGATATTTGGGTTCTGAAAGGAATCACTTCGCCTCCAGTGTGGAGAATGGATTATAGAGGGATGGGAGTAACCCAGAGGGGACCTAGGGAGACTCCAGATAGGAGGCTATTGTACTGTAATCATCCAGGAAACTACTAAATGTGTGAAGATTTGCTATACAACTTATAATAACTTAAGTAGTGAATGGTTTAAATAAAGCTAAATTTCTTCCCTTTAATTTTAAGGGCTGAGTCCTTTCTTAATAATTATCATCTTCATCCTAATGCTATAAATTTTGAAATAATGCTCGTAGACAAGTATGTAATTTTGGTATTACTTGAAATGGATAAAAAAATTGCTTGCTTGCCAGGAAGATTCTGATAATTTCACTTTTTAAAGAAGGAAAAGCTAAGCACTGAAGAATTTAAAATTTGTGGCTACTTTTAGTTGTGGTAGTGAATATGCGAGTTACTCTTTTGGAAAAAGAATGCAGCCTGCAGAACCTGTGACAAGCAAGGGAGATGGGCTTGTTTAGCCACAGCAAGAATAAAATCTCCTTTCATTCCTTATGCAATATTAGTCATGAACTTCCAGGTTAAAAGTAAAATTTTCAGGTCAGGATGAGGAAAATGAGCCAACCAGAGTTTAGACAGGCCAAGATTTCTTCTTAGTGGATGAGGCCAGTGCTGATCACCATTTCTACCTGTCACGCCAGAAAATGGTTCAATAATGAAAGTAGTTATGGGGAAGGAATGATGTCAGTCATTTGTCCCATGACATTTTTTATAAGGTATCAATTTTAAATGACTGGGAAAACATAGAGAAACTGAAATATGCTTTTTCTTCAGTATTCTTGACCTCTCTTGGCAGCTTGTAGCCCCTGCTCTCTCAGCTTCCTCTCTGTCTCTGCACTGAGGAAGCAGGGTCAAGCCGATGTCTGGCTGTAGCTGTGGCTCTGTTCCTTTGCCACTTGACCTTCTCCATGGCTGTTCTTGTGGGCCTTAATGTCTACTCAGAGAAGTGCTTTGGGTGGAGACAGGCTCAGCCAGTTTTCTGGATTTGTTCTAGAATGGAATGGCCACAGCAAGTAATCAAGAATTCGGTCGTATTTAGGACTCTTAGTGCACCTTGGGATAAGGGGATATGGCCACTCTTTCAGATTAAGCTTCTCTTCCAATTTTAACTCCTGTCCCGCTTTCATTTTGACTTTCAACAGGGTAGAGGCTCTTTTTTCTTTTGTAGTCTTAGTTTTAAATCAGCATGATATTATTTTTGTAAAACGACACCTAAAGTTTGATAAATTAACTTTAGAGGTGACACGGAGCGTATCTGGTAGAAATATAGTTTGTATAAAATTGTATAATCCTCATTGTGCAGAACATGAAGAAAGGCATGATTATAGCTTTTTGCCAATAATTTTTGTAATAAAGAGCTTTGAGAGTGATCTTATTATTTAATATTTCCCTGCCTTGTGGTACATTGTCTAGTTGGTACAGAAGAGTGTAAGAATACTGCAGTTCAAACTCATTTTTGTACAAAGTGAGGCTAAGATCTTTTAAAGAAAAATATGCACAAAGGTGAGAGAATTGTACTAGCAAATTCTCAGAATCATTCAGTTTTATATACAGTGTGAAAACCAATGGGTTTATTTTATTATTTTATTTTGTTAACTGTAGGGAAAAAAAAAGTGGTGAAGGTGGTGAAACATTAAAATAATTGCTGCCTCTGCCTGTTTACACCAAGAAGATCTTTCTGTCTTTCTATTGTCTTTATTTGTTCATTTATTGCTTCGTAGTCGTCTCAAATGGAAAGCTTTTGGCTAATGCACTTATATAATTTGGAATATTTCTATTTGCTCCAGAGGATGTTGGAGAGACTCTATTTCTTTTTCCAGCATCTGAGTTAAAAGATAAATTAGTTTTTTATAATAATACTGTTATACATTTTTTTGTAGTATTTCTGGAGAACAACAAAGAGGAGTATTTATTAGTGTTGCAGCATCCCTGTGAAGTTTCTAGCGACTGTAATTGTTCCTATTTTGCGATAAACCAAACTGGTCAGGTCAAATTTATCTTTAATAGCAGACTAAACTCTATTCTCAGTTCTGAGTCGGTGGTTTAGTGCTAAGTTTGCTGGTATGATATGAATATGTTGTCTTTCTCTTTAGGTCCCATGTGGCTCTTTCCTGCCAGTGTGTCAGACTACCCTTAGCAATGCATTCACAGAAAGCGTTCAGAGGCTGGACTTTGAATACTGACTTCAGTGGTAAACCATGACTCAGGTGCTCTACCCCAATGTGCCTATTCACATTGCTATCATTGCACTTATTTCATTAAAACTGCTTTTTTGTCTGACTTGACCTCTCCCAGTCTCAACAGTGTTGAGTCCTTGAAGACAGGATTTTTTGTTTATTTATTTATTTACTTTTATATCCTTGGTTCTAGGCACACAGTCTTGGGCATAGTAAACACTGTAACTTGACAAAGGTGATAGGATGTCCCTCCTGTGGATATGTTAGATTATGTAAGACTTTGTCTTAGGAGATAGGAGTGCTGGATTCTCCTGCTGGCCCTGATGTTGTGAGAGGCCAGCAGAGAAGGCTGTGTGGCTTGGAACTGAAGATAGCCTCTAGGAACTGAGGGTGGCTCCAAGATGACATCCAGCAAGTAGAGAGGGATTTCAGGAACTGGATGTTACCAGCTACCACATGAGCTTGGAAGATGATCCCAAGCTTCAGAAATGAATGCAGCCTGGCTGACAGCATAATTATAGCCTTGTGAGACCCTATGCAGAGGACCCAGTATACTGTGCCCAGACTCCTGACCCCTAGAAACTTCCAGATAATAAATGTGTGTTATTTTAAGCCACATTTAGTACCACATGTGTGGTAATTTGTTATGCAGCAGTAGATAACTAATAGACACATCTGTTCAAGTTTCTGAATAGCTGTCTAACTTTGACCCATTTTTGCCTCATTAATATTAGACATTAAGGTATATCTTAAATTTAATTTGTAACTAGAGAAAAATAACAGCTAATTTTTTTAAATTTTCAAAGAACTATTAATAATTTTTAATTAGCAACAAATTTAAAATGTGAGTGAGGTAACAGATAAAGCAGACCCTTTTAGACTCAAAGAGATGTTAGAGTTTGTCTAACCCTTTTATTGTATAGATGAGAAAATTGAACCAACTTTACACTACATACCATTGCCTCTGTGCATTATGAAATTTTCACTGAGATTTTTATAAGTTTGAACTGAAAGAGGTTCTTAATCTATGTAAATATCCCTTATATTGTTTATTTATGGAAGTGAGGAAAAGCCCAAAGTTGCATTGTACAAATACAAAGAAAATACTTTAGTGTTAACCAGAGCCCTACCCGTTATAGAAGATCCTGACAGTTGCCAGAGGGGAGATGGGCCTGGAGGTATCCAAGAATCACCCATGTCCATTGGTTAGAGCCATTGGCCATGCCATTCCTCTTCTCAAGGGCTATAAATAAATTAGCTTCTGATATAGGATTGGGGGACCCAAGTTTAATATGTTTACTTGTGTGTGTTCTGTAGAGGGTGCAATATTCTTTGAGTCATTGACTCATTGTGCCTATAGAATAAGTAAAAGTTCTGCACCTTGCTGTTTAAGTTCTTTCCTCAGATATGGCTTAATTTACTGTCTCAACTCTTTTCAGGGGAGACTGGCTGTATCGTCTCCACCTCTGGGTTTTGTTCACACAACTCACAAACCCACAAGTTTGAACTCTGCTCTTCCTTCAGATAGGGAAGCTCACGTTCTCCATCTCTTCAACGGGGGCTGCCTCTGCTCATCTCAACACAGCACAAAAACTCCCTTTGATTTGGTAGTGCTGAAATCACACACACACACACACACACGCACACTCATATTCTTGGTTCCCTAAATAGACTGTACATTCCTTCACTTTTGGACAGAGTATCCTATACAAATTATTATCCCCCCCAGTATCTAGTAATGTGCCTTGATAGGTATTAATTTGATGTTTGTTAACTGATTAATTAATTAATTGGTTAGTGTGGATAAGGAAGTGGGTAATGGATATAATTAGAGGAGTGATAGCAGGAACTTATCACAGTTGATGGGAACTGGGGAGTTGGTAATGGCTGCAATTAGAGACCTAATAACAGGAGCATATTAGAAAAGGGACGCTGAAGGGAAGATGAGGTCACAGGGAAGGAGTGAAAAGAGAAGAGGCATTGAGACTGAATGGTGGAAGGAAAATCCCACCAATGGTTCAGGGCTTTGTGGTTTTGGAGCTGGGAGATTAAGATAATTCTCTGACAAACTCAGGAGCAGGAAAATACATTGTGGTTTGTATACAATTTGTTCTTCTTGTCACATCTTGTCACTATGATGTCCTTGAGTTACATGCCATCAAGATTTCAGGGCGGGGGCCGGCCCCGTGGCCAAGAGGTTAAGATCGCCGGCTCTGCCCAGGGTTCCGATCCTGGGTGCCGACATGGCACTGATCGTCAGGCCATGTTGAGGCGGTCTCCCACATGCCACAACTAGAATGACCCGCAACTAAGATATACGGCTATGTATGGGGGGATTTGGGGAGATAAAGTAGAAAAAAAAAAAGATTGGCAACAGTTGTTAGCTCAGGTGCCAATTTCTTAAAAAAAAATAAAGATTTCGGGGCGTCTTCTTTTCCTCCTCGTAAGAGTAACCTACTCCCTGATTTCCAGACCCAGCCTCCCTGATTTCCGGACCCAGAGTATTAATTTGCAAGATAATGAAGATAGAAATAGTGCAAAGAACTAAAATATAGAAAAAAATGTTTTTTAAGCACACCTTTCTGGAATTAATGAAATTATTTGAATGTAAATCTGAGTATCTCTAACTTAAAATACATTGATTATTAAATGTTTAATTATTTTAAGCTGGTATAGGGAAGACATCAAAGTAATTAAAATGGTGTGGAGACTGGGAGAGTACATAAGAGGCTGCACCCTGCTTTTACTGGGAATCTTTCGTCAGAAGACTTTCCCTTTTTTTGTACCTAATTGGTTTTTTTCTTTCTCTAGTTGAAAAGATTTGCCTTTGTTTCAATTGAACATCATCCTGTTTTTAAGTCCCACTTTTAGGGGTCATTTGAAACTGTGTCCAATCCTCTAAGCCCTCCAATTTGGATGTCAGTGCGGACTTAATAAGCATTCTTTGTTTTCTCATCATCTAAGTCAGCATTCAGAATCCCAGCTTTATCAGGCCTCCTTGATGGATGTCCCTTAGTAAACTGATAACTATCCTAGAGCTATGCCCATCTGTCCTCCTCTGCAGGCTGAAAGTGCCTGAATGTACTCAATGAATCTTGGTAAAAACTATCCTTTCTCAATTTCGCATAGCTTTATTTGTTGAGTGTTATAATTGTCATAAACATACACCTTCATGAATCAGAAATACTCTACGGTGACTTTTTTATTTACCATGTAACTGTGTGTAATACTAGTTCAGTAGTTTGTGAATTGAAGAGCTCATCAACCCAAATTCTCTGAACTACTTAGGACTCTTTGAAGTTGATGTAAGATACATTTAGACCTATTAACTGTCTACATAAGATATAGATGGATGTACAATCTATGAGAACTTGGGACAAATTACTTAGCCCCTCAGATTCTTATCTGTATAATGGAGATAATAGTAGCATTTACTTCATAAGATTGTTGGGTAGATTAAATGAGATAATATACATAAACAGCTTACAACAGTCTGGCGTATATGCAACTATATAAGTTTTAGTTATTATCATTGGGTGGTTTGAAATAGTCAATGTAAATGAGACTGACCATTTTTAGGTCTGTGTTTGTTGAGGCAAAATTTACATGCAATAAAATCTACGATTTTAAATGTGCAGTTGGATGACTTTTGACAACCATATACACTCATGTAGTTCACAGTCTGGTTAAGATACGGAACATTTATATCACCCAGGAAAGTTCCTTATGCCCCTTTGCAGTCAATCTCCTGTCTCCCGGAGAAAGATAATTCTGATTTCTATCACCAAAGATTTGTTTTGCCTGTTATAGAACTCCAGATGAATGGAATCATAGAATATGTACTCTTTTGTGTCTTGCTTCTTTTCTGCAATGTATTTTTGACATTCATCCATGTTGTCGCATGTGTCAATAGTCCAGTCCTTTTCATTGCTGAGTGGTATTCCATTATATGTACATATAACCTGTTTATCCATTCTCCTATTGGTGAACGTTTGGGTTGTTTCGAGTTTGGGGCCTCTTATGAAGGAAAATGCAATGCATATTCTTATATACATCTTTTTCTGGATATATGTTTTCCTCTCTCTCGGGGAACACCTTTGAGCAGACTCCCTGGATCATAGGGTAGGCACATCCTAGCTTTTGAAGAAAGTAACTGTTTCCAAAATAGTTTTACCCTTTTGATATTCTCACCCACAATGTATCAGATTTCCAGTTGCTCATGTCCTCACTGACCTCAGTTTGCCATTTCAGCCATACTAGTGGGCATGAAGAGGATCTCATTACAGTTTTAATTTTCATTTCCTTGTTGACTAATGATAAGGAGCTTCTTTTCATGAACTTATTGGCCATTCATACATCTGCTTTGGGGGATTGTCTATTCAAGTCTTTTGCCAATATTTAATTGGTTTGTTTGTTTTTATTATTGATTATTTTTATGTGATTTGAATACTTATATAACAATCAAATTCTTTGATATGTACAGCACATTTATTATGTATTTATTCCATTTGTCAATGGAAGGAAATCACTGCCAAAGTGGTTTATTTATCCTCAAATAGACTCAGTAAATTATCAATACCTTTGTTTCAAAGTTTCACACCAAAACCAGAGCCAAAGCAGGTGTTGCTACCATCTGAGAGTGATGATCGTTTGCAGATGCTACATATGGTATTTCCAGTAACTTAGAGTCTACATTATGTAGTTCTCTACGCTTTTACACCTTGTGACTTAATCATTTCCTTCCTACACTTGTTTTAATTTGTCTCTTCAAGGAGAAAAAAAATCCCTGTGAGAATATGAGAGTATAATTAGTTCCTATGAATTGGGTATTTTCAATAACTGGCTTTTTTTGTCTTTGTTTTCAGGAAGGGGGAGCAATTGTCTTTTTCTGGGGGGGGGCAGCATTACTTTCTATGTACAATAATGTAGCTGTGAAAGTTGAATGCTTTCATTAGCTGGTACCGGGGTCATTACAGTAGTGACAGCTAAGAAATGTTAATACATACTTAGAAAATGTGTTTGTTAATGGTTCTCAAGCAAAGACTGTGACAGAGCTGCCCCTGATTCCATAAACATAAGGCATATTAATCCCTTTAGTTGACAGGTGCTTAAATGGACAGATTGGATGAGTAATTGGGTTGTTCGCCTAATCCTTAGCTTTGAATATAAATGAGAAATATCTCGATATTTGTATTTGTCTCAGTTAACGTCTTCTAATTGATTTATTTTAAAATGAACTGTTTCTGTAGAATAGTGATTTCTTTCAGCATCTGTTGTTCATATGAGAGGGGTTGCAATTAAAAACATTTCTAAAAGGCCATACCTTTTAATATTCAGCAATCTTTCCAAATCCCATATAAAGGATCGAGGAAGTCATCCTCCAATGATTTCATTTTAAATAACATTATTTTTTGGAAAAAAAAAATCTATTCCCTAGGAAGAAGATTAATTCCTTTGGAGGCTGCTCTGTGCCTTATGTGCCCCAAGGATACAATTTAGTGTTATACTGTGTGACCCGAAAATTATGAGGTAGTTTCCAGAAGAGCCTAATATGCTCTCAGGAGGCAGCGCCTGTCCTGGAAAGACCTCGCTCAATATTCCCCTTTTACTTGAAGACAGTGAGAGACATTACTTAACATTTTAAAGAGTGGGCTGATATATTTCTGAAACTTTTGTTGCAGTCTCTCATCTGTCAGTGTGATGAAGGATTGGGAAAGAAATTTAGAGTAAGTGAGAATTGTGGCATGAGAGGAATGGCAGACATTTTATAGAGCAACATAGGAAGAAAAGTTTGGAAGGAAAAGTTGGGGAGTTCTGCATACCAAATCAGGCCAAGAGCCAAGCAGCTCGGAAAGGGTCAGCACCTTAAAAACAGCAACAGTGCAATCAACACCTTACACTAAAGCCAGAGTGAGTTACAGGACAGTGGAGCGCTAGGGGAGGCAAGGTTGGGTAATGAAATGAGGTACTATATCCAGAGAGAACCAAGGCAGGGAACATCTGAGTAGCCAAATTTTGTATACGTGTTTTTTCTTTTTCCTATGTTTAGGACTCTTTCTGTGTTTTATGTCTATATACATCATCATTTTTACAAATATTTGAAAACTTAGTTCACACAGACAGCTGTGTAAATTTTTAATTGATTAGCGTTTGTAATATTTACAACTGTTAATGTTTTATTTTGGGGGGATGAACGATATGAAGGTGTTGCTATATGTGGAAATATGATGTTATCATGTTTAGTCATGGCCGATGGGAAGTCCTAGAAGGAAGATCCATGTCTCTTCATTTTTGTACCTTCGGGATCTAGCACCATGCCTTCTAGGAGAAGCAAGGAGAGTGAGTTAATGGAATAAAATCAGATTTAGGAACTTTCTACCAGACTTGAGTACTTCTTAATAATGATTTCTTGATAGCAGGCGACAAACTCTTTTACTTACATGGTAAGTACATCCATATGGTTGCTACATTTTCTACCTCTTTTGCAGATATAAATTGCATTTCTTTTGGGAGAAGATTGCCTATGGCATAGTGAGACAGGAATCTTTGGAATGATTGTTTCCACTGGTGTTCAAAGGCCTGGCAGTATAGAAAGGGATGTGTTTGGAGGAACAATAGGATTTCTGAAAATTGCCTACATTTTCCTCCAGTGTCTACCAAGGACCTTTGGTGTGGTCTTTAGTTACTTTTTAAAGAGTCATTCACATTTATAAACTCTCAGGGGTGAGTTTTGAAAACTTAGAACAATAAAAAGTAAAATTCTCAAGTTTGTTCAATAAGACTTTGGGATTTTCTGTTTCCAATTCACTTTTCAGTTACGTGATTAATTTAGTTTCTTTGAAATTTGTAATCCTTTTATGCTAGGTTCCACAACTGTTTAAGGAGCTGGAATACTAATGGCATTAAACTGCCGTGTTTATTTTGGATTAGTTCAGTTTAATTACAATCTCAGCCTTTTCTAATTGGTTTTATATTTTTCTTCAGCCATTAATCTGGTATCACACACAGATAATTGTGACAGCTCCTTCATATGAAAAGAGAAAAAAGAAAACATTCAACTAGTACTTTGAAGAGTATAAATCCTTGTGCCATAATTCTTAGGCTCAATGATACTGATTTCTTCCTTCTCAAATACTAGTGAAAACAGCTATTACCTATCCCTGTACCTTTTGCTTAGCTTTATGAAATTGTAGTACTTAATTTGTTTCCATGTCTGTGAAAATACCAGCGCTATCCATTAGCTATAAACTGGAACAGTAAAGTGCTATGTGTATCCATCTTGCGCTGGAACTTCGGAATTAGTAGAATGTTTTAGCTATCATTTGCGTTTCACAACCAGGGAGCTGTTCAACCCAGACAAATCTAACACAAAGGTAAGAACTGGCTCTATAGTTATTCTCAATTTCCTTTGGAATAGCTTGATTTTTAAAAACGCAGTTAGTGTTCGTTTTAGGCAACAAGAACTGTAAAATAAAAAAGAGCAACACTGACAATTTATGTAAGCACAGCATGTCTTCATGCCCTGTGGGGTGAGGAGAATGCAGATCTCTGAGTTAGATAAAGGTGCAAATCAGATATTTGGAATCTTTAGTTGTCAGAAGTTATTCTAAATAGGTTTTTGATCTGGCACAATCCATACGCTTTTCTTGGGATGTTGTGGAGGAAATCACCTTTGTTCTCTTTCCATATTGACTCATTAGGTCAAAATTTATTAAACATTTTCTGTAGACAAGAAACATGTACTAGTGTACGTTTGAAATATAGTTTTTTTGAGTTCAATGGAAGTTGTATCCTAATAATTATGCTCCACTTCAGCCTCTAGATATTTGTATTAATATTCTACAGTGTAGTGATATACAAAACGTTGCGTTATTTTATGGTATTTGACTTTAAATCCAGGGAACATCCTAGAAGTGGATATATTTATTAATATTAAAACTTAAAGTGATAATTTCTTAGTATTGAGAATACTTTAATATTATTTGGGAACTTTAAGCTTACAGGGGAGAGCTGTTTATAAAATTTTTATCAATTTCATCTGAGGAAACATAAACCATAGTTCATCTCTCCAGTGATAAATCCTTGTATACTTTTGTAGGCAGTATAGCATAACAGTTAAGATATTAAGCTTGGCTCTTGGGTAGATTGGAATCATATCTCTTCTCAGCTATTCACTACCTGTTTAAATTAGGCAGCTTTATTAAGCTTTGTTTGTTTGTTTGTTTACTGGTGAGATGGTAATCATCATCGTATCCACCTCATAGAGTTGTAATGATTAAATGAGTAAGACTATGTGAAGTAACCAATATCAAATACGTATGAACAGCTCAATAGATGTTTATCTTTTATATCCCATGCCTGGCAAAGTGCTCAAAATTACTCATTGAATAAATAAGTCAGTGCTGTGGGGTTCTGAGAACAAAATTGATTCTAAAACACCTGGCTGGATGGTTGTATTCACTTCAGTAATCTGTTAAACGTATCCCTGAGTAAAATGCTAATTAATTAAATCAATAAATAAGATTTTTGATGACCTAGGAAGATCAAGACACTAGCTAGGTGCTGTGGGACGTGTAAAGCAGAACAAGAAATTGTCCTTGTCCGTAATGAACTTCCATTACATTATAGATGGGGCGATAAGACCTGAACACTTGGAAAGTTCAAGAATCATACTGAGTTTAAATAATAAGTGAAACTATAAAAAGAAATGATAAAAAATATTTTAGTAAGTGATGGAGATAAAAATCTTAGGAGTTAAATAAAATTTCAAGACTCAGGATTCAGGGAAGGTTCAGTTACAATTCGAACTTAAACATTGATGATATTTGGGATTTTTAGCATTTTTTTCAATACTGATAATGGTAAGTATGTCTTATTCTCCCCCCAGTATTCATATTTCAAAATAGATAGTGTATAAATAAAGTGTAATATTTATTCTTCCCTACGTGAGGACCAACATGAGCTAGTTGGATATACAAAAATGAATGAAAAATATTCCCCAACCTAGAGTACATTGTGCAAATACACATGTAGCTAAAATATGAGATGCAATATGATAAATTCATTCAACTAACACATCCTGAATGAGGAAAGAAACTAAACATCATCTGTATTTACTCATTATTGAATGGGTAGTGGTTTGCTAGGATACAAATGTGAAAAAGATAAAGCTCTGACCTTGAGGAGGAGAGAATCCAAGGGGTGAGTGACCTATGGACAAACAGATAAACACAGCATTGAGACAAAAATGCCCTGATAGAACCTTGTGTAAATGCTCTGGGGGGCCAGAGGAAAGTGCCACTTGAGCTACTATAAAAGAGAAATGAAGAGAAACGGCCAGAGGATTCCAAGTAAACAATAATGGGGAAGTCAGGGAAGACTTCATGAAGGAGAAGGTATTTGAGTTGAATATTGAAGGGAAATTATCTCAATGAATTCCCCAAATGGGAGATATTTGTTCATATCTGACATGCACAGAGTCAGAATTGTATGGGAATTCTGGACAAAGTAGCCCATGCTTATATTCAATCTCTAATACTGTGTCTGATTATAGCAGGGGCTAATAAATGTTTGATTGAATAAACAAATATTCATTTACATGGTGCATAGGAGAAGCAGTGCCTAATACAGTGTCTTGCACATTGTAGGTGCTCAAATAGCTGTTAAATTTATGACACCTGGGTGGAGGGTGTTGATAGTTAGGTTTACGTGGTAGGTAAACGTGTCAGAGTTTTCTCATGGCTGATGCGTCAGAGCAAATGTTAAATTTCAAAGTGTGTTTGTCATTGTGGTCCTAGCACAAGATGAGATACAGATCAGTAAAAAAAATAAAACAATAAGTAGGAACTTCTATTTTTTGAGTGCTTCCAACTTTCCATGTGCTGTGATAAGCACTTCCTATAAATCATCTCTAATCTTAAAATGATCTGCAGTAGGTCTAGCTCTGTTTTGCAGATAATGGAATTAGACATCAGGAAGTGAACTGACTTATTCAAGGACACAAAATCAGTGAGACTTGAAAATGAACCTGGAAACAGAAAGACCCTAAAAGGATCTATTACACAAAACAAAATAGTCTATGATAATATGGTCTTAAAAACAAGTGCGAAAATAAAGCCTTATTCAATAAGCAGAAATAAGGATAATTTTAATGGGGGAAAAAGTTTCATTTTTACCTCAAACAGTATTTCAATGTAAATGCTAGATAGGTTAAAGAGTTAAGTGTAAAGAAAAAAGAAATCATAAAAGCACCGTAAGGTTAATATTTTCCTCAAATTTGTATGTAGAAAGATATTCTGTATATAAAAGCAGTGAAAGGAACAGTGAAAATAATGATGGATTTGACTACATAAATATTTACAGCTTCTATAAATCAAAAGAATCAAAAGATATCCTGCGCAAAGTTGAAAAGCATATGGCAAATTGTGAAAAACACTTACAAAACATGCATGAGTAGATTGAAATATATGATATTATAATATAATGTAATATAATATAAAAGTGTTTTACAAATCAGTAAGTAAATTCAAATTTCCCACTTAAAAATGAGCAGAAGAAATGAAAAAGCAGTTTTCCAAAGAAATACAAATTAATAAACGTGTAAAAACATGTACAAGCTCACTGATACTCAAGAAATAAAAATTAAAACCATAATGAGATGCCTCATGCTACTTAACAAATTGATAATGATTAAAAAAAAACAAAACAAAACCTTTGTCCTGGGGAGAAATTGTGAGAAAATACTTTAATGTACTGTTTGGATGTTGGTTGTAATGTTACCTCCAATTGTGAAAAATTGAAAAAAATTAAATATCTGTAATAGGGAAGTGTTAAATTATGGTTTGTTAATCATAATTATTGTTAACCAAATTATTCCAATTGTATACAATGAAATATTAGCCACATTTAGATACAACATTTAATGATATAAGAAGTGCCTTGTAACATTCTATTAAATAAATAGCACATACATAGGGAATAGTATCACCTTGTTAAAATAGGAATATAAATACAAAGACTGGAGGCAAATACATTTAAATGCTAATTAATCATGGTGGTCTAACTTTAGTTACATTATGAAGGTCATATTTTCCAAATTCATTATAATTAAGAAATGATAGGAGAAGAAAACAATGATTTTTTTTTTTTAAAGTAGTGAGAAATGCTTTGCTACATAATTTGAAATTTTATGTGAATCTTGGTGCTCATAGCTAGGAATGAGGATATTTCCAGATTAAAGTTCTTTGCCCTCACTGTCAGAGAAGACACAAACCATCACTGGTGGGATTTAGGCTAAAAAGAGCAACCAACTGAAGGTCAACTAGAGTTCACGGGTAAAACTAAGATGCACAATAAGATATTCCAGAACAAGTGAAAAAAATCATTTTAAAACTGATCTATATGTTGAAGATATCAACCAGTTTCAACATTTGATGAATAAAAAGCAAAAGATTTTATTTGGAGAAGAGTAGAATACAAATCTCCCCAAACTTCAGTGAAGATTTTTATGCAGTGATCTGGAGCAGTGAGGAAGCTGCTTCTGCAATGTCCCCTCTGCCAGTTAGGGAGCAGGTGGTTGTAGAGAAGAATGCTTCTAAACCAGACACAGGAATCAGAAGAATTTTCATGGAAAATATTTTAGGACTTAAATAAGCTGAAATGGGGAGAAGAACATCCCAAATAGAGGAAAGATATTTGCAAATGCTCAGATGGGTGAAATAACATGGCAAATTCTGGGAATGCAAGAATTTTGGTGGGGCTGGAGCCAAAAGAGGTTGTGGGGGAATGGCAGGAGATGAGTCAAAGACGTGCACAAGGTGCAATTTCTGTATTGAGTCGATATTTCACCTTGAAAGATATGAGAGCCAATTGAGGTTGCATTGAACAGGGGTGACACACTCAGTTTTATGTTTTAGAAAGTCTGCTCCACTACCCACCTGGAAGTGAATTAGTGGGAAATCTGACTAGAGGCAGGATGATCAATTGGATATTGCAGAAATTCTAGTGAGAAATAAGAAGGACGTGAACAGAGGAAGAGACAATGGGGATGGATAGAAGATGGATTTGAAATGTTAAAAAGTGATGACAGGACTAGATGAAAAGGGAGGGGTGAATGAGAGGAAAGAATAAGATGACTTGAAGTTTCAGGGTTAGCTTACAGGGGAATGGTGGAGCTCTTTAGACAGGCAAGAAGTATAGAAGGAGAAACAGGCTAGGAAACAGAGGAAGGTGGTGCACATGGTGCAGGCATGAGGTATTTCTAAGAAGAGAGGTCCAGCAGTGGACTGAAAATGTCTTTGGGGCCCAGGAAGAAGGTCTAAATTAGAGATAAAGATTCTAAGTTGAGGGTCTGGATGAGAGCACATCCGAGGGAGAGTTTGTGTAAAGAAAATAGAGTGGCTGATATAATTGTGAGGAATGTTGATGTTTAGGGGATAAGATGAATTAAGAAGATTCTTGGATAGAAATAGTCAGCTGCAATGTCCAGAGAGCTAAGAAGAGAATCAAGAGAATCTATTATAGAAGTCATAAAAAGAGAATTTAATAAGAGACTATTAAGGGATTATTACAATATTAAGATTACTACAATAAGAGAATATTGAAAGCCACAGAGAAGGTGAGTGAGGAGAGTATTGGATGACTTTGATTGGATCTCTTTCTTTTAGTAATTTATAGGCATTCAGTAGATACATCTCCAGCTCAGTTTGAAATGGTCAGTTTTTATAGGAAATAAATTCCATTAAAACTTACAAATGTAAGTATGTGCATATGCATATGTTATCAATGTAAATATAAGACATAGACATAGTATTTAATCAATATTTATTGAATGAACAATTGAAGAAAGAAAGTTGAAAGAATGAAATAGAGACCCCTCATGTGATATCCCCTCCTCCCACTTTCTTTCCAAATAAGTCTCTCCCTCTGTTACTTTCTTTCTACTCCTGAGAGTGAAAGTGGACTACCTTTGTTTCAGGCCCAGAGAACATGTCCATCAATGCACTCTAGACACGTGGACACATGAGCATTTTATGTGTGCCCCCTTCTATTTGAAGGGCCTTTTTAAAGGGATGCTTTCTGTGTTTCAACCTCATTATCAGCTAACATTGCTTGTCTTTTTTTTTAAAAGTATGCTTTTTTGGGGGAGGGGTGAGAAAGATTGGCCCTGAGCTGACATCTGTTGCCAATCTTCCGCTTTTTTCTTTTCTCCCCAAAAGCCCAGTACACAGTTGTATATCCTAGTTGTAGGTCATTCTCGTTCTTCTATGTGGGATGCCGCCACAGCATGGCTTGATGAGCGGTGTGTAGGTCCATGCCCAGGACCTGAACTGGCAAACCCCAGGCCACGGAAGTAGAGCGTGTGAACTTAACCACTCAGCCACGGGGTTGGGCCCAGTTAGCTGACATTGTTTTTAATTGAAATTTGAGGTTCCAGCCTTGGACTCAATCTAGTTTCATGTCTTTATGAATATTATTCATTGATTAGTCAAGGTGTTTCTTAAATTTATGAATAACAATACTTTGAATGCTTCTGAAAATAATCTAGAAATAAAATGAAAGGGTATATATACATGGTGTAAAATTTAATTGGTTAAAGCACACGATTTTGTCTTTATAATGAGCAGAAAATAAACTGGTACCATTGTGGCATGAAGGATAATCTTAGTAAATGTCAGAGAAGAAATTCGGAGTGAAAGAGCTATAAAACCAGTGCCTTATTTTATGCAATATCACTTAAGAATTTTCAAACTATCCATTAATTCCTACAGAATATTAAATTTAAGAATTTATAGAGGTTATTGAAGCAAAATAATTTTCAGAAGAAATTTTTACTACTTAATTTCAATAGCATTCAGGTATTCGCTATGTGTTTGGTTTTGTTTTACTTCTCAAATCGTTCTTGAATTTGCTTATAAAGGTTACAGTTGTGCAAATAACATAATATTTGGTGGAGATTGAAGGCTTGAATATATGTCATGTGATAATCATTATGATTTGTGTTTTGGGTCTAAATCCATCTCCTAAGATTTGAAAACATCATCCATCTAGAACCATACTGGCTAATGATGCCTAATATAGTTGTCCTGTGAATAATTTTTATTACTGCTGCTGTCTAGCATTTGACTTACCAAAATCCATTATGGAATTCCTTTCTTCCTAAAGCCAGTTTTTGATGAGATGAAAAATAGATGGTTAGAGCTTAGGTTTCAATTATGAATGCATGTCATGTTTGTAATTATGTTAAACACTAGCAACAAAGTGTTACATAAATTAAACTGGACAATAGCCAAATTTCTTTCAGAGGATGGCAAAGTCAAAACTAAGAACTAATGGCCTTGTTCAGTCATACCTGTAAGAAATAAGGTATTTTAATAATGCATTTGAAGTCAGAAAATAAAAAATAAAATAACATTTTCACATAGACCAGTCCTGCAAAGAGAACATTTATTTCATTGTGGTTTACTAAGTGTTAAACAATTAAGATATGATTTTATTTATATTGCTCTTTAACCCAGTAGGATAATGGAATTTTAGACTTCGAAGGGATCTGGCCATCATTTAGTCTGACCTTTGAATTTGTGTAAGGAAAACATGGGGTCCAAAGAGGTCTATTTACTCAAAGCCAAATTTTAGTTAGTTTTGTGATCAACTTCAACTCAAATTCCTTTATTCATGTTCCGGTACTCTTTCTCAACATAGTGCTCCTTCTTGCTGAATAAAAATGGGCTTGTTTTCATTTTGCACAAAAGTGACTCTTAGGTGTTCAAAAAATGGTATATTTTATAAGAAGTGATGGAGCCTTTCTTAGAACCCTGTGATCTTTGAGCAGGAAATTAAACTCTCCATCCCTTTAAAAAAAATGAGAAAAACAACCAAAACCAAGACATTTCTTAAGGATTCAACAAATTTTATTTGTCTTAACTTAGCCTCCATAGCTATGATAATTAACTCCCCAAAAGGATACATTTAAAAATAGTATATTTTACACATAACTGAAAAAAATTCAGGGTAGGATATTGCTGCCTTACAGTTATGGCTCTTTAGGGACTGAGATGACCTGCTCAACCATTCTGAATCTTCTCACAGTGTAACATTAATCAGAAAATTACAGTTCCTGAGGGAAGTTGTCTGGGAACATGATGTTCAGTACAGATGTGGTGGGAGCAGATGAGGAGAGGGAGGGAGGTAGAGTCATCTTACTCCTTTGCCTGGGAAATCTCAGGAATCCGTGAGGAGCCCCCAAGTCGTATTGATGGAAAGGACACAGTATAGTACAACTCTTAAGCCTCTCATAGCTCAGTGATGCACTTCCATTATCCTCTTGCTAAGCTACAGCAATTTTCATTGCCTTTGAAGGAAAGAAAAAATAAAGTGCTCTGCTTTTATTTGGAATGAAGGGCACACCATTTCCGAACTCTGTCTTTGCTGGTTCTGACTAATGAAGCAGCTTAGTCACCACGTGACTGGAATAGCCAGAGTTGGGGGAAATATGACCAGCTTGCATAGCTGTTGAGATGTGCATATTGGCACAGAAGACCTTTGATTGACTCTAGAAAATAATGGTTGATGTTATCTGTGGATCTTGCAAGAGAATCTTACTGAAAAAAGACATGTTTCATTTATGCCACTTCCTTCTGTTACTGGCAGCCCTGCAAATGATCTGGAACAGGTGGGCATACCAATGAGCAAAGAATGTGTTTTATAGCCTGTCATACTCCACTTCTCTTATTTTGATGAAGCTATATAAAGGGAAGATCGCATTTGTACTGGATCTTGTGTTAGGTATCTGTAAAGCACTCACAAAATAAAAGGTACAATTTCTCTTAGGTAAGTTAGTTGGCTATTAAAATTGAGAATAATTTTCTTGCAATTGCACAGTACAGTTTTTCATCGATGGCAGTCATCATTTGGGGCAGGAAAGGGAGAAGCAGTCTATCAAAAACAGATAAAGAAAAGCCACACCACAGCCTGCTGTTTCTGCTATTTTGGATGATCGAGCTTGTGGGCAAATGAAATCATGACAGATTCATTTATATGAAATGGCCATTGCTGATCTCCTTGCCAGAAACTAGATTGCTTTTTTATTTAGGAGATTTGCAGAGCAGTCCTTGGCTTTTTTAGTTAGTGGCAAAATGGCACCTGGCCAATCTGCCTCTTCTCATCCAGTTGGTGTTGCCAATATCTTGGGATGCGTGCATTAAAATATATTTGCAGTCAATTGAAAAAATATTTTTCCATTTAAATTTTTTAATCATTTGCATAGTTGGGTTAGGGATGCCCTACTTAACCCGATATTAAGATTAATAGCTTGAATTATATAAATTTTGCAGTCAATAAGCATAGGGTTGTGAATAAAAAAACGACAAAACAACTTATGGATAATTTTTCATTAATGGTATTTACTATTATTGATCATCTCTGAAATGGTTAAAGTATTTTCATTGCTGGTTATACAGGCCAAATTTACTGAGCAGCTGAGCTCAATAAATTGATTGATTGGAGAACATAAAGGTATTGGATAGTCACAAAGAAGAATCCTTCTTTAAAACAGAAACTAGCCAAATGTTTTTTTGGACAGCTCATTTACTAATTTCTGCTTTCCCTTAGAGGGCCTGCCTGCTTGCTCATCAACAGAGGCATGGGGTAACTTTTCTGCTACCCGCACACATTCAGAAATTCTTAGCAAGAGGACAGGAATTAGAAGAATTATTATCAGATAGGTAGATATGTTGAGCAGTATTATTTTGTAGTTTGCTTCTGGTGTCTTTTCTTACAGGTACCAGCTATACAGCTTACATGTACATATTTAGTGGACCAATAAATTCATTCATTTATTGAGTGTCGACTATGTACAAGGTACCTGTGTTAGAAACTGGGGATTCAGAGCAAAGTAAGCAAAGATCCCTGCCCCATTGAACTTACATTCTATTGCAATTCTCTTTCGTTACTCTGTTTCATAGCCAGTTGAGAGACAGAGAGAAAGAGAGAGAGAGAGAGAGAGAGGAATCAAACAGTGAAGACAAACACATCAAGTTTTACTGCTGATGAAGCTGATTAGAGAATGTGGCTTTCCATTTAGCAGCCCAAAGGGGCTTGCTAATTAATGCTTTACTGCTTTACTAGACTTTAATGTCCATGAGAGGTGGAGCCATATCTGTTTTGTTGACCACCATCTATATAGGGCCCAGCACAGTGAAAAAAATATAAGATATATAAATATATTTATATATGTATATATAGCCAATTTCACATATATACGTATATGTTTGTATGTGTATATATGTATATATAAATAGAGCGAGAGAGTCTATTCTCATCATTTGTGGTAGTTATGTTCTGTAGAGTTGCTGTGAAGACTGAATTAATGAATACTAATTGTTCCTATGGGAAATGCGGGTTTAGAATCCTGTAAGCCTCTGGTCACAGCATTTTCATCAACTGATCAATACCCAATCTTGTTTTATGTATGTTTCTGTTTAAAGACACCTTACTTAAAATCTATTGTTGATTCATTAACATTGAACTCACGACCAACAGCACTGTAACTCGTGCCTGACAGGAAGTTTACCTGACACGGGTATTTTCTCTGTAAGGCACATCACAGCCTTCTCATGCTCAGGAACACCAGACAGCACTTCAGTGCTACATTTGGGAGCCATTTTAAGCAGCAAAATTACCAAGAAAAAGCACAAAAGTAGGCCCTAAATAGAGCACGAGAAAGAGACTTGTTTGCAGTGTGAGACCTGAAACAAGCAGACAGGGCGTCACCTTGTTTGACCTCGGTTGGAAACATGCATGTTGGGCGACTCAAATTTTTTGCCAGTCTGAGCCTGCAATCTCAACGACCACAAAAGCACAGAGAGTATTAATTTTGGTGTCACAAATAAATTTTAGCGAGTGGGTGATTTTGCAAATATGGAAGCTGCAAGTAATTTGGATTGATTGTAGATAGAGAAACATGTTAAATTGCATCTTCTGACTTTCTCAGTGAGTTCCGAGCTGTGGGTTTAGCCAGAACGAGTTGTAATCCAAAACGGGGAATGCAGTTTCAGGCTCAGAGCAGGGAGACGAGGAAAGCCCCTCTCTCCCCAAGTGCTGGGCTCAGCAACCAAACCTCCTCTCTCTGCCTGTGTCCCAGTAGGAGCCATAGAGATGCAAACGACTCAGGGATTCCATCAGCCCAGGTGCTCATCCTGACCAAGTCCTGTGGGTTGTGAATACTGAGCTAGAGAAGAAATGGCTGAAAGAGAGGACACAAGCAGCAATAGTGTGTGGAAACACGAAAAACAAGCCGTCTGAACTCTACTAGGCAGCGGCAGGCGTTGCTCTCTGCATGTGCCATATTCCTGTTTCTCAGCTCTAACTCCTGACTTCACTGAGTCCCTGCACACCCGAAAACCAGCGGGCCCCAGCTTCCTGAAGACCAAGCCCTTCCCTGCTGACTGGCAGTCCTTTCAAGGCGCCAGGGACCTGACCCACTCCTGCATCTTTGGAAGCCTAAAGCTCAGCACTAGGGCATGGAGGGCCCCCAGAAATGCTTTCTTGATTGATTTAACTATCTTGAGGCTTTTTACAGATTTTAAGTCCGACTTTTTTTCAAGTGTCAATTGAATAGGCAGATGCCTGAAATTCCTTTATTGAGGAGAAAAGCCTTTCATTGCATAATTATAGAAGCAAGGAAAAGATCATAAAAATATTTGGTTGTAACAATTTAGTGTGAATGCTTTTCAGTTAAAATGTAATTAGTCAACAAATGTAAATTAGTAATTATGAGTTCCTTTTCTAATTTGATGTGAAACCATCCTTCAAGTCTTTGTAGCAAGAGGGGACCTTAATACTGGAGCTGCATAAAAATGTAGGGAGAAAATGGGACAGCTAATTAAAAAAAAACAAAAGGAAATTTGACCATTTTGCATTTGACTGGGCCTGGACAGAGAAAAGCCAGGTTCTGTGGTGTCGCGTTTACAAAAGCACCAGCAAGGTATATAAGACCTTTTATGATCTGACCGCTCCTATACTCAATGACATACAGTCACCTGAATGTGCCATTTTCCTTCTCACTTTGGCACATGCTGTTCCTTCCTCCTGGAAAGCTCTCTGTGCCTGATTTGCCCAATTACTTGCACTCATCTCCTTAGGTTCTATCTTAGTAATCTTTAGGAAAGTTGTTCTTGACTCACCAGGGAGAATTTGGTGTCTCCCACCTCCACGTTCCCATAGTATTTCACAAGCAGCTCTAGTAAAACAGTCAACATGTTGTTTGTTTGCATACCTGTTTTTCATGCTACATTGCAAGCTCTTTGAGGTCGAGAACAATGTCTTCTCATCCGTATGTCTAGTTTATAAATTCAAGTATTGGTTGAATACCCCCCTTTGGCACATAGAGAAGTAAATGTTTATTTGAATAAATGCATGTTTTTGTGCCTTGGCTCATTTTCTCCACAATTCAGTTTTTCATATCTTTACATAACTTGTTTTATCATTTGTGAAACAATTATCACCTCCTTCAGAATATCTTGCACGTTTTGTGCTTCCCTGCATAATGATGAGTCATTTTAGCACTATTTATCTTAGCAGTATTTTTGTATTAAAACAGAATTATAGCACATTGTTAGTCTATGCTCTTTGCCATGCATCCTCCTCCTGCGAGAGTCATGGCAGACAGTACCTTCCACTCCTGGCCAGACTGCATTAGCTCATCACACTGCAAACTCGTAGCCAATGAGCCTTATTCTGAGTTGGGTGGGTTCTGTAACACATGTAGTTTGGTCTGTAGTGTCCTCTCTCTTTGTTCTGTGTTTTGTACTTTGGTGAACTTTTCTGCAAAGCAAGAATATCCTTTTGGATGTTTAAATGTGGGTTTTGTAGTGGCTTAAGAGTCCTCCAAGTGATGTTTTAGAAAATAGAAGATAATGTTTATCAGGAGATTAAGGATTGGTGGAAGTCTCTTGACATTATGAAGGGTACATATACATCCGTGCAGAATGGGCAGGATGTTCAACAGTTAAGAATGGTGTCTGGAAGAAGCTATGGTGGAAGGTGTGTCATGATTCCAGGAGATTTTGAAGAGGATGAAGGAAGAACTGTCACTGTGTGGTGCATCTCCATGAAGACTTTCTGTCATGTGACTTGCATTAGAGCTAATTCCTTTCGGCTCCTATCTAGGAATGCATACACTACCTGCCACTCTTATCCTCTAAATGAGGTATGTGGATACTCTTGGAATTACATGCAAGCTCGTAAAGCATATGATAGGAGGGACCCAAAATAACAAACTAGCAAGAGGTAATAATAAAAGATAAACACTCTCATTTATCTTTACTTTTAAAGCATGTTTTCTCTTTTTTACTTGCTTTCTTAAGCATCTAGCCCTACCACCTACCTCATATAATACTACTATAAGATCATAGGTAATATACTTCTAATGTGGACATTAAAGAAAGCATACATATTTAACAGTAAATAACATCATAAATGAAATAAATATATAATTGAAACAAAAATCATCAATGGGTAATAAAAAAAATGAAGAAAAAAAGCCTTCCTTTCTTATTTTTCAGGAGCTTATATATTTTTTTCACAAGATTTTATGGGTTTTGGGAAAGTGGTCATCCAGATAGAATCCATGAATTTGCAAATTCTGCTTTCTTTAAGGATGAGGGTCCCATCTTCATTCTAATTCTGGTATTTCAACTTAAATGAAAATGAGGTATTCAATAGTAGACTTTCACTAAATTTTTCAGATTCATTCCTTCCAAAAATTTCTATGGAATGCCTGTTATGTGCTTAACACCGTTCTGGATCCTGGGTCCAAGAAAAAGTCCCTGACCTCAGTGAATTTATTTGCTAGTGAGGAAGATAGGAAACAAACAAGTAAACAAATGGTACATGCTCTCAGGCAGGGAAAAGGAAATGAAAAATAAAGTGGGTCAGTTGTGTGGAGAGAATGCTGGAATGGGGTGAGGGTGACTCTGAGGTGGGGTGAATGGCCAAGCCCTCTGGGGAAGTGACATTTGAGCACTTGGATAAAGTGAGAATACCAGTCATTTGAAATTCTTCAGTAAGAGCATTTCAGGCAGAGGGAACAGCCAGTACAAAGGCTCTGTGATGGGAACCCACATGGCAAGGGCGAGGACCAGCAATGAGGCCAGTGTGGCTGGAGCAGAATGGGGGCTGGATGTTGTTGGCCACTGTAAAGATTTTATATTTTAGTTTCCCTATGATGGTACACTTCAGGAGAGTAACTAATCTAACTTATGTTTTACTGGCTGCTATGTTGAGAATAGACTACAGGGGGCAAATAACATGTAATTAGGGAGACCAATTATGTGGCCACTGCAGTACTCCAGGTGACTACATAATAACACAACCTGTGGGGTTCCGAGGCTACTTCATTCTCCAAACATGCAATTGTATCTTGGCTGCAATAATCCAAATTATTCATGTGCATTAAATACTCTAAGCCTGTTATCCTCATTTTATGCTTCATGAAGACTGGATTCAGAACCACCCCAGGGACTATTCATATTTATATTACAAGTGTATGTTTCCTATAAAGCATTGTCATTCTCCAAGTAGCTCAGAGTTATGAAATCCAATTACAATGACCACATTTATTAGAGATAAATTTTTTTCCCACTGTTGATATTACCAAATAAATGAATTCCAGAACAATGGAATATTTACAATTAAAATGAAGATGTCTCAATTTATATTCACTCTTATTTTGATAAAATGTGAGTCCAACCAATTCTTGTTTAATGATTATACCTGTAAATGATTTTAATTAGTCTGTTTCTAAACACAAAATACCATCACATATATTAAAAGAATTATAAAGCCAGACTTGATTGCCTAGTGGTTAAAGTTCCATGTGCTCTGCTTCAGCGGCCCAGGTTGGTTCCTGGGTGTGGAACCACACCACTTGTCTGTCAGTAGCCATGCTGTGGCAGCAGCTCACATCGAAGAACCAGAAGAACTTACAACTACACACAACTATATACTGGGGCTTTGGCAGGGAGAAAAGGAGGAAGATTGGCAAAAGACATTAGCTTAGGGCGAATCTTCCCCTGAAAAAAAAAATATATATGTATATAAACTCTAATGCCATTTGCTAGCATTTCATCTAGAAACACCATATACGTTCAATGGGCACATCTTCGTGTTTTTTGACAAGTGTTCTTTTACACAATGAACTTGCAATAAACCCTGAAGTGATAAACATAAACTTATAATATATGCCTATATGGAAGATTGATGCCTCTCATTTTTTTTTGTTATCAGGTAACACTCAAGATAGGTGCTATTAACCTACTTATATACATCAAAAGAATGCACAACTGGGTTATATAATTCTGGAATAGTATTGTGGATTCAATGTAGCAGGTTTTGGGGGCATACGGGGAGAGAAACTGTGGTTGGCTGGTATAAGCTACCCGTGTGAGGCAGGAGAGTGGTGAATCTGAGCACTTGCTTTGGGGGAGACACCACCTGGGACAGAACCCAGGTTCTGCCTTTTAAGAAGCATGTGGCTTTGGGAAAATGACCTATTGAAGCCTCTCACTTCTCCATTAAGTGGAATAAACACAGTACCAGACTCTTAAGATGGTTTTGAGGATTAAATAGCTAATATGTTTAAAGCACTATAACAGTAAACATGGCAAGCACCAAATAAATGTGAGCTTTTATTATTACATCCTGCAGTTTGCTGCCTGAAGCCTTGAAGAACTTTGCAGCTCTTCCTCTTAATGAAGTTTCCTAGAGAAATCTCTCTTTGGCATATATGACAAAAATTTGCCATGTCCCTATTTGACTTTTCAAAGATCAAATGTTTGTGTGACATAGCTCATACACAAGTTTCATTCAAAAAAAATTTAGACAACTAAGAATGAGTTCATGTCATTCTGTGGATTGTTCTTGTTTTCCTAGATTCTCTTTCTTATATTTAAACAAATGAAAAATCAATCATTAGCATTTGTAGATCATGGACATGTAAAATGGTTAATTACAAGCCTTTTTGAGTGTGTACAATTACAGTGAAAGACTCCTAACCCCACTGGCTTTCCAAGCACTGCACAAGCGAATCAGGAGGGACTGTAAATAATCGTTCTCTACCAACCTCAGACAGTCAGCTGATTTGCAGATGCAATTTGCTATCTGGGCCAATTACCAGAATGAAAATTTATTTGGGATATATATCACAATTGGTGGTTTCTAGGGCTTTTCAATTGGTTAGATGTTAGGAAATACAGTTTTTCTGTGTAGGTTGGGGACTTTCTTTCATTTGTTGCATACACCTTTACTAAGCATGCTCCATTATCACAGCTCTATGTTTGGTGCTGTAGATGTTTCAAAGTCTCTAGAAAAATAAGTCTGTGCCCCTGAGAAACCGAAGGGAGATGGAGATCTTCATATTGTAACTCAAAATATCGTACTGCCATTTTCATAGGTCAAATATTGGCAGTTCCATCTGATTCAACCTAAATTGTATTTTTTAAGAAAGGTAAAATAAAAAGGTGGCACCCTTGCTCTGAGACCCAGTAGTGAAAAGGAGAGGAACCGTGCTTCAGGCAGGGGTCTCTTCCACCTGTCACAGCTGTGTAATTATGTAAAGCTAATAAGCTTCATAACCTCATTTCAGGGTTACTATTGTTCACATTGCCTCTATTTGTGTTTTTAGAATCCAGCTCGTAAACCCTATAATTAGGAAGAAGTATCAAAGTGCCTACTTACACACTTTTTATTTGTTTTCTAGGGTTGTAATTGTCTGTAAGTGCTTGCCTGGCTGACAATTCAGCAAACAGAATGGTTTCCAAATACCCTCATTGCAGCCTTCTTGATGGTGCTTTCTGTTTTCATTCCTCACCTTGAAGCAATTCAGTTCTTCCCAGCTTTAATTCCACTCAAAAGTAGGGAAATGTTTATTTTCAATTAGAGTCTTACATTGCCTAATAGTTTCCCTTTGCCATTTTAAAAGGACCAGAGGAAATTAAAATCAAAGGTTGTAAGTCATTTGACTTCTACTAGTCAAAAGATTGCTACTTTCTTCTTAGTATTGGAAGAGTTTTGAGTTTTTCCTCTTAAGTCAACTGCTTCTAAATTCTTGGCACTATATGCAAGTAGCTAATGACAGCCCTTCTAAAGCTGCTCCCTGTTCTCCATGTGTCTTTTAAAGAATTTCTTCTTCTCTTGTTGTTCCCATAAAGAATATTTTGCACGAGTCAAATTTAATTGATTTTGATGATATTTGCTTACTCCTGACAAATGATAGATATGACCACCCTGTCTTTGGGCAAGTTTTAGTTCTGTTCTTTATGACTTTAACACTGATAAACTAGTAGAGTTTTTGTTCTCTACATGTTGAATTATCTGGGGAGATTTTTTAAAATCCTGAGATCAGGTTGAACCTCAAAACAATTACATCAGAATCTCCTGGGGTGGAATCTGGGCCTCAGGAGTCGTTAAAGCTCCCAGGGTGATTCCAGTGTGCAGCCGAGAATGGGAACCACAGAGTTAGAACAGCTATAAGGAGATAAATGTTTAGTTGTGGGGACATATAAATTATTACTTAACCAGTAGAACAAGCTTGGTGCATTGGATTTAATGGACTTGAGTCTGAAATTCAGGTCTCTCACTTGTTATGTGACTTTGGATAAGTTACTTTATTTTTGAGCTTCTGTTTCATCAGTTGTCATATTTTACGGTGTTGTGAGGATTAAGTGCTTGGGCCTGTCATCCAGTAGATCTCAATGAATATCAACTCCTTCTTTCTCTCCTCCTTTCTTTAACATAGAGTTTATTTCAGAGGATATTTCAGTGATTAAATAGGTGGTTTTCTTTCCTAGTGTTTATTTATTGTTTCATTTATTTTATTTAAAACGTATTATTTTATAGTCTATGTACCTAAAAATAATTTTATAATATATGATTTATATTATGATAAATTATTATCTATAGTATGATATATTATTTATTATTGTGTATTTATTATTATTTTACTTTTAATTTGGAATCAATTTTAGGATTGCAAAAATATTGCAAAGATACAACTGAAAA